>NC_064649.1:87460197-87763227 GCF_023864345.2 Schistocerca serialis cubense | reverse complement strand
TGCTGTACCTGGGGAAAGCCACTTGTCTCAACAAAGATGCCAACTCCGTACAAGTGACATGTTCCAACCCTAATGTCAGTTACCGTTACTTGTCACACGTAGTATGATGTTCCCAGCCGGGAATTGCCGCGTGGTGCTCTGTAGCTAATCCAGACACCATGTGAGTCACAGCCAAAAGAAGGACTTTTTTTTACTACGAAAATTGCAGCTAAGTTTTCAAAAATATGCAATAAAAATTGTAAATGTACAGTAACTTCAGTCACGCTCATAAATTAAAGATAATGCTGATACATGGTGAAACAACGCTCTGGTGGGCGGTTTCTGGATTTAAATCACCTCGGGGTATGACCATGCGGTGCATTTGACCTGCGGTCGGAGCACGGTGGCGCTGGCAGCAGTCCACATACGCAGAGGTGTGTTGGTGCATGTCAGAGTGCGGTGCAGCGAGTAAGTGTGCAGGCGTTTTCAGACGTGCTAATGGTGACTGTGTGTTGAAGAAGGCTCAGAGATCACATACTGAAGACGTTATGAGTGGTAGAATACTAGGGCGACTGGAGGCTGGTCAAACACAGCAGGTCGTAGTACGGGCCCTCCGTGTGCCACAAAGTGTGATCTCAAGATTATGGCAACGATTCCAGCAGACAGGAAACGTGTCCAGGCGCTACAGTAAGGGACGTCCACAGTGTACAACACCACAAGAAGACCGATATCTCACCATCAGTGCCCGCATACGGCCACGGAGTATTGCAGGTAGCCTAGCTTGGGTCCTTACCGCAGCCACTGGAACAGTTGTCTCCAGACACACAGTCTGCAGACGATTGAACAGACATGGTTTACTCACTCAGAGAGACCTGCAAGGTGCATTCCACTGACCCCTGATCACAGGAGAGCCCGTAAAGCCTGGTGTCAAGAACAAAGTACATGGTCATTCGAACAGTTCAAATGGCTCTGAGCACTATACGACTTAACTTCTGAGGTCATAAGTCGCCTAGAACTTAGAACTTCGACCGCTACGGTCGCAGGTTCGAATCCTGCCTCGGGCATGGATGTGTGTGATGTCCTTAGGTTAGTTAGGTAATTAAACCTGCGACCGTAGAGGTCGCTCGGTTCCAGACTGTGGCGCCTAGAACCGCACGGCCACTCTGGCCGTCTCATTGGAACAGTGGCCCCAGCTTATGTTCATGGACGAGTCCAGGTATAGTCTGAACAGTGATTCTCACCGGGTTTCCATCTGGCGTTAACCACGAACCAGATAGCAACCGCTTAATGTCCTCGAAACGTACCTGTATGGAGGTCGTCGTTTGATGATGTGGGGTGGCATTATGATTGGTGCACGTACACCCCTGCATGTCTTTGGCAGATGAACTGTAACAGGTCAGGTGTATCGGGACGTCATTTTGCACCAGTATGTCCGCCTTTTCAGGGGTGCGATTGGTCCCATCTTCCCCTGATGTATGATAACGCACGGCCCCACCGAGCTGCCATCGTGGAGGAGTACCTCGAAACAGGAGATATCGGGCGAATGGAGTGCCCTGCCTGTTCTCCAGACCTAAACCCCACCGAGCACGTCTGGGATGCTCTCGGTCGACGTATCGCTGCACGTCTTCAAACCCCTACGACACTTCAGGAGCTGCGACAGGCACTGGTGCAAGAATGGGAGGCTATACCCCAGCAGCTGCTCGACCACCTGATCCAGAGTATGCCAACCCGTTGTGCGGCCTGTGTACGCGTGCATGGTGATCATATCCCATACTGATATCGGGGTATGTGCGCAGGAAACTGTTGCGTTCTGTGCCACATGTGTTTCGGCACGGTTTTCTCAACTTATCACCAATACCGTGGACTTACAGATCTGTGTCATGTGTGTTCCCTATGTGCCTATGCTGTTAACACCGATTTTGTGTACTGCCACATTATGTGGCACAACATTCGGCAATTATCGTTAATTTATGAGTATGACTGTATATGAAACTGTGCAATTTACACCGGCAGAAAAAAACCGCAACGTCAAAGAAAGTTGTATATCATAAACAAAAATTGGTAGGCGTGTTTTTTGAAGGATGATTTCTATTCCAATTCCGCCGCAGTCGCATAACAACGTGGCGCTACTAGCGCCTCTATCGGGATGCAAATCAGATTTGCTTTAAATACACGCTGTAGCGGTCTTCAGCGTTGTTTATTTTTGATAATGTACGTGGTGAGTTGACGTTTGCCAACAATGCCTTTAAGGTGACAGAGACTCCATTATTAACATCTCACTGAGTTTGAACGAGGTCGAGCATTAGGGCTACGAGAAGCTGTGTGTTCCTTCTGCGATACTGCAGAAAGACTTGGCAGGAATGTAGCCAGTGTACATGACTGCTGGCAGCTGTGCTCACGAGGATGTACGGTCGCAAGAAGACAGGGCTCTGGACGGCCACGTGGCACGGCAGAGAAGGAAGAGCATCGCGTTCGGGGTATGGGTCTGGCAAGTCACACTGCATCTGCAGCGTCAATCGGCACCACAGTGACACAACGGACTGTTACTTCAGGGTTAGCTCCGAACCGACGCCCTGTAGCGTGGTTTTCACTGGCCCCAAACCGCCGTCATTTGAGACTTCAGTGGTGTCAAGCGAGAGCTCATTGGAGGGTAGGGTTGAGGTCTGTTGCATTTTATGACGAAAACCGGTTCTGCCGCGGTGCCAACGATGGCCTTGGGTTGGTTAGGAGGAGACCAGGTGACGGCCTGGAACCATCTGTCCGCGTGCTGCACACCCTGCACCGACATCTGGAGTACTTGTCTGGGTTGCCATTTCGTATGACAGCGGGACCACTCCGGTGATTTTTCCATGCATTGTGGCCGGCCGGCGTGGCCGAGCGGGTCTAGGCGCTACAGTCTGAACCGCGCGACTGCTACGGTCACAGGTTCGAATCCTGTCTCATGCATGGATGCGTGTGATGTCCTTAGGTTAGTTAGGTTTAAGTAGTTCTCAGTTCTAGGGGACTGATAACCTCAGATGGTACGAGGTGCATTCAAGTTCTAAGGCCTCCGATTTTTTTTCTCCGGACTGGAAAGAGATAGAAACATGTGCATTGTTTTAAAATGAGGCCGCGTTCATTGTCAATAAGTCCCAGAGATGGCAGCACCGTACGGCAGATGGAATTTTACCGCCAGCGGCGAGAATGAGAACTGTTTTAAATACTAAAAATGGCGACGTTTTCCTTACTTGAACAGCGTGCAATCATTCGTTTTCTCAATTTGCGTGGTGTGAAACCAATTGCAATTCATCGACAGTTGAAGGAGACATGTGGTGATGGAGTTATGGATGTGTCGAAAGTGCGTTCGTGGGTGCGACAGTTTAATGAAGGCGGAACATCATGTGACGACAAACCGAAACAACCTCGGGCTCGCACAAGCCGGTCTGACGACACGATCGAGAAAGTGGAGAGAATTGTTTTGGGGGATCGCCGAATGACTGTTGAACAGATCGCCTCCAGAGTTGACATTTCTGTGGGTTCTGTGCACACAATCCTGCATGGCGACCTGAAAATGAGAAAAGTGTCATCCAGGTGGGTGCCACGAATGCTGACGGACGACCACACGGCTGCCCGTGTGGCACGTTGCCGAGCAATGTTGACGCGCAACGACAGCACGAATGGGACTTTCTTTTCGTCGGTTGTGACAATGGATGAGACGTGGATGCCATTTTTCAATTCAGAAACAAAGCGCCAGTCAGCTCAATGGAAGCACACAGATTCACTGCCACCAAAAAAATTTCGGGTAAACGCCAGTGCTGAAAAATGTTGTCCATGTTCTGGGACAGCGAGGGCGTAATCCTTACCCATTGCGTTCCAGAGGGCACTACGGTAACAGGTGCATCCTACGAAAATGTTTTGAAGAACAAATTCCTTCCTGCACTGCAACAAAAACGTCCGGGAAGGGCTGCGCGTGTGCTGTTTCACCAAGACAACGTACCCGCACATCGAGCTAATGTTACGCAACAGTTTCTTCGTGATAACAACTTTGAAGTGATTTCTCATGCTCCCTACTCACCTGACCTGGCTCCTAATGACTTTTGGATTTTTCCAACAATGAAACACACTCTCCGTGGCCGCACATTCACCAACCGTGCTGCTATAGCGATTTTCCAGTGGTCAAAACAGACTCCTAAAGCCTTCGCCGCTGCCATGGAATAATGGCGTCAGCGTTGTGAAAAATGTGTACGTCTGCACGGCGATTACGTCGAGAAGTAACGCCAGTTTCATCGATTTCGGGTGAGTAGTTAATTAGAAAAAAAAAATCGTAGGCCTTAGAACTTGAATGCACTTCGTATAAGTCGGCACAAACACAGAGAAGCCCAAAGCGGTCGGAAAAGCAGTTGCACGTCATCTGCTGCGACGACCGACCGAATGACGAACCAACGGTCGTCCCAGCTCAAGTCAGGCACGGAAAAGATCCCAGTACAAATCGTCAACTTACAACTCCCATAGTGAACACAGCCATTTGAACCCATGCACCATGACTAAAAATACACTCCTGGAAATTGAAATAAGAACACCGTGAATTCATTGTCCCAGGAAGGGGAAACTTTATTGACACATTCCTGGGGTCAGATACATCACATGATCACACTGACAGAACCACAGGCACATAGACACAGGCAACAGAGCATGCACAATGTCGGCACTAGTACAGTGTATATCCACCTTTCGCAGCAATGCAGGCTGCTATTCTCCCATGGAGATGATCGTAGAGATGCTGGATGTAGTCCTGTGGAACGGCTTGCCATGCCATTTCCACCTGGCACCTCAGTTGGACCAGCGTTCGTGCTGGACGTGCAGACCGCGTGAGACGACGCTTCATCCAGTCCCAAACATCCTCAATGGGGGACAGATCCGGAGATCTTGCTGGCCAGGGTAGTTGACGTACACCTTCTAGAGCACGTTGGGTGGCACGGGATACATGCGGACGTGCATTGTCCTGTTGGAACAGCAAGTTCCCTTGCCGGTCTAGGAATGGTAGAACGATGGGTTCGATGACGGTTTGGATGTACTGTGCACTATTCAGTGTCCCCTCTACGATCACCAGTGGTGAACGGCCAGTGTAGGAGATCGCTCCCCACACCATGATGCCGGGTGTTGGCCCTGTGTGCCTCGGTCGTACGCAGTCCTGATTGTGGCGCTCACCTGCACGGCGCCAAACACGCATACGACCATCATTGGCACCAAGGCAGAAGCGACTCTCATCGCTGAAGACGACACGTCTCCATTCGTCCCTCCATTCACGCCTGCCGCGACATCACTGGAGGCGGGCTGCACGATGTTGGGGCGTGAGCGGAAGACGGCCTAACGGTGTGCGGAAGCGTAGCCCAACTTCATGGAGACGGTTGCGAATGGTTCTCGCCGATACCCCAGGAGCAACAGTGTCTCTAATTTGCTGGGAAGTGGCGGTGCGGTCCCCTACGGCACTGCGTAGGATCCTACGGTCTTGGCGTGCATCCGTGCGTCGCTGCGGTCGGGTCCCAGGTCGACGGGCACGTGCACCTTCCGCCGACCACTGGCGACAACATCGATGTACGTGGAGACCTCACGCCCCACGTGTTGAGCAATTCGGCGGTACGTACACTCGGCCTCCCGCATGCCCACTATACGCCCTCGCTCAAAGTCCGTCAACTGCACATACGGTTCACGTCCACGCTGTCGCGGCATGCTACCAGTGTTAAAGACTGCGATGGAGCTCCGTATGCCACGGCAAACTGGCTGACACTGACGGCGGCGGTGCACAAATGCTGCGCAGCTAGCGCCATTCGATGGCCAACACCGCGGTTCCTGGTGTGTCCGCTGTGCCGTGCGTGTGATCATTGCTTGTACAGCCCTCTCGCAGTGTCCGGAGCAAGTATGGTGGGTCTGACACACCGGTGTCAATGTGTTCTTTTTTCCATTTCCAGGAGTCTATGTAGGTCAGTCTGGTGATTCTACCTGCTGTGCTGACATAAATGAGGAGCATTCCAGGGGCTGATTTCCAACACGACAACACTCGGTCCGTACCGCTGTGGTAACCCAACAAGCTCTACGGAGTGTCGACATGTTGCCTTGGCCTGCTCGAACACCAGACCTGCCTCATATCGGCCACGTATGGGACTCCATTGGACGACAACTACAGCGCCATTCACGAACAGTGTTAATCGTCGATGCATTGACCGACCAAGCGCAACTGCCGTGGGACTGCATCCTACAAACTGACCTCCGGACCTGCACCTTTACATGCTTGTATTCAACATTCCCGCGGTTCCACAAATTATTAATGTACTCGAATATCACATTTCCAATGGCTTATCTCGCGCTTACATTAACCTGTGATGTTGCAATCTTAATTACTGAGGTATGTTACCTCAAATTTATTCCGGATTTTTTTTTTTTTTTTTTTGTCATCGGTCTTCTCACTGGTTTCATGCGGCCCGCCACGAATTCCTGTGCTAACCTCTTCATTTCAGAGTAGCACTTGTAACCTACGTCCTCTAGTATTTGCTGAATGTATTCCAATCTCTGTCTTCCTCTACAGCTCTCTGTGGTACCACGGAAGTCATTCCCTCACGTCTTAACAGATGTCTTACCGTCTAGTCCCGTCTCGTTATCAGAGTTTTCCACATATTCCTTTCCTCTCCGATTCTGCGCTGAAACCTCCTCATTCCTTACCTTATCAGTCCACCCAAGTTTCAACATTCTTCTGTAGCACCACATCTCAAATGCTTCGATTCTCTTCTGTTCCGGTTTTCCCACAGTCCATGTTTCACTATCATACAATGCTGTACTCCAGACGTACATCCTCAGAAATTTCTTCCTCAAATTAAGGCCGGTATTTGATATTAGTAGACTTCTTTTGGTCAGGAATGTCTTTTTTGCCAGTGCTAGTCTGTTTTTGGTGTGGTCCCTCCGTCACTGGTTATTTTATTGCCTAGGTAGCAGAATTCCTTTACTTCGTGATCATCAATCCTGATGTTAAGTTTCTCGCCTACCTTCGTTTTTTTTTCGACTCACTCCCACAACCCATACTGTGTTTTCGTTAGACTGTTTATTCCGTTCACCACATCATTTAATTCTTCTTCACTTTCACTTAGGATAGCAATGTCATCAGCGAATCGTACCATTGATATCCTTTCACCTTGAATTTTAATTCCACTCCTGGACCTTTCTTTTATTTCCATCATTGCTTTATCGATGTACAGATTGAACAGTAGGGCGAAAGACTACATCCTTGCCGTACACCATTTTTAATACTAGCACTTCGTTCTTGGTCGTCCACTCTTATTATTCCCTATCGGCTCTTGTACATATTGTATATGAAATTACAATGAAATGAACGCCCTTAGCTGCTTACAGGCGTTGACGTACGTCAACGGGGACAGATGAAAATGTGTACCCCGACCGGGACTCGAACCCTGGATCTCCTGCTTACATGACAGACGCTCTATCCATCTGCGCCACCCAGGACACAGAGGATAGCGCTACTGCAGGGATTTATCTCTGGCACGCCCCCCGCGAAACCCACATTCTCAACGTATTGTCCCGCACTACATTCGTAGTGCCCCCGCCCATTATACTCATTACTCGCGGCGCGTTGCCGATTCCCGTAAGAGTTCGGGCACTGTTTGTGCATTCGCAAAGAAGAAGAAGATGGCCAAGTGGCCGGTGAGCCCTAACTATATATATATATATATATATATATATATATATATATATATATATATATATATATATATATACACACTAAGATGGTAAGATGGTATCTGTTCTTTCGGACATACCATCTTAGTAAATATATATTGTATATGACCCGTCTCTCCCTATAGCTTTCACCTACTGTTTCCAGAATTTCGAACACCTTGCACCATTTTACATTGTCGAACGCTTCTTCCAGGTCGACAAATCTTATGAACGTCTCGTTTCTTTAGTCTTGCTTCCATTATTAACCGCAACATCAGAATTACCTCTCTCGTGCCTTTACCTTTTCCAAAGCCAAACTGATCGTCACCTAGCGCATTCTCAATTTTCTTTTCCATTCTTCTGTATATTATTCTTGTAAGCAGCTTCGATGCATGAGTTGTTAAGCTGATTGTGCGATAATTCTCGCACTTGTCAGCTCTTGCCATCTTCGGAATTGTGTGGATGATGCTTTTGCGAAAGTCAGATGGTATATCGCCAGACTCATATATTCTACACACCAACGTGAATAGTCGTTTTGTTGCCACTTCCCCCAATGATTTCAGAAATTCTGATAACATTCTGCCCATCCCTTCTGCCTTATTTGACCTTAAGTCCTCCAAAGCTCTTTTAAATTCTGATTCTAATACTGGATCCCCTATCTCTTCTTCTATCACATCAGGAAATCTTCCCCTTTATAGAGGCTTTATTCTTTCCACCTATTCTCTTTCTCCTCTGCTTTTAACAGTGTAATTCCCGTCGCACTCTTAATGTTATCACCCTTGCTTTAATTTCACCGAAGGTTGTTTTGACTTTCCTGTGTGCTGAGCCTGTCCTTCTGACATTTCTTTTTCGATGTCTTCACATTTTTCCTTCAGCTATTCCCTCTTAGCTTCCCTGCACTTCACATTTATTTCATTCCTCAGCGACTAGTATTTCTGTATTCCTGAGTTTCCTGGTACATTTTTGTACTTCTTCCTTTCATCAATCAACTTATTTCTTCCGTTACCCACAGTTACCTTCTCTGTACCTATGTTTTCCTTCTGTAATGGCCCTTTTTAAAGATGTCCATTCCTCTTCAACCGTACTGCCTACTGCGGTATTCCTTATTGCTGTATCTACAGCGTTAGAGAGCTTCAAACGTATCTCGTCATTCCTTAGTACTTCCGTATCTCACTTCTTTGCGTATTGATTCTTCCTGACTAATGTCTTGAACTTCAGCCTACTCTTCATCACTACTATATTGTGATCTGAGTCTATATCTGCTCCTGGGTACGCCTTACAATCCAGTATCTGATTTCGGAATCTCTGTCTGACCATGATGTAATCTAATTGAAATCTTCCCGTATCTCCCGGCCTTTTCCAAGTATACCTCCTCCTCTTGTGATTCTTGAACAGGGTATTCGCTATTACTAGCTGAAACTTGTTACAGAACTCAATTAGTCTTTCTCCTCTTTCATTCCTTGCCCCAAGCCCATATTCTCCTGTAACCTTTTCTTCTACTGCTTCCACTACAACTGCGTTCCTCTCTCCCATAACTATTTGATTTTTATCTCCCTTTACATACTGTATTACCCTTTCAATATCCTCATACCCTCTCTCTATCTCTTCATCTTCAGCTTCAGCTTGCGACGTCGGCATGTATACCTGAACTATCGTTGTCGATTCTGA
Source organism: Schistocerca serialis cubense (assembly GCF_023864345.2). Lineage (NCBI taxonomy): Eukaryota > Metazoa > Arthropoda > Insecta > Orthoptera > Acrididae > Schistocerca > Schistocerca serialis. Next base: position 87,753,876 of record NC_064649.1, on the reverse strand, counting down.
TAAGAACAACCCTATCACTGAACTGTTCACGGTAACACACTCTCTGCCGTACCTTCCTATTCATAACGAATCCTACTCTCATTATACAATTTTCTGCTGCTGTTGATATTACCCTTTTCTCATCTGACCAGAAATCCTTGTCTTCTTTCCACTTCACTTCACTGACTTCTACTATGTCTAGATTGAGCCTTTGCATTTCCCTTTTCAGATTTCCTAGTTTCCCTACCACTTTCAAGTTTCTGACATTCCAAGTCCCGACTCGTATAACGTTGTCCTTCCGTTGGTTATTCAATCTTTTTCTCGTGGTAACCTCGCACTTGGCAGTCCCCTCCCGGAGATCCGAATGGGGCACTATTCCAGAATCTTTTGCCAATGGAGAAATGATCATGAGACTTCATTTGCAAGCCACATGTCCTGTGGATACACATTATGTGTCTTTAATGCAGTGGTTTCGATTGCCTTCTGCATCCTCGTGCCGTTGATGATAGCCGATTCTTCCGCCTTTAGGGGCAATTTCCCACCCCTAGGACAAGAGTGTGCCCTGAACCTCTGTCTACTCCTCCATCTTTTTTGACAAGGCCGTTGGCAGAATGAGGGTGAATTCTTATGCCTGAAGTCTTCGGCCGCCTATGCTGATTATTAATCATATTTTAAGCAACGGCGGGATTCGAACCCGGGACCGAGGACGTTTTGATTATGAATTAAAGACGCTACTCTACATATATTTAGGCGTAGTGACTTTTTTCCCTTGTCGTATGTGTGTTTTTAGCCCCAATAGACACACAGAGATTTGTATGCGAGCGGCATATATCAGTGTTTCGGGGTTAGCGGCTTTGTTCTAAGCACGTTTTCGAGCGGTCCTGAGCGTTCGAGGTGACGCCAGAGCCTGTGAACACCCTTTCTGTGCTGCCTACGGGACACATCTAGCGATTGGGGAGCAGATCACGAACAGTGTTTGAACAACTCGAGTCCCCGAGTGCAAATCGAATTGCGCGCCCCCGCGCGGGTTGGCAATATTGCTCCGCCGGCTAACAGGATTGGCGGCTCGTTAAACGGCGTAATGTGATTGGCGGCGCGAAGCGAGACGGCAGCGCGTGCAACCTGTCCGCCCCATTAGCCCGTCTAATGGCCGCTTCCCGCGTCTCTCCAGTCGCCCCACATCCGCTTCGCCCGCCTGCTGTACTTAACTGTTAGTGCAGTCGGCGTCGCTCCTGCTTGCAGAGACCATTTCGGAGCTGTCCCTTTACCGTTGCTCGCCTGTTTGTTGACCGTTTGCCTGGAGTAGCTTGGGAGAGTACTGCAGCTAATACAGTTTCCACCAGTTCTCTTACTTGTTGCCGAACCGGATTGTAATATTCAAACGTATTTGTCTGAAACCCGCAGGACAGGACAGGTAGTTGGAATTGTGGAAAGAGGCCAAAACGTCAGTTACACTCGAACACATATAAATTTATTTATTCGGCCAAACATTACAGTACACATTATTGAACTTAGTTATCTGCTGAATACGCCACACCATTTTATGCCTTAAGGGCACAACCACTTTAATTTTTTTTAAAAAAACGGCTAAAAGCCATTAACTCAACATTCAGACGCCATAAAGAATATTTAGGAGGCAGAAGGCCTCGCGTTGAGGAAGTTCTACAGTTTGGCTGAAGGCCCAAAATCTAACACTTGAAAAGCAACAACCTTAATTTGAAGACGGCTGAAGGCTAAGGACTTAATACTCAAGGTAAAATTAAATACAAAAACACAAGGCAGAAGGCCTTATCTTCAGTTAGGATGAGGGCCCCAAACAGTCCTATGCTCGAAAGACAAAGATCCTTAATTTAAAAACTGCTGAAGGAGCCACGACTTAAAACTCAAGGTAAAATGAATTTAAACAACACAGCCTTATCTTAAGTTAGGCTGAAGGCCCCAAACAGTCGAATACTTGACAAGCAATGAACTTTAATTTTAAAACGGCTGAAGCCCCATTACTTAAAACACCACTAAAAACAATACAATTTTAATTCAAAACCATCGGCTATGAGCCATACAAATACACACAACAGAAAATAAGAAAAGGCAGTGCAGCTAACGGAGCTCAGAAGTTTCGGGGGTCGGCCAGCACTTGAAATACTAACGATCACTTAGGTGAGACAGGCAGTCGGCCCAACCATTCTCGATCCGACGACAACCCAACCAACAGTCAACGGACCCACTGACGAGGTAACTTGCGCTCCACTCGACCAGCACACAACTGGGAGTTGAATGCAAACGTAAAAGGCGTGGACGCCCACAACCAAGCATACATTGAGCTGTCAAACTACACACCGTGCTGGACAGCGACTACACAGTGAAGAAAGGACACTGCCTAAATTTAAGTCAACGGCCACAAGGCAGAAAATTCCGCTGGTGCATTTCAATTGTAAATAACCAAATACAGTTAGACTCCACCAGATGGTGGCTACACCCTCGCCAACTCGAACACACATGTTGTTGCTCGCTGGAATGTCCCAACAACGAGAACCAGACCGCACAATGTGAACAGTCTTGACTTGCTGATAAATTAAATCCAAACTCAGCTTTCGTGTCCAGGGTCTGTGAGCCACGGACCTCACAGCAATGGGAACAGCCACCCACACTCCGACACTGCATAGAAACCGCCAGCGGGCCTGGCCAAAATACTCCCCGCGGAGATTTCCTCGCTGCTCCATGCCACCCGACAGACTGCTCGCACCCAGCACAGCTGGAAACTATAAGCACCAGATCAAAGATGGTACAAGGTGTGAATAACGATACACATAGCTGCTGTCTCTGAAGGAGAGAGTGAACAACGGCATAATCGCAATAACTGCGGGAAACCAAACACACAATAGGAACCAAGGTTTTAACCAACGCATAACATGAGCCCAACACGGTTCATGTCTTCTATGCGTACCAGTGTATAAATCAGTCACCTGCCTTGTATATTTGTGATGGTCTCAGGAACTACTGTAGCGATTTTGATACTGCTCTCACAGATTCACGCAGAAGGTTTCTGTAACACCTGCTAAGTCACTGGACCAATTTCAACCAAATTTCGTACACTTATCACTTATTGTCGGAAAAGAATGGATGCGGGGATAAGAGCCACCTAGATGTAAAAGGGGTAGTGGTGAAAAAGAAGTGTAGTCAATGACGCGTGAGTCCCCAGGTTTTTTTCTCGCTCACAATCCCCACAATATTATGAACTGCAATAAAGTTCATAGTTCATAACATTTTCGCTGTTTACGCAGTAAAACTGGCGAATCTACATTAAGTTTTAATTTAATACTTCTTTACTGCTAACTCTCATCCAACAAATTTCCCACACAACTTCTACCTACAACCCTGAGCGTACCTGCATAATTACAACGAAGAGATAAGAAACTGATACACCTGCCTAATATAGTGTAGGGTCCCCGCGAGTGGGCAGCAATGCCGCCACACAGCATAGCATGGACTCGACTAATGTCTGCAGTAGCGCTGGAGGGAACTCACACCGTTAATGTTACAGGGCTGTCCATAAATTTGTATGAATACGACGGGATGGAGATCCTTCTGAACAGCACGTTGCAAGGCGTCCCAGATATGTTCAATAACGTTCATGTATGGGGAGTTTGGTGATCAGCGGAAGTGTTTGAACTCAGAAGAGTGTTCCTGGAGCCACTCTTAGCAATTCTGGACGTGTGAGGTGTCGCATTGTCCTGCTGGAATTTCCCAAATCTGTCGGAATCCACAATGAACATGAATGAATGTAATCTTCGTTGATCCACTATGGACCATAGGACAACGGTTGGCATGTATTTCTTGATGCAATAATTTACCAACAGCCGTATGTATTGTAGAAATTTATTTTATGTCCGTATGTGTTACGAGTTCCGGCGTTACATTGATGCCATCTTCAGGTCCCACACGTCAGAGTCTGTGTCGCCTGGCTACCAAGAGCTGTTGCATAACGATTTGGTTCACGGATCCAGTTATATGGCTCCTTCCGTGTATAGCGATTTTACGACTATGGCGTGTGGGGCCTGAACATGGCATCAATGTAATGCCGAAACTGGTAGCACATAAGAAGTTCATGAAATAAAATTTCTACAATACATACGGTTGTTGGTAAATTATTGCATCAAGAAAAAATGAATGGATGTAGGTGATCAGATAAGACGCTTATGTACGTGTCACCTGTTAGTGTAGTATCAGATGTCCCGTATCACTCCAAACGCCCCACACCATTACAGAATCTCCACGAGTTTGAAAAGTCCCTTGCTGACATACAGCATCCATAGATTCAAGAGGCTGTCTCCATACCCGTACACATCCATCCGCTCGATACAATTTAGAACGAGACTCGTCCGACCAGGCAACATGTTTCCAGTCATCAACAGTGCAATGTCGATGTTGATGGGCCCAGGCGAAGAGTAAAGCTTTGTGTACAAGAGTGGACCTTCGGCTCAGAAAGCCCATATCGATGACGTTTCGTTGAATGGTTCGCACGCTGACACTTGTTGATGGCCCAGTATTAAAATCTGCAGCAATTTGCGGAAGGGTGCACTTCTGCCACGCCGAAAGATTCTCTTCAGTCGTCGTTGGTCCCGTTTTGCAAGATCTTTTTCCGGCTGCTGCGATGTCAAAATTTGGTGTTTTATCGAACTCCTGATATTTACGGCACACTCGTGAAATAGTCGTACGGGAAAATCCCAACTTCGTCGTTACCTCGGAGATGCTGTGTCCGATCGCTCGTGCGCCGACTGTAACACCTCGTTCAAACTCACTTAAATCTTGATAACCTGCCATTGTAGCAGTAACCGATCTAACAACTACAGCAGACACTTGTTGCCTTATATAGGCGTTAGCGTCGCATTCTGCCTGTTTATATATCTCTGTATTTGAATACGCATGCCTATACCAGTTTCTTTGGCGCTTCAGTGTATTATTTGTATGATACACAGTTCAGGAGATAGGACGCCTAAAAGCGGAACTAAGGCCGCCCAGCACAACGGGAATGTTGTGCGGGTCGTATCGACATACCTCGCAGGGGTTACCTGTGCCGGTCGCGACTGAGCGCAGAGAGACAGGAGGAAGATGAGGCACATGTAGAAAGGGGAAAGAGGAAGTGATGGACAGAGAGAGGTAGGAGGCGGTGGAGACAGGGATGAGAGGCAACATGTAGTGCGGGTAGTATCAGCAGGCTGTGCAGGGGCTACATGCGCAGATATATGAAAGGGGGGAGGAGATAGTGTGAGAGGGGGAAAGATGAGGTAGACAGAAAAAGTGAAAGGAGAATGTAGAAAGATGCAGATGGCAGGATGAGGTGGACACAGAGGGCTGGGGGTAGAAAATTTGTGCCATGTATGTAGTGAAAGGCCAGTTTATAAATACTGCGTGTATCAAAAAGAATCATCCGATTCTAAACAAACAAAAAAAACATAATAGTTATGTTGTTTGATATATGTGCTTGAACAACGTACTGTTGAAAAGAGCAAACTCTCGAGTTTAACGTAGTTCCCGCTAGTTAGCAGCAGTGTGCGCTCACTTCAGTTCACGTAAAAATGGTGTCGGGACAACAGAGAGCATTTTGTGTTTTACGTTTCGTGCAGTGTGGGTCAGTAATAACTGTTCACTATGACTTTCGTACTAGGTAAGGTGTGGATCCTTCTACAGCACTGAGAATTAGACGACGGCATGAACAATTCCGAGAAACAGGTTGTTTGTGTAAAGGCAAATCGCCGGGCCGTCCATGAGTGTCTGACACAGACGTCGAACGCATCCGCCATAGTTTCACAAGGAGTCTGCAGAAATCCGTTCGCCGTGCAGCTCGATAGCTCAACATGTTCCCGATGTCCGTCTGGCGTGTGTTGCTTCGACGTTTACTCACGAAACCATACAAAATTCAGCTACTGCAAGCTCATCGTTAAGGTGACGTGTGGAGTTCTGTAATATCGTTCTTGGCAGGATGGAGTATGACAGTTTTCTTCCATGCTTAACGTTTAGTGACGAGGCAACATTCCAAGTAAATCGGAAGGTGAATCGTCATAATGAGAGAACATAGGGTATGGAACAACTACATAAACTTGTACAACATGAGAGGCACTCTGCAAAATTTAATGTGTTTTGTGCAGTTTCATGAGAAGAGGCGTATGGTCCATTTTTCTTTCCCGAACACTGCTACAGGAAGCATATATCTCGATATGCTTGAGAACTTTCTTTTCCCACAGTTGGAGACTGATTTCGAACGACTTCATTTAGCAGCAGAATGAGACACCACTATACTGGGATCTGGAAGCGCGGAAATGTTTAAATCAAAGGATTACTGAATGATGGATGGGCCGCACTGGACCAAATGATTCAGCCTTACATTGCTGGCCTCCAAGCTCACCGGAAATGACTTTATGTGATTATTTCTTGCTGGGGTTTATAAAAGACTCTGTTTACGTGCCTCCGTTGCCAACAACAGTGAATGAACTGAGATGTCGCATAAGAAATGCTGTCGGAGCTGTAACTGAAGACATGTTTGCTGCAGTGTGGAAACAATTTGAATGGCGCGCATCTCACTGGTGGCATACCGAACACCTACGAAAAAAACTTTTTTTGGGTTTCCCGTTCATACAAAATTGATTTCGTATGTTTATTAATTTGAAAAACATAGACGTGCCAAATCGGATGATTCTTTTTGATGTTCCCAGTATTTCTTGCAAATAGGCTGAGCTGTGATGAATTCAACGGGTACACCCACTGCTATGAAAAAAATTAATTATCATCTACAGGTAGCGGTGAATGGCAGAACTCCTTGCGATCATCCATTCAGGCCATAAGGCTGCCTGACACCTTTGTCCCAGTGGGAGCTACCTGCAATGCTGGAACGAGCTGCGACGCAGGACGTACTTGATATTCAGCTGACAAGAACAGATCTTTTGGTATTATTCAAGCGGGTGCTCAGCAAGTCTTAGTGCTACGTGTGTGAAAGCAAATGGGTCACTAATCTTTCATAAGAGCTCGTGGACCACAACTTTAACAAGGTTTTATGTTCACTGTCTGTTTATACAACGAACAATAAAGTCCTGAAATTAAAGTAATTCGCAAAATAACACACATTTCCTTGACAAGGAAACTTAGTCAATTTTTAATCGTTGTTCCAAAAAAGGTTCACGAGCAAGATCGCAATTTACGTGGTTCCCCGAAAATAAAATACCTCTATATACAAGTAGGAACATGTGGACAGATGCAGTCATGGAAATAAGTATTCATACAGTAGATGGTGACAAACTACGATGGTATGTTGGGATAGTAACCCACCCACAGCGCCGGTACGAGTAAGGACTATGATGTAGCGTCAGATAACCATGTTCTAGGTAACGAAGCTTCCCGTATGCCACGAATCTATTCTGGGAAAATAAAATATGTTACACTCCGCACGGTCTACGACAGGGCAAAATGTATTCATACAGCGGACTACGTTCAACCAAACAAACGGCTGACGCAGCCCCGGAGTGCATGCCACATTTGTGTAGTCGTGTGGCGGCCGTGAAGCAACAGCACGTCGGACGTGGGTACCGTGGAGGGGAAGGAAACGACCATAGAGGAACCAAACATCGTTGTCGCCCAATATCTTCAACACAAGTCGTACGCCGAAATTGGGATCATCATAGGACGAAGCCGAGCGACTGTGCAATCTATCATTAAGCGATATAAGGACAGACATGTAGTAATAAACAGAGAACGACACGGTCGTCCACAGAAGCTTAGCCGAGCGGTCTGGGGCGCTGCAGTCATGGACTGTGCGGCTGGTCCCGGCGGAGGTTCGAGTCCTCCCTCGGGCATGGGTGTGTTTGTGTTTGTCCTTAGGATAATTTAGGTTAAGTAGTGCGTAAGCTTAGGGACTGATGACCTTGGCAGTTAACTCCCATACAATTTCACACACACAGAAGCTTACAACAAGACAGACCAGAATGCTACTAAAAATCATCAAGAAAATCCCGAAAACGACAGCGTCGGCACTATCCGCACATGTACGTGACCACTTCCGAAAGGACATCACTCCAAGGTTGGTTCGTATCATTCTCAGTCGTTCGGGCTACAGAGCCAGGGTCCCGAGACGAAAGCCCTACATTAGCAAAAAGAACAGGAAGTGGCGGATGGAATTCGCGAAACAGCATGTATCCGAGAAAGCAGACTACTGGGATACTGTATTGTTTAGTGATGAAAGCAAATTTAATATCGTGCACAGGAATGGTAGGATCTTGGTCTGGAGAAGACCGAATTCAGACCTCGACCGAAAGAACATTCAACACATGGTGAAGCACGGAGGTGGTGGAGTGATGGTATGGGGCTGTATGTCAGCCTCCGGTGTCGGAAAATTAGTGTTTGTGAAAGGTACCATGGACAGATTTGTGTATATGAACATTCTCAAACAGAACTTACAACAGAGTGTTGACACCTTGGGTGTTCCTAGAAATTATTACTTCCAACACGACAATGATCACAAACGTACGGCGCAAATTGTCCGGTTGTGGTTGCCCTACAACACTCCTCACACTCTTAAAACACCAGCTCAGATTCCGGACCTGAATCCCGTCGAACACTTGTGGAGTGAGCTGGAAAACAAGACATGCGTAGTAAGGCCTCTTTGAAAGAGGCTCTCCTTCGAGAATGGGAAGGTATCACGTCGAAAACTACAAGAAAATTGGTCCATTCCATGCCACGGAGGTTGCGAGAAGTAATACATCGGAAGGGTATGCATACGAAGTATTAAACATGTTCTGGCTTTGTTAGAAGTGTCATTTTCTGTTGGTGTATGAATACTTAATTCCCAGCGCAGTAGAGAACTTGGCAGACGTTTTTGTATTTTGTTTTGTAAAGGCTTGTTCATTCTCGTTCTACAGGGTGAAAAGTATTTAAATCGACAAACTCTGGGAGGTTGTAGGGGACATCAAAACAAATATCTTTCCCTAACGTTATTTTTTCCTATGACGATTACTTAAACCGGTAGAGGAAGATTTCTCTGGCGGCAACTTAATTAAACCAACTAACACTTTTCCATTTTTTTATCATCAAGAGACAACACATTAACACAACCCAATTTCAATTACAGTACAAATTCAAAAATTCCTCCACTGACCCGTAAGCAAAGCTTACGCCGTCGATAATGTTCTGTCTGACACGGGTAAAAACTCCAGGATTATCCTGAATTGTTGCTGCTACTATCTGGCAACCAAATCCTCTTCTGATGCAACAGGAGTTGCGCAAACAATGTTGCGCATCTCTCCCCACACAAAAAAGTCCAGAGGGGACATATCTGGGGATCGAGCAGGCCACGGTACAGGACCACCTCTGCCAATCCACGTTTCTGGGAACTGTCGGTCCAGGAATCGACGCACACGACGACTGAAATGTGCTGGCGCCTCGTCATGTTGGAACCACATGCGTTGTCTTGTAGGGAGCGGGGCATCATTCAGCAATTCTGGCAATGCTCTGGAGAGAAAATTGTAATAGTGCCTGCCATTTAATGGCCTAGGTAGCAGATACGGTCCAATTAAACAGTCCTCGACAACAACGACCCACACATTAACGAAGAAACGCACTTGATGAGCGCTAGTAACTGTGGCATGTGGGTTATCCTTACTCCAAACACGCGAATTGTGCATGTTGAAGACTCCATCACACCCGAACTTTGCTTCATCCGTAAACAACACAGAGGATGGAAATGTAGGATGCATTTCACACTGTTCCAGGTACCAGTGCGAAAACTGTGCTCTGAGTGGATAATGAAGTGGTTCCAGGCTGTGGACACGCTGTAAGTGAAATGGACGTAACAACTGCTCTCGAAGGACTGTTCTTACATTCGTCTGATTCGTCCCCATGTGACGTGCAATTGCACGAGTGCTGATTGAACGATCCCGCTCCACATGCTGCAAGACAGCTTCCTCAAATTGCAGTGTTCTTACCGTGCGACGCCGTCCCCGTCCAGGTAATCTGCTAAATGACCCGGTCTCACGCAGACGTTGGTACACAGCAGCAAAGGTCGTATGATGCGGGATACGGCGATTAGGATATTGTTGTTGATAAACCGGCTGTGCAGATCGTCCGTTGTGATGCGCTACGTAGTGCGCACCAACCATATCAGTGTACTCACTCCAGGTGTATCTCTCCATTAGTAAACAGAGACAATGCACTACTACACTGGTGTGCGGCAGTAGCCTACAACTGGAGAGCGTAATACGGCCTCCATCGGTTTAAATAATCCTCACAGGAAAAAATGACATTTGGGAAAAATATTTGTTTTGATATTCCCTACAACCTCCTACAGTTTGTCGGTTTAAATACTTTTCATCCTGTATACAGGGTGTTACAAAAAGGTACGGCAAAACTTTCAGGAAACACTCCTCACACACAAATAAAGAAAAGATGTTATGTGGACATGTGTCCGGAAACGCTTAATTTCCATGTTAGAGCTCATTTTAGTTTCGTCAGTATGTTCTTCCACCCACGCTCAATGCAGCACGTTATCATGATTTCATACGGGATACTCCACCTGTGCTGCTAGAACATGTGCCTTTACAAGTAAGACACAACATGTGGTTCATGCACGATGGAGCTCTTGCACATTTCAGTCGAAGTGTTCGTACGCTTCTGAACATCAGATTCGGTGACCGATGGATTGGTAGAGGCGGACCAATTCCATGGCCTCCACGCTCTCCTGACCTCAACCCTGTTGACTTTCATTTATGGGGGCATTTGAAAGCTATTGTCTACGCAACCCCGGTACACAATGTAGAGACTCTTCGTGCTCGTATTGTGGACGGCTGTGATACAATACACCATTCTCCAGGGCTGCATCAGCGCATCAGGGATTCCATGCGACGGAGGGTGGATGCATGTATCCTCGCTAACGGAGAACATTTTGTAACAAAGTGTTTGAAGTCACGCTGGTACGTACTGTTGCTGTGTGTTTCCATTCCATGATTAATGTGATTTGATGAGAAGTAATAAAATGAGCTCTAACATGGAAAGTAAGCGTTTCCGGAAAGATGCCCACGTAACATACACTCCTGGAAATGGAAAAAAGAACACATTGACACCGGTGTGTCAGACCCACCATACTTGCTCCGGACTCTGCGAGAGGGCTGTACAAGCAATGATCACACGCACGGCACAGCGGACACACCAGGAACCGCGGTGTTGGCCGTCGAATGGCGCTAGCTGCGCAGCATTTGTGCACCGCCGCCGTCAGTGTCAGGCAGTTTGCCGTGGCATACGGAGCTCCATCGCAGTCTTTAACACTGGTAGCATGCCGCGACAGCGTGGACGTGAACCGTATGTGCAGTTGACGGACTTTGAGCGAGGGCGTATAGTGGGCATGCGGGAGGCCGGGTGGACGTACCGCCGAATTGCTCAACACGTGGGGCGTGAGGTCGCCACAGTACATCGATGTTGTCGCCAGTGGTCGGCGGAAGGTGCACGTGCCCGTCGACCTGGGACCGGACCGCAGCGACGCACGGATGCACGCCAAGACCGTAGGATCCTACGCAGTGCCGTAGGGGACCGCACCGCCACTTCCCAGCAAATTAGGGACACTGTTGCTCCTGGGGTATCGGCGAGGACCATTCGCAACCGTCTCCATGAAGCTGGGCTACGGTCCCGCACACCGTTAGGCCGTCTTCCGCTCACGCCCCAACATCGTGCAGCCCGCCTCCAGTGGTGTCGCGACAGGCGTGAATGGAGGGACGAATGGGGACGTGTCGTCTTCAGCGATGAGAGTCGCTTCTGCCTTGGTGTCAATGATGGTCGTATGCGTGTTTGGCGCCGTGCAGGTGAGCGCCACAATCAGGACTGCATACGACCGAGGCACACAGGGCCAACACCCGGCATCATGGTGTGGGGAGCGATCTCCTACACTGGCCGTACACCACTGGTGATCGTCGAGGGGACACTGAATAGTGCACGGTACATCCAAACCGTCATCGAACCCATCGTTCTACCATTCCTAGACCGGCAAGGGAACTTGCTGTTCCAACAGGACAATGCACGTCCGCATGTATCCCGTGCCACCCAACGTGCTCTAGAAGGTGTAAGTCAACTACCCTGGCCAGCAAGATCTCCGGATCTGTCCCCCATTGAGCATGTTTGGGCCTGGATGAAGCGTCGTCTCACGCGGTCTGCACATCCAGCACGAAGGCTGGTCCAACTGAGGCGCCAGGTGGAAATGGCACGGCAAGCCGTTCCACAGGACTACATCCAGCATCTCTACGATCGTCTCCATGGGAGAATAGCAGCCTGCATTGCTGCGAAAGGTGGATATACACTGTACTAGTGCCGACATTGTGCATGCTCTGTTGCCTGTGTCTATGTGCCTGTGGTTCTGTCAGTTTGATCATGTGATGTATCTGACCCCAGGAATGTGTCAATATAGTTTCCCCTTCCTGGGACAATGAATTCACGGTGTTCTTATTTCAATTTCCAGGAGTGTATTTTCTTTCTTTGTGTCTGAGGAATGTTTCCTGAAAGTTTGGCAGTACATTTTTGTAACACCCTGTGTAGCAGCATAGCTGCATTGGCGACTAGCCAATGTGTAGAGTGCATATCCAGTTAGTGTTTTTGGTTTCGTATTGTCAATAAAGGCAGTTTATTTTTCCACGCTCTAATGTATGAATAGTTATTTGCATTTCTGTAATTTATGTTTGGCCTAGTAGCATAGTAAGAAACCACGACTGTATGCTTTTGTTGTTTGCAGTAGGTTTACGTCGTCCAGTCGTGATGAACCCTGGAGGCGTTGTTTATTTTGATGGTGTGTGCAAGTAGCCTACTGCGGTCCATTATTACACATGTCGGTGCCTCCGGGAGACACGCTTGCGGCCTTTGGCGGTTACCCCTCATTTTCCGCAGACGACTACTTGTCGCGCGGTGCGCCAGCGGAAGAGGCGGCCGTAATGCGCGCACGAGGGCCAATTTGGTGGCGGTTCCGCTCCGCCTTTGACATCCTCCGCCGGCCCGCTTTGCGGTGTTTTCATACCGCCCTCTCCTTCCTTTGCTCCTGTGCGGCTTGTCCGGGCTGCCTAGAAACACCGCGCAACGCGCCCGCATCACTCTCTGTGATGTTCCGTGGCCCGCTGCTGGAGTACAGAGCCGCTGCGCCGTAAAAGGTCGCCGGGCGCTCCGGGAAACGAGGAAAAGCCTCACAGGAAATGCGCACAACAAACAGCCACCGCCCCCCACCACGTTAAAGTTTCCTTCTGCGCCGCTGTAGCAGTTGCAGAACGGAAACGTTTCGCGATGTTTTTGAAGACGACGACACACACACAGCTCTATCGCACTAGGGAAGCACTTGCTTCTAGCCGCACTTTTTTTTTTTTCACGGTGCAAGGTTACGTACGAAGTTCGGGTTGTGAAATTACCATGTAGCGGGTCAACAAAACTGGCCCCAGAAAATGGAACATCCTCAAGCGCTGTGTTCACTGCCAAAGGCGTATGATACAGTACTGCCGATTAAAGTTGCTACACCACGAAGATGACGTGCTACAGACGCGAAATTTAAGCGACAGGAAGAAGATGCTGTGATATGCAAATGATTAGCTTTTCAGAGCATTCACACAGGGATGGCGTCGGTGGCGACACCTACAACGTGCTGACATGAAAGTTTCCAACCGATTTCTCATACACAAACAGCAGTTGACCGGCGTTGCCTCGTGAAACGTTGTTGTGATGCCTCGTGTAAGCAGGAATAATGCGTACCATCACGTTTACGACTTTGATAAAGGTCGGATTGTAGCCTATCGCGATTGCGGTTTATCGTATCGCGACATTGCTACTCGCGTCGGTCGAGATCCGATAATTGTTGGCAGAATATGGAATCGGTGGGTTCAGGAGGGTAATACGGAACGCCGTGCTGGATGCCAACGGCCTCGTATCACTAGCAGTCAAGATGACACGCATCTTATCAGCTTGACTGTAACGGATCGTGCAGCCACGTCTCGATCCCCGAGTCAAGAGATGGGGACGTTTACAAGACAACAACCATCTGCACGAACAGTTCGACGACGTTTGCACTAGCATGGACTTTCAGCTCGGAGACCGTGCCTGCGATTACCCTTGACGCTGCATCACAGACAGGAGCGCCTGCGATGGTGTACTCGACCACGAACTTGGGTGCACGAATGGCAAAACGTCATTTTTTCGGATGAATCCAGGTAGTGTACAGTGGACGTTACATTTCAAATGTGTTACGACCCGTGGCTCTATCCCTTATCCGATCCCTGCGAAACCCTACATTTCAGCAGGATAATGCACAACCGCGTGTTGCAGGTCCTGTACGGACTTTTCTGGATACAGAAAATGTTCGACTGCTGCCCTGGCCAGCACATTCTCCAGATCTCGCCCCAATTGAAAACGGCTGGTCAATGGTGGCCGAGCAACTGGTTCGTCACAATACGCCAGTCACTACTCTTGATGAACTGTGGTATCGTGTTGAAGCTGTACCTTTACACGCCATCCAAGCTTTGTTTGATTGAATGCCCAGGCGTATCAAGGCCGTTATTACGACCAGAGGTGGTTAACCTGGGTACTGATTTCTCAGGATCTATGCACCCAAATTGCGTGAAAATGTAACCACATGTCAGTTCTAGTATAATATATTTGCCCAATGAATACCCGTTTATCATCTGCATTTCTTCTTAGTGTAGCAATTTTAATGGCCAGTATTGTAATAACACATGAAAGTTTAGGGAAAACTTTAAACAGGTTTTTCTAGAGAAACAATTTTTCGAGACTGTGTGGAACATAAATAAAAATGGTGCAACTTATTAAGGTCTACTTTTGACCCCTGAAAAGTAAACACATTTTCTGGGAGCTTATACCTATAATATGAGAAATTTCTTAATATTAACTTTTTTTTGTAAAGCGATACTGACCGAAACAATCCCCCAAAAATCGTATGCAAAGTTCGAATTAGCACCATGTGTTTAACATTAACGTTATTTCTTTGTGGTTAGGTGTAAGTTTCCATAAATGAAAAGGAGTATCGAGTGTTATCCGTTTTTTATTTCAGATGACTGCTCAGGGGCTACGTTACACGCAGTCTGCGTACTTCAAACTCGCAGACCCTTGATCAAGCCACAATTACGGCCGCCATTTTATTTTTTCTATTGAACATCTAACATAAAGTTCAAAGCACGATCAATCATAATTCTCAAGAAGATCCTTTGAATGTCTTTTCATTTTTTGAGACAAATTTCGCTCATTTGAGTGAGACCTTGGCCTTAAGCCACCATACTGGTACCTTTACACACACACACACACACACACACACACACACACACACACACACACACACTGTCTGTCTCTCTCTCTCTCCCTCCATTTTGTCGTTCCACATCAGTACCAGTTTCACGGATTATTTGTCACCATCAACCTGCCCTGCGTCGCATGAGTAGGCTAACCATTAAGGATCTATGGCCGAACGACATGCTCATAAAATGTGGTGAGTAAAGACATACTCTCGCTTATCAGGGAGTTTCCAAAGACCGAGTTAAAGTCTGATGGACGGAATCCACAGCAGTTCCCGCCTCACGATCTTCTGTGGATCCTTGAGACAGCATAGTGCACCTGCTTTTAGCGGTTCTAATGTACTCACAGAGACTCGGTCGTTTTCTAGGCATTTTTATTCGTAAACAAAACGAAACTAAAATGTAATACGCAGGCGGACGAATCACAAAGTGAACTCAATAATTCGTTTCACATCCCAAACAAGTCAGATATAAATAAAAACTATCCAAGTAATAAATTGCTTTGCTTAAGTTGCTAATACAGAAAGGAAATCAGTGAATGCGTGTATCCTAGCCAAGTCAACTCAGTGTTACTTTGTATTCAGAAGGATAAGATGGCGACGCTTTATTTTGTCACTGACGGAAATTTCCAAGACTTCAGCCACCGAGACAAGAAGCTAGCGCCATCTATTGGTTATGATAATCGTGTCATTGAGGTGAACATTCCTACTTTGATATATGGATGTTTTTGCGCGAAACTAGACAACATGTTTGATTTATCGAGGCTCGGATTATCAAGAATAGAGTCTAATTGCAAAAACGGATTTCCAGCAGCTTTACTTATTAAAGTAACTGTGTCCACACAGATAAAATAAACGATTAGTCGTGTAAATAGATCGTAGACTGAAGCCACACGGCTAGCAGACGGAGGTAAACAACCGCTTCCCTGGTTAGCGTTCGAATGTTACCGCTTTAGCCCCGCCACTCCAGTGTAAACACGACGGGCAGCAGGGAGTGCTGTAACGCAACCACTAGCTGGATTCCAGAGCAGAAAACACCCGGGGTCCTCGGTGGTCTAGTGGTAAGGGGTCTGGAACGTTCCAGCGCCTCGGCTGGGGCTATTCGCTCAGCCGGGCCGGGGTTCTATCCCCGGCCGGCGCTGGAATTTTCAGACTTCCGAACCCTGGCCTCCACCTCTGCCCTGGCATGTGCAGCATGCCGGGAACCCGCGTGGGGTCCGTGCTTCGGATCCCACGTGGAACCCACTCAAACTACAAACAACACCTGATTATGCTGCTGCAAACACCAGGCTTTTACCACTTCTTTTATGCATTTTTCACTTTATTGATAGCATATTTTATTCGCATATATTTCTCTTCATTCATTGGACTATGATTATTAATTTTTTTACTTAATTTCTATGTATTTAAGATCACGTTATGCGCACACACACTTCCCTAAACCACATCTTTATATATTTTCGAGATATTAGTACTTTAAAATATTTCACTTTCAAAACAAATTGCATGATATATGTGTAGCATTACAACAATTAAGTAAAAAACTTTTCTTTAACGAAAATTGTTCTTCTGATTCATAGCGTGCTGAATGCCAATAAGATAAAAATTCACAATACCTTTATTATTATTATTTTTTTTGAGAGTAAAGACTCGATATTTAAGGAAAATGAATTCCTAAGCTGTTTTCCTAACCAGCCTATACACTTCACATATCATTTGCGTTATCGATAATATGACGTTTTTGGCTCTTCTTTTTACGAAAGAATCTCGTGCATCAGGGAAAAATCATTATCATCTGTATGTATTAAGTTGGAATTAATGAAAGATTCTATGGAAATACTAGCCAAGCATGGAAAACATTTGTAGTATCTCTGTGAGACCTTCGCTAATATGCAATAAATAAATTTGAAACACAAAAAACATAACGTACGTCAGAGGTCTATTATTAAAGTACTATTGACACTGCATTGTGAGGACATTTTTTACATCTCTCTTTGTTGCTTAAAATCTTGGAACCCAAAATACAGCACATTTATTATAATATTGGGTAATGTAAAAATAACCCCATCCCACTGCTATGTCAACGGAAGTGAACCAAGACTTCCTATTGTTGGAAAGAAATCATAAGTTGCCACTACAAATGTTTCATATACTGTGAAATTCAGTGCCACACCACCATTTTAATTTTTTTAATTGCGCTGACAAAACGTTTCCTTGAATTACAAGAAGGTAATGGTGAAAGCAGCGCCTTATGTAACTTTTAACCACCTGACGCGGCTAGGAGCCTGTGCATTCATATAACGTCTTATATAAAGGCAGGCACTGGAGATATGATTCCACTGAATACCGTGAAAATACTCAATTTCGTAACATGTAAAGGACACAAAAATTGTGTAACAAACAAACAGAGTACTGATGATAGAGTCTGTAGGAAGAAATAAACAGAAAGAACCAGAACATTAAGTTGGTGAATTTTCGCAAGTTTGCTTTCCGGCAGTCCGCTACTAGAGGTCTCTACTAGTACCTCAGCCAGCTATCTGTAGTGCAGGGCTTCGCTACAAGAGGTCTCTAGCTAAGCTGGCGAGGACTGGCCCTGGTGCCATTAGCTGCTTCACAACTCAGCGTCTGAGGCAGCTGATGCCATCCTATGTAGAAGAAAGGCTCTTTCTGACAGGTGTGAACGTTACCGAGCCATCGCTTCAGTAAATAGTAACATAAAACTTGCGCGCCATGCTGTGGGGCAAAAAGCAGCAAGTTAGGACGCGTGCTGGAGAGACATGTTCCAGCCCACCCGCGAGATACGCTGCTCTCTGTTAAAGATGACGACACCTTTGGTGCGTATGGTGTCCGTTGCGAATGCGGCAGCGTCTATGTAGGTTAGACAGTTCGCATAAGTGCAGAGCGTTTTATCCAGCAGCCGAGCGGTCTGAGGCGCTGCAGTCATGGGCTTAGCGGCTGGTCCCGGCGGAGGTTCGAGTCCTCCCTCGGGCATGGGAGTGTGTGTATGTCCTTAGGACAATTTAGGTTAAGTAGTGTGTAAGCTTAGGGACTGATGACCTTAGCGGTTGAGTCCCAGAAGATTTCACACACATTTGAACATTTTTTTTATCGAGCAACAGAAATGGAATAACACGCAGTTTAATAAAAATTCTCTAACTCGTAATGTAATTCCAGACTATATAAAAAAAAGCTCTGTAAATAGCACATTATCTACACCAAGTAAAGGCGAAAAGGAAAAAGCAGATTATGTGATTAAAACATGAAATTAGGGAACTACACGCTAAAAACAGTTGCTCAACAACGAATATTGCAAAACACATTTACAATTGGCCAATAAATTTGGAATATTAGCTCAGTTTGAGAAAATAACACAGAGAGATAAGGCAAACATACAGAAAATTATGCAAGAAAAACAGGATAAACGAAACAAAAAAACTAATCAGAATCGCAAACAGCACAAGTACACCCACTTCAGTCATCACAATAAAAAACACCAATTCCATGATAGTCAGCAGTGTAACTGACATTAACCTCATCAAACAAGAAAAACGCCTACTGGGAGATTGACGAAAACATGACATTAACACACACATCTCACATAAAACAATAGAAGATGTCATAAGAAACATGGGGGTGCACCAAATTTTAATGCAAACTTAACAAAAGAATTAGTTGCTGCAGAAACAACACAGATAACGATAACACAGAAATCCAGCATAATCTCTAACGACAATACACCGATGGAAACCACAGCCAACAGGCTAAAACAAAAAAAATGCCATACTAACAGGGGCAGACAGAAGGAACATTACTCTGAGTATGAATGCAAAGACAAAACAGTGTTTCTGAAGGACAACAACATCACAAAACTGACCAGTGACCCAATTGCAAGATATCAGAGGAACTTCCAACAAGTACCAAAAAACATCAAAAATACATTCTCAAAAGGCCAGATAAAACGAATGACACAAAAAAATCCAAAGGCACCTACTCCAAAATCGCTAAAAAATGTGCCCAAAGAACATACCCCTTTAAGACCAGTCATCAACTTCAGAAATGCTCCATCATATCACCTAGCACAAGAACTTGACAAGTCGGTCATATCTAAGCACTGCCTGGAAAGTGGACACACAATAATGTTTTCCGTTATAGAAGAGGCGGCTGAGATTAGAACGAATAGCAGCAATTTTGATAGAGACTAAGGCGTGGAGGCGATGTCGAAAGAAGACTGATGCCCGTGGCGTCTGGGGATGAGCGAGCGGCTGTTTCAAACGTGGCGCCTGCCCCTCGCGCCGGATGACGTCACTCGGTCCCGCGGCGGGCCGTAGATGCACAACTCGCCTTCCGCGCACGCGCTGTTTCGGCTTTCTCTGACCGGTGCCAGAGGCCGCAGTCGTGACTGTATAAGCGGGAAACCGTGCCGCACTCCGGAACTCCAACGACACATACGAGACTTGCTCACGGCCAAGGAACGGGACTGGCGACAGACATGCACCCGCCTTAATGCTGCCCTGCCTATTAACTCGTGTAGGTACTGGTCAGCCTTACCGGGTCGAAACCCACCCTACTACCCTCTCCTTCATGATGACCACTCCTTTCCCGATAACCTTAGTAAGGCCAATCATTTTGCTTCCTACCTTTCCGATATCTTTACCATCCCTGATGATCCCCAGTTCGATTACTCCCTCTTCCCTCATGTCCGTGATCGAACTGACGCCTCTGCCCCTCCACTCGCTCCTGGCTTCGAGTACTTACAAGGAAACCTCCCCATCGCACCCCCCTCAGATTTAGTTATAATTTGGCACGGTGGATAGGCCTTAAAAAACTGAACACAGATCGACCGAGAAAACAGGAAGAAGTTGTGTGGAACTATGAAAAAAATAAGCAAAATATACAAACTGAGTAGTCCATGGGCAAGATATGCAACATCAAGGACCGTGTAAGCTCAGGAGTCCCGTGGTTAGCGTGAGCAGTTGCTGAACGAGAGGTACTTAGTTCAACTCTGCCCTCGAGTGAAAAGTTTACTTTCTTTATATTCGCAAAGTTATGATCTGTCCGATCGTTCATTGACGTCTCTGTTCACTGTAATAAGTTTAGTGTCTGTGTTTTGCTACCGCACCGCAAAACCGTGCGATTAGTAGACGAAAGGACGTTCCTCTCCAATGGGAACCGAAAACATTTGATCGCAAGGTCATAGGTCAACCGATTCCTCCACAGGAGAACACGTTTGATATATTCTATACGGCACTGGTGACGGCATGTGCGTCACATGACAGGAATATGTTGTCGACCCACCTAACTTGTACACTTGGCGAATGGGTAGAAAGATTGTTCTACCTCGCTCGATTTAGGTTTTCTTGTGGATGTGATAATCACTCCCAAAAAAGTGATGAAAACATAAGAGTTTGTCACATAAACTGCAACAAATGAATGCAACAGTTTCACAGTCGCACAGTTTTCCCTGCGCTCTGTCAAAACATATGTTTTTAACTTTTTCAAATTTTTCCGTGTGTAGACCGTCAGATCCTGCATATGTCCAAGCAAATCTGAACATGTCCTGGAATTTTGGAGAGCGAAGTTGATTATGTGTGAGTGCCTGGACTTTGATAATTGACACACGATCACGTAAACAATACTGCTCTGTGTACCTGTGCAGCTGCGCAAAATCATAGAATCTTTTCACAAAATATTTCACTTGCCGAAAACTTCGCATCGAACGGACGGACAGATAATAATAGTCTGAAAATAAAAAAATTTTACTTTTCACTCGAGGGAAGACTTGAAGACTTCTCGTTTCGCAGCTGCTCACGCTAACCACGGGACCACGGCGCTCCTGAACTCACACTATACTTGATGTTGCCTATCTTGCACATGGACTACTCAGTTTGTACATTTTACTAATTTTTTCATAGTTCCACACAACTTCTTCCTGTTTTCTCGATTGATCTGTGTTCAGTTTTTCAAGGCCTATCCACTGTGCCAACTTATAACTAAATCTGAGGGGGGTGCGATGGGGAGGTTCCCTTGTTAGACAACATTACACACACTGAACTCAACAGCCCGATCACGACTCAAGATATCACAGCTACACTACACACGAAACGCAACACCACTCCCCGTCACGAGCGTGTTACCTACCATCACCTCCGTGAAGCTCCCACCTCCTTCCTCTCCACCCTGGCCAGACTTTTAATGTGGTCTTGTCCACCGGCTTCTATCATGACCTGTGGAACACCTCCTGGATCCTGATTTTCCTCACCCTTATCTCAGTCTTCAGCAAGGTCCTGGCATCCATCCTCCCATGGCACATCCACTGACACCGCCTCCTTCCCTCTACCCGATGTTTCTTTCGGCCATCCTTCTCTGCCGATGACCTTCTCCTTCACCTCACTCATCTCCTCTCCGAACAGCTCAACTCCCGTCGCCCCGCCATCTTCCTCTCCCTCGACCTTGAACGTGCCTACGACTGGTATGGCATTCCGGTCTCCTCTTCAAGCTCCAAACCTTTGCCCTTCCTATTAACTACGTCCACCGTCGTTCCTATGTCACCATCCATAACACGGATTCCTACACTTTTCCACCCCTCCGCCGGTATGCCCCAAGGTTCATACTCTCCCCTCTTCTCTACCTTCACATGCAGCCACCTTCACCCCCCCTCCCCCCATCCACCTTCTCCAGTACGCCGACGACACTGCCTTCCTCGCCTCCACCCTGCGTATGTAGGCCACTGCCTACCCACCTCATCTGATGCACGAAATGACATGCCGTCGCGATAGACTCCAAGGACATGGCAGTGACACAAACTATTTACAACGCCTTGGTTGAAAAAAGACAAATCCATCCTTATAGCGATTTTAGATTCAGAAAAGGCTTTTGATGAGCCTGTTCATTATCTGATTTTAACATGTTACCAGAGACAAAAACAGTGAGTGAAAGAGTACCTAGCATTCGAAGAGAAACCCGACAGTAATTCTAGGAGCTGAAGAACTAAGACGGCTGTAGTTCTGAAGTGAGTGCGACAGGGTGGTAGCTTATTTCCATTCTTTCCCCATCCCGCCCGCAACTTTCACGTTATTTATTTAGTACATGCAGCAATCCGTGTATCAAATTCACGAGAAATTGGGACACGAGATAAAGATCAGCCGAAATCAAAATTATTTACAAAACGAATTACCGAGTGAGGTGGCGCAGACAGCACACTTGAGACGCATTCAGGAGGACGACAGCTGAAACCTGCATTCGGCCATCCTGATTTAGCTTTACAGTCATTTCCCTGAATTGCTTCAGGCAAACGCGGGATGGTTCCTCTGAAAGGGCACGGCCGACTTTCTTTCCTAATCCGATGTGACCGAGGACCTCGCTGTTCGGTCCCTCCTCCCAAATCACTCTTCGACTGTGCGGCTGGTCCCGGTGGAGGTTCGAGACCTCCCTCGGGCGTGTGTGTGTGTGTGTGTGTGTGTGTGTGTGTGTGTGTGTGTGTGTGTGTGTGTGTGTGTGTGTGTGTGTGTCCTTAGGATAATTTAGGTTAAGCGGTGTGTAAGCTTAGGGACCGATGACTTTAGCAGCTAAGTCCCATAAGATTTTGTACACATTTGAACATTTCTCCCAAATCAACCAATGAACAAAATGAATTTTCAAGGTACAGCAGAGAATGCACTGATCTGCAACTTGCTGGCGTAGTAAAGCTTACAATGAAAGTATTGACCGCACAAAAGCCAGCAGTAAGTACAAAATGTGGTGTTCACCCGCAGTCGTCATAAATAGTCCACCACAATTTGAGAAGAAGAGTAATGTCTATACTTACAACCCTACAAGAAAAAAAACCAACCTTCAGCACCCATTAGGCAACGGCTTTGCCGCAGTGGATAAACCGGTTCCCGTGAGATCCCCGACGTTAAGCGCTGTCGGGCGTGGTCGGCACTTGGATGGGTGACCATCCAGGCTGCCATGTCCTGTTGCCATTTTTCGGGCTGCTCTCAGCCTTGTGATGCCAATTGAGGAGTTACGCGACCGAATTTTAGCGGCTCCGGTCACACTAAACCATCATAACGACCGGTAGAGTGGTGTGCTGACCACACGCCCCTCCTATCCGCATCCTCACCTGCGGATGACACGGCCGTCGGATGGTCTAGATGGGCCACTTGTGGCCTGAAGACGGAGTGCTTTATTACCCATTATTAAAGCTGTCAGTGGTTGAGAGAGTTCTGGGTAGTAACAAAACCTTTTTATTATTTTCCCAGTAACATAATACGTCTGACACTTGGCAAAGCACAGTTCACATCTAACGTAAAATAATTTCTCCAGAAAATTCTTTGAAGGAATTTCTATTTAAAAATTAGTAGCCGGTAAAAAAAAAAGTAGTTCAAGTTTATTTCGACGAGTTTTTATGTGCATTTGCGTGAGCTATTTTTTCAATCATGTGTACATAACCTACAAGTTGAGCCTTTCCCTATCATTACGATTAAACGAATGGTTCAAATGATCTATGAAGCATGTAAGTGCTTTCCAGAAGTTCGGCACAAAACTTACTCCGAAAATACGAGAGTTCTGGGTTCGAATACCTGTCTGAGACAAAGTTCTAATCTGCTACGAGATTTTAAATCTGCACAGTGAAAATTTGTTCTGGAAACAGTCCGCTAGGCTGCAGCTAACAAGGAGACTACCACACAGCTGTTGGATTTTTGTAGTTTTTTATATTTATGATACGTGTTCAGAACTCATATACCAGTCGCCCAGTCGAAAATATCGACTGTGGAGTTTTAGTTATTACTTCTGAATTGAAGCTGACTGGGTCTCAATAACAAAAGTCAAACACTGGTCAAGGAATGACTTTATTGCTCATATGACGTGTTTCGGAATTTATCCAACGCCCGATATGCAGTAGCGATTACTACACGTAGACATGGCGTTTGAAGTTGTGTGTCAAACGAACATTCACAGACTATTCTGATAATGGATGAATTTCGAAACGCGTCATATGAGCAATTAAAGTCATTCCTTGCCTGATGTTAGACTACCGTTGCAACCCACTCACCTTGGTCGGAGAACCACTGATTATTATAATAACGGTCGCTTGCGTCCTGCATGACTTTTGTCACAATTATGTTACTAAAATGAAAACAATCTCGCAAATCTTTGTATCCCTGGAACCGAAATCGTTCCGGTATCAATGTCGATAACAGACAAAAATGCCTATTTAATAATTAAGTTAGTGCAGAAGCCTCATTATTCGAGTCCTACCCACAGCGGCCAATTTTTCCACATTCCATGGCGACAATGAAAGCACTGCTTTTTCTGCGGAAGTTAAACATTCCTATTTATTTGAAGTTATTTTTACAGCAGATTTATATACTATAGTAAGTTATACATGGTTGAGGAAACAAAGGTGTGTTACGAAAGCTGAATAATGAAACAGTTTCCTGAACAACTGACAAAACGTTTCAAATTACGGAGTGTTAGTTAGCCATTGAGTTCGAATTATACGGTTGTTGTGAGACAACTCGTATCATTACAATGGCTCCGAATTATAAAGAACCACAAATCGTTTCTTCGATTTATCGAGGTTTTTCCACAGAACTAGACAACAAGTTCGAGTTCTCAAGAAATTCGATTTATCGAGGTTCGAATGAATAAGAATCGGCTATAGTTGCGAAAACGGATATTGTAAAGTAACTGTGTCCACAATACTGAAATAAATCTTGAGACTGAAGACCAGGCTAGCAGGAGGAGGTAAACAACCGCTTCCCCTGCTAGCGTTCGAATGTTGCCGCCTTAGTCCCACCACTACAGTGTAAACACGGCAGGCAGCAGGAAGTGCTCTCGGACACTAGCTGGACTCGACAGCAGGAAACAGCCGGGGTCCTCGGTGGTCTAGTGGTAAGGGGTCTGGAACATTCCAGCGCCTCAGCTGGGGCTATTCGCCTCAGCCGGGCCGGGGTTCTATCCCCGGCCGGCGCTGGAATTTTCAGACTTCCGAACCCTGGCCTCCACCTCTGCCCTGGCATGAGGAGAATGCCGGGTACCCCCGTGGGGTCCGTGCTTCGGATCCCACGTGGAACCCACTCATAAACTACAAACACGTGATAATGCTGTTGCAAACAACCAGGCTTTTACCACTCCTTTTATTGATTGCATATTTTATTCGCATTTATTTTTACATTTTTCTCTATTCATTTGACTACGTTTATCAATTTTTTTTTTTACTCACTTTAATTTCTATGTATTTAAAATTACATTATGCATACACACTTCCCTAAAGCACATCTTTATACATTTTCGAAATATTAGTACTTTAAAATATCTCACTTTCAAAACAAATTGCATGATATATGTGTAGCACTACAAGAATTAAGTAAAAAAAAAAACTTTTCTTTAACGAAAACTGTTCTTCTGATTCATAGCCTGCTGAATGCCAATAAGATAAAAATGCAAATGAGCCTTATTATTTTTGTTTGAGAATAAAGACTTGATATTTAAGAAAAATGAATACTATTTGGGTTATCAATAATATTTAGTCTTTGTCTCTTATGTTTACGAAAGAATGTCTTGCATCAGGGAAAAATCATTATCATCTGTACCTATTAAGTTGGGATTAATGAAAGAGTCTAGCCAAGCATGGAAAACATTTGTAGTATCTCTTTGAGACCTTTTCTAATATGTAATAAATACATTTGAAACATAAAAAACATAATGTACGACAGAGGTCTATTATTATTGTACTATTGCATTGCGAGGAAATTTTTTTACATCTATCTTTTTTGTTTAAAGTCTTGGAACCGAAAATACAGCACATTTATTTTAATATTGCGTAATGTAAAAGTAACCCCATCCCGCTGCTATATCAACGGAACTTCCTATTGTTGCAAAGAAATCATAAGTTGCCACTACAAATATTTCATTTACTGTGAAATTCAGTGCCACACCACCATTTTAATTTTTTTAATTGTGCTGACAAAACGTTTCCTTAAATTACAAGAAGGTAATGGTGAAAGTAGCGCCTTATGTAACTTTTAACCACCTGACGCGGCTAGGGGCCTGAGCATTCATACAACGTCTTATATACACTGCAGTCACTGGAGATATAGTTCCCATTGAATACAGTGAAAATACTGAATTTCGTAACATGTAAAGAACACAAAAATTGTGTAACTAACAAACAGAGCACTGATGGTAGAGTACGTAGGAAGAAATAAACAGGAAGAACCAGAAGATTAAGTCGGTGAATTTTCGCAAGTTTGCTTTCAGGCAGTCCGCTACAAGAGGTCTCTACTAGTACCTCAGCCAGCTATCTGTAGTGCAGGGCTTCGCTACAAGAGGTCTCTAGCTAAGCTGGCGAGGACTGGCCCTGGTGCCATTAGCTGCTTCACAACTCAGCGTCTGAGGCAGCTGATGCCCTCCTATGCAGAAGAAAGGCTCTTTCTGACAGGTGTGAACGTTACCGAGCCATCGCTTCAGTAAATAGTGGCATAAAACTTGCACGCCATGCTGTGGGGCAACGAGCAGCAAGTTAGGACGAGTGCTAGAGAGACATGTTCCAGCCCACCCGCGAGATACGCTGTTCTCTGTTAAAGACAACACACCGTTCGCGCATATGGCGTCCGTTGCGAATGCGGCAACCTCTATGTAGGTCAGACAGTTCGTATAAGTGCAGAGCGTTTTATCGAGCAACAGAAAAGGAATAACCATAGACTTGGAGTAACACGCAGTTTAATAAAAAGTATCTAATTCGTAATGTAATTGCAGACTATATAAAAATAGCTCTGTAAATAGCACATCACCTACACCAAGTAAAGGCGGAAAGTAAAAAGGAGATTATGTGATTAAAACATGAAATTAGGGAACTATACGCTAAAAACAGTTGCTCAACAACGAATATTACAAAACACATTTACAATTGGCCAATAAATTTGGAATATTAGCTCAGTTTGAGAAAATAACACAGAGAGATAAGGCAAACATTCAGAAAATTATGCAAGAAAAACAGGATAAAAGAAAAAAAAACTAATCAGAATCGCTAACAGCACAAGCACACCCACTTCAGTCATCACAATAAAAAACACCAATTCCATGATAGTCAGCATTGTATCTGACATTAACCTCATCAAACAAAAAAAACGCCTACTGGGAGATGGACGAAAACATGACATTAACACACACATCTCACATAAAACAATAGAAGATGTCATACGGAACATGGGGTGCACCAAATCTTAATGCAAACTTAACAAAAGAATTAGTTGCTGGAGAAACAACACAGAAATCCAGCATCATCACTAATGACAATTCACTGGAGGAAACCACAGGCTAAAACAAAACAATGCCATACTAACAGGGGCAGACAAAAGGAACATTTCTCAGAGTGTAAATGAAAAGAAATACAAAGACATAACTTTAGTGTTTCTGGAGGACAACAACATCACCAAACTGACCAGTGACCTAATTGCAAGATACCAGAGAAACTTATAACAAGTACCAGAAAACATCAAAAATACATTCTCAAAAGGCCAGATAAAACAAATGGCACAAAAAATCCAAAGGCAGCTTCTCCAAAATCCCCACAAAATGGGCCCAAAAAACATACTCCTTTAAGGCCAGTCATCAACTTCAGAAATGCTTCATTATATCACCTAGGACAGGAGCTTTACAAGTCGGCCATAGCTGAGCACTGCCTGGAAAGTGGACACAATATACTGTTTTCCATTATAGGCGGCTGGGATTTTAATGAATAGCAGCAATTTGATAGAGACTACCCTCTTACTAAGGCGTGGTGGCGGGCTTTGGATGTCGAAGTAAGAACTAATGACGGATGCCCAAGGGGTCTGGGGATGCGGGAGCGGCTGTCTCAAACATGGCGCCTGCCCCTTGCGCCACGTGACGTCACTCGCTCCCGCAGCAACCGGAGCTGCACAACTCGCTTTCCGGGCTCGCGCCGTTTCGGCTTTCTCTGATTGGTGCCAGAGGCCGCAGTCGTGGCTGTGTAAGCGGGAAACCGTGCCGCACTCCGGCAGGCGATCATCATAGGCCGCACCTTCGACGCGCAGGTCGCCGAAGTGGCGTCAAATAGGAAGACTTGCACCAGGCGAACGGTCTACCCGACGGGAGGCCCTAGCCACACGACATTTCCATTATATAGGCCGCACCAACCACTCCTTCCGTCTCCGTGATTTCTACCTCACCATTTATGGCCATCCTATCCAACTCACTCCTACCCTCAAATACCTTGGCTTCACTCTCGACCGCCACCTCACCATCCAACACTAAGCTCACAACAGGCTCCGCCTGCAGAAACTCCTGTCCGGCTGGACACGGGGTCTGCATCCTTTACACCCACAAATCCTTGATCCGTACCCATGCTCTGTTATGCCAGCGTTGCTTCGATTTCCGCCCCTCCCAGGTTCTATAAAGCCCTCCAAATCCTCGAACGCCATGCACTTTGCCTCACCTTTCGCATCTGCCTACCATCTCCCACGTACGTCCTCTACGACATCATCCCCTTCCCCCACCTTCTCCTTTTCCTTCAACAAATCCGCAACCTCGATCCCCCTCACCCCCTTGTGTCCCCCGTTCCTCTCCACCCCCCCGCCAATTCCCGCGCCTTACCGTTGTGTCCCGCCTTCTCTCCACCTCCATACCCTATGCATCCTTTCCCAACGCAACTTCCAGCACCTACCCCTCCCATAATGAGCTGCGCCCTGAGTCTACCCCTCCTACCAACTCTTAACTCCACCTTCCTTTTGCCCCCTCCTCAGGGCTCCTTCTCCTCCCCCTCCCTCCTCCTGAGCGGTTTCCCCCTCCTACTCCCTCTCACTCTTCTGTGTCCCCTTTCAGTGTCTCTGCATTCCCTCCTGTCTTCCCTCCTCATCTCCTGCCCCACCAGTTTTCTGCCTCTTAGTGCACCTGCGGACGCCCCTACTCTCTTTCATCCTGCCGCCTCCCCTGCTCCCCTTGCTCTCATTTTCCATCCTCTCTAACCTCTCCCTCGGCAGGTCCCGCCCGGCAGTTTTATTCTTCATTGTGTGTGCTCCAAGTGGGTTTTAATTGTGTTGTTCTGGAGTGGTTTTTAATACTGTGGCCAACTTTGTGCGTGACTTCAGTGTCTCTTTTGTGCTCTATGCATCGCCAGCTGTGTTTTTTAACTATGTCGACTTTTTTAATTGTCCCCCCCCCCATGAACATCTCCATGTAAGTGTATTTCTACCTCCATCATCTCCCCTTACTCTGTTTCATGTCCCCTTTTTTATCACCTTTATGTGAGATACTTTATTCTTGTTTTAGTTGTCATGTCACTCGCCTGAAGAGCAGCGGATTGTGCTGCTGACAGCCCTCCCCAGTCCATAAGGGGCAGGGGAATGAAATCACAATAAAGAAAAAAAAAAAACCAAAATCCCATAGCCAGTGGTTTTGCTCCTGACCGTGATGGCAGAGAAAGCCATTGGAAGTTCGAGAATTTTATTTGAACTGATGCGGTATGAAAGCGGAGAAGATTTTACTGATACATGCCATCATGATAAACTCTGAGGACATGATAGTGACACGAACTACACTCCTGGAAATGGAAAAAAGAACACATTGACACCGGTGTGTCAGACCCACCATACTTGCTCCGGACACTGCGAGAGGGCTGTACAAGCAATGATCACACGCACGGCACAGCGGACACACTAGGAACCGCGGTGTTGGCCGTCGAATGGCGCTAGCTGCGCAGCATTTGTGCACCGCCGCCGTCAGTGTCAGCCAGTTTGCCGTGGC
Source organism: Schistocerca serialis cubense (assembly GCF_023864345.2). Taxonomy (NCBI): domain Eukaryota; kingdom Metazoa; phylum Arthropoda; class Insecta; order Orthoptera; family Acrididae; genus Schistocerca; species Schistocerca serialis. Next base: position 87,723,848 of record NC_064649.1, on the reverse strand, counting down.
ATACGGAGCTCCATCGCAGTCTTTAACACTGGTAGCATGCCGCGACAGCGTGGACGTGAACCGTATGTGCAGTTGACGGACTTTGAGCGAGGGCGTATAGTGGGCATGCGGGAGGCCGGGTGGACGTACCGCCGAATTGCTCAACACGTGGGGCGTGAGGTCTCCACAGTACATCGATGTTGTCGCCAGTGGTCGGCGGAAGGTGCACGTGCCCGTCGACCTGGGACCGGACCGCAGCGACGCACGGATGCACGCCAAGACCGTAGGATCCTACGCAGTGCCGTAGGGGACCGCACCGCCACTTCCCAGCAAATTAGGGACACTGTTGCTCCTGGGGTATCGGCGAGGACCATTCGCAACCGTCTCCATGAAGCTGGGCTACGGTCCCGCACACCGTTAGGCCGTCTTCCGCTCACGCCCCAACATCGTGCAGCCCGCCTCCAGTGGTGTCGCGACAGGCGTGAATGGAGGGACGAATGGAGACGTGTCGTCTTCAGCGATGAGAGTCGCTTCTGCCTTGGTGCCAATGATGGTCGTATGCGTGTTTGGCGCCGTGCAGGTGAGCGCCACAATTAGTACTGCATACGACCGAGGCACACAGGGCCAACACCCGGCATCATGGTGTGGGGAGCGATCTCCTACACTGGCCGTACACCACTGGTGATCGTCGAGGGGACACTGAATAGTGCACGGTACATCCAAACCGTCATCGAACCCATCGTTCTACCATTCCTAGACCGGCAAGGGAACTTGCTGTTAGAACAGGACAATGCACGTCCGTATGTAACCCGTGCCACCCAACGTGCTCTAGAAGGTGTAAGTCAACTACCCTGGCCAGCAAGGTCTCCGGATCTGTCCCCCATTGAGCATGTTTGGGACTGGATGAAGCGTCGTCTCACGCGGTCTGCACGTCCAGCACGAACGCTGGTCCAACTGAGGCGCCAGGTGGAAATGGCATGGCAAGCCGTTCCACAGGACTACATCCAGCATCTCTACGATCGTCTCCATGGGAGAATAGCAGCCTGCATTCCTGCGAAAGGTGGATATACACTGTACTAGTGCCGACATTGTGCATGCTCTGTTGCCTGTGTCTATGTGCCTGTGGTTCTGTCAGTGTGATCATGTGATGTATCTGACCCCAGGAATGTGTCAATAAAGTTTCCCCTTCCTGGGACAATGAATTCACGGTGTTCTTATTTCAATTTCCAGGAGTGTATTTACGCCTCGGTTGAAGAAAGACAAATCCACTTTTATAGCATTTTTTGATTCAGAAAAGGCTTTTGAGGAGACTGTTCATAATATATAACCTGATTTTCAACATGTTACCAGAGATAAAATACAGTGAGTGAAAGAGTAACAAACATTCGGACAGCAGTTATAGGAGCTGAAGAACTAAGAAGGCTGTAATTTTGAAGTGAGTGAGACAGGGTGGTGGCCTATTTCTGTTCTTCCCACCCTCAACTTTCACATTATTTATTTAGTACATGCAGCAATCAACGTATCAAATTCACGAGAAATTGGGAAACGAGTTAAAAATCGTGGACACAAAATAAAAATTATTTACAAAGTATATTACCAAGCGAGGTGGCGCAAGTACACACTTCACTCGCATTCAGGAGGACAACATTTCGATCCCGCATTCGGCCATCCTGATTTAGCTTTCCCATGATTTCCGTAAATCGCTTCAGGCAAATGCCAGGATGATTCCTCTGAAAGGGGACGGTCGATGTGACTGAGGACCTTGCTGTTTGGTCCCTCCTACCAAATCAACCAATGAACAAAATTTATTTTGATGGTGCAGCAGAGAAGGCACTGATCTGCAACTTGCTGGCGTTTTAATGCTTACAATGAAAGTCCTGACTGCACAAAAGCCAGCAGTAAGTACAAAATGTGGTGTTCACCCGCAGTCGTCACACATAGTCCACCACAATTTGAGAAGAAGGGTAATGGCTACAACACTACAGGAAAAAAGCCAACCTTTATTACCCATTAGGCAACGGTCTTGTCGCAGTGGATACACCGGTTCCCGCTAGATCATCGAAGTTAAGTGCTGTCGGGCATGGCCGGCACTTGGATGGGGATGGGTGACCATCCAGGCCGCCATGCGCTGTTGCCAATTTTCGGAGTGCACTGAGCCTCGTGATGCCAATTGAGGAGCTACTCGACCGAATAGTAGCGGCTCCGGTCAAAGAAAACCTTCATAACGACCGGGAGAGCGGTGTGCTGACCACACGCCCCTCCTATCCCCATCCTCACCTGCGGATGACACGGCGGTCGGATGGTCCCGATGGGCCACTTGTGGCCTGAAGACGGGGTGCTTTATTACCCATTATTAAAGCTGTCAGTGGTTCAGAGAGTTCTGGGTAGTAACAAAACCTTTTGATTATTTTCCCAGTAGCATAATACGTCTGACACTTAGCAAAGCACAGTTCACATCTAACGTAAAATCATTTCTCCAGAACATTCTTTGAACGAATTTCCTTTTAAAAATTAGTAGCCGATAAAAAAAAATAGTTCAAGTGTATTTATACAAGTTTTTATGTGCATTTGCCTGAGCTGAACTAAAAAAAAATTCTCTGTTCACTATTTTTTCAATACGAATCATGTGTACATAACCTATAAATTGAGTCATTCCCTATCATTACAATTAAAAGAATGGTCCAAATGATCTATGAAGCATGCAAGTGTTTTGCAGAAGTTCGGCAGAAAACTTACTCCCAAAATACCAAAGTTCTGGGTTCGAATCCCGCTCTGTTCTAATCTGCTACGAGATTAGAAATCTGCGGAGTGAAAATTTGTTCTGGAAACAGTCCGATAGGCTGCAGCTAACAAACAGACCACCACAAGGCTATTGGATTTTTGTAGTTTTTTTATATTTATGATACGTGGAGTTTAGAACTCATATACCAGTCGCCCAATCGAAAATATCGACTGTGGAATTTTACGAGCTGCTTTAATTGAGCAGTGCACGGCCGATTTGTCTGACGCTACACGCGCTTGCGCCCGCCCGCACCCCCCCCCCCCCCCCCCCCTGCACACACACACACACACACACACACACACACACACACACACACTCTTTTTCCATGTGTTATCCGACGATAGACTTGAATTAAAACTGAGTGGGTCTCAATGACAAAAGTCAAACACTGGTCAAGGAATGACTTTATTGCTCATATGAAGTGTTTCGGAATTTATCCATCGATCGATACGCAGTAGCGATTACTACACGTAGACATGGCGTTTGAAGTTGTGTGTCAAACGAACAGTCGCAGACTATTCTGATAATGGATGAATTTCGAAACGCGTCATATGAGCAATGAAAGTCATTCCTTGCCTGATGTTAGACTACCGTTGCAACCCACTCACCTTGAACGGAGAACAACTGATTATTATAATAACGGTCGCTTGCGTCCTGCATGACTTTGACACAATTATGTTACTAAAATGAAAACAATCTCGCAAATCTTTGTATTCCTGGGACCGAAATCTTTCCGGTATCAATGTCGATAATAGGCAAAAATGCCTATTTAATAATTAAGTTAGTGCAAAAGCGTCATTATTCGAGTCCTACCCACAGCGGCCAGTTTTTTCCACATTCCATGGCGACAATAAAAGTACTACTTTTTCTGCGGAAGTTAAACATTCGTATTTCTTTCAACTTATTTTTACAGTAGATTTATGTACTGTAGTACGTTACACATGGCTGAGGAAGCAAAGTTGTGTCACGAAACCTGAATAACGTAACAGTTACCCGAACAACTGACGAAACATTTCGAATTACCGAGTGTTAGTTAGCCACTGAGTTAATTATACAGTGTTTGTGAGACAAACTACTCGTATCATTACAATGGCTCCGAATTATGAAGTACCACAAATCATTTCTTCGACTTATCGAGGATTTTCCACGGAACTAGACAACGAGCTCTCAAGCAATTCGATTTATCGAGTATAGTTGCCAAAACGGATATTCGGTAATCTTAATAATCGTAAAGTAACTGTATCCACCCAAATAAAATAAACCCTCAGTTAATTAGGTCGGTAGGTAGGTCGGTAGGTATGTCGGTCGGTCGTAGACTGACGACCCGGCTAGCAGAAGGAAGTAAACAACTTCTTCCCGTCGTAGCGGTCCTATGTTGTCGGTTGAGCCCCGCTACTCTAGTGTAAACACGGCGGGCAGCAGGAAGTGCTGTAACACAACCGCTAGCTGGATTCCAGAGCAGGAAACAGCCGGGGTCCTCGGTGGTCTAGTGGTAAGGGGTCTGGAACGTTCCAGCGCCTCGGCTGGGGCTATTCGCCCCAGCCGGGCCGGGGTTCTATCCCCGGCCGGCGCTGGAATTTTCAGACTTCCGAACCCTGGCCTCCACCTCTGCCCTGGCATGTGGAGCATGCCGGGAACCCCCGTGGGGTCCATGCTTCGGATCCCACGTGGAGCCCACTCGCAAACCAAAAACCACACCTGATTATGCTGCTGCAAACAACGAGGCTTTTACAACTATTTTTATTCATTTTTTCATTTTATTAATTGCATATTTTATTCACACATTTATTTTTACATTTTTATTAATTCATTTCGTTATGTTTGTAATTTTCCTACTTATTTTAATTTCTTTGTATTTAAAAAATTACAAACACCAATTACACATACATGCTTTCCTTGGCCACATCCTTTCATATATTTTTTGGACATTACACCTTTAAAATCTCTCGCCTGCAATACAAAATGCTTTGTACTATCCTTGTAACATTAAAACATTTAGAGTTAAGACTCGACATTTAAGAAAAATTAATTGCTAAGCGATTTTACTAAACAACCTATGTATATTGTATATTATTATAGTTATCAATAATACACTTTTCGCTCTTTTCTTTACGAAAAAATCTTCTGGGTTTGAAAAAAAAATAGTTACCACCTTTACCATCAGACTCAATTTAATGTGCAGAGTCTATGAAACCATCAGCCAAATAAGAAAATTTTTTTGTGGTGTACCTCCGCATGAATTTTGTGAACTGCTAGTAATTTAATTTAAAAATGAAAAACATATGTACAATAGAGGTTTATTATTGTACTACTACTGACAATGCATTTCAAATTTTTTTTTTTTTAAGACTCTCTATCCTGTATAAAATTCTGGAACTCACAATACAGTGCCTTTATTTTGATACTGTTAAATGTAAAAATAATCGCATCCCCCTACTGCGTAGATGGAAGTGTACCAAGACTTAGTATTTTTGGGAGGGAAATAGAAACTGCTACTATACAAGTTTCATTTACAATGGTATACAGTCCGACACCAGCATTTTAAATGAACAAAGGGATGGTTACAATTTATTAATATTGAATTACGAAAAGAAATGTCTTATTATATTGTGCTCACTGGGCATTCAGTTTGCATTAAATCTAACATACGAAGTGCACAAAAATAGTGTAATCATCGAACAGAGCAGTGATGATGCAGTCTGTTTTATAAACATTGTGTGAGGGAAGAAATAAAGAGGAAAGATCAGAAATTTAGATCGTCTTTCATCACTCCGCTGCTAGGGGTCTCTACTGGTTCCGCATTCAGTCATCCGTCTGTAGTGTAAGGCATCGCTACCAGAGGTCTCTAGCTGCGCAGGCGAATACTCGTCCTGGCGCAGTTTGCCGCTTCACTCGTCAACGTCTGAATCGGCGGACGTGACCACTGAACCCGGAGACTAAACGAAAAACGTCATCATCCCAGAAAGAAAAAAAATGCTGCTCTGTGGATATAACAGGTCGTGGTTGAAAATACTGACACGGACTATTTACAGAAGAATAAAGCACCTAGTAGAAGTCGACCTAGAGGAAGATTAATTTGTAGAAAACACGCGAGGCATTGCGGACCGCAAGAGTTGTGGGTTGAAGAAAAACTCACGTTTATAGCATTTGGAAACGATTTTTGACAATTTTGGCCACGATACCGAAGATAAAATACATTGGGCGAAAGAATTCGAATAAACACTGACATATTCCACACCCACGAGAATCATCTTTTGGGTCTGAATCTAATCTAATCTTTAGAGCAGTTATAAAGAACTGAAGAACGAAAAAGGCAGTAATTTAGAAGCGAGTGAGACACAGTTGTAGTTTATCCCACCGCCTCCCCCCCCCCCCCCGCCCCCCACCCCCGTGTTATTTATTTTGTGTTTAGAGCAATTAATGTAAGAAATCCATAAGAACGTCAGGGGGAACAAAATAAAAATTGTTTACAAAATGAATTTTGACTGTGCAGCGGAGAATGCACTGACTTGAAACTTCTTGGCAGATCAAAACTTGCAAGGAAGCAGCAGGCCAGAGTGGCCGAGCGGTTCTAGGCGCTACAGTCTGGAACCGCGCGACCGCTACGGTCGCAGGTTCGAATCCTGCCTCGGGCATGAATGTGTGTGGTGTCCTTAGGTTAGTTAGGTTCAAGTAGTTCTAAGTTCTAGGGGACTGATGACCTCAGAAGTTAAGTCCCATAGTGCTCAGAGCCATTTTTTGCAAGGAAGGTATTGATTGCACAAAAGCGAGCAGTAAGAATAATACGTGGTGTTCAGTTTCGATTGTCATGTAGGTACCTCTTCAGAGAGTTAAGTATTTTAACAGCACCGTCACAATACACAAATTCGATAATGAAATTGGTCATAAATAATCCATCACAATTTGAGAAGACCAGTGACGCACACACCTACAACACTAGAAAAAATGACATTTACACTCACTATAGTGAAGCTGTCAGTGGCTGAGAAAAAAGCACTCCGTCTTCAGGCCACAAGTGGCCCATCGGGACCATCCGACCGCCGTGCCATCCTCACATGAAAATGCGGATAGGAGGGGCGTGTCGTCAGCACATCGCTCTCCCGGTCGTTACGATGGTTTTCTGTAACCGGAGCCGCTACTATTCGGTCGAGTAGCTCCTCAATTGACATTACGAGGCCCAGTGCATCCCGAAAAACTATAACAGCGCATGGCGGCCCGGAAAGTCACCCATCCAACCATCCAAATGCCGACCACGCCCGACAGCGCTTAACTTCGGTGATCTGACGGGAACCGGTGTATCCACTGCGGCAAGTGGCTGAGATAGGAGTTCAATATATAGCAAAAAGATTTCCAAATAACGTAAATTGTCTGACAAGTAGCAAGCCAGTTTGAAATCTATCCTTGAATCATTTTTCCGGAACATTCCATGAAAGAATTTCTATTTAAAAATTGGTAACCGATAAAGAAAAGCTTTTAAAGTGTTGTTACCCGAGTATTGTAGTTGAATGAGTAGGGCTAAAAAATGTCTAAATCAATATTAATACTAATCATGTATGCATATCCAGTAAACTGACTCGTTCCAATAGTCTATGAGCCATGAAGTACGCGTTTCGCGGGTTGTCGGCAGAGAACTTATACGCGAAACGCGCCCCCAGTCTAGCACACATTTTTAATCTGCCAGAAAGCTGCGCAGACACAACTGCAGAGATAAACTTCATTGTGGAAACAATTTCCCAGGAAGTGGCTAAGGAGGAGACCGCACAGCAAGCGGATTTTTGTAGTTTTTATATTTGTGATACGTGATGTTCAGAACCCATATACGAATCGGCCAATCGAGTATATCGACTTTGAAAGTTTCCGAGTGTCCTTAATTGAGTAATTCACGGCCAATTTTGACGACGAGCCACATGGCTCTGAGGTAGAAAGCTCACCAACAATGTGGGTGGTCCAGCTTCGATTCCCGGTTGGTGTATGTTTTTCAATAATTCTTCATGTTCTGTGAGGAATTCCGTGAGTCGTAAAATACGTAAAGATGCCCAAAAAAAAAAAAAAAATCAGTAAAGTTCGATACTGCTAAATGCTGGTTCGAGTTTCGGTTATTACTTTTCGTTATTTTCCGGTCAGATCTAATAACTATGTCATCAAGTACACGCTAATTAAAACATCTGATTGACATCCAGAACGAAATTTTCATCTGAAGCGGAGTGTGTGCTGATATGGAACTTCCCTGCAGAATACAACTATGTGGCGGACGGAGACTCGAACTCGGGACCTTTGCCTTTCGCGTGCAGGTGCTCTACCGACTGAGCTAACCAAGCACGACTCATAACGCGTCTTCACAGCCGCTCATTCATCTCGGTAGAGCACTTGCCCAAGAAAGGCAAGGGTCCCAAGTTCGAGTCTCGGTCCGGCGCACAGTTTTAATCTGCCAGGAAATTTCATATCGGACTGACATTTTTATGAAAAAATGCACTTCTTGTTCTTTGCTAATTACCAGCCGCACACAAAATATAAATTCTTCATTACCGATCTTTTATAAAAGATTATTAACGAAGACTGTCTGGATAGTTAATTTTTCTTCTTTGTGTATTTAACGATTAGCGGGGATGCTTGTAGAACATGCAATGTTAAACAAACTGCATCGAGCATGAGCCGAAACAGAGTGGTTCAAATGGCTCTGAGCACTATGGGACTTAACATCTGAGGGCATCAGTCCCCTAGACTTAGAACTGCTTAAACCTAACTAACGTAAGGACAGCACACACATCCACGCCCGATGCAGGATTCGAACCTGCGACAGTAGCAGCCACGCGGTTCCGGACTGAAGCGCCTAGAACCGCTCGGCCACAGCAGCCGGCTGAGCCGAAACCAGGCTGCCCAACTTGCAGGCAGAGCATTTTAGCACCGAGCCAAGATGCAGCCCGTTCACAAATTGGGTCAGTCTTAAAGACGCCAGGAAAATTTCTACGTAGATTTTTGTTGAGAATGTTTTGAGGATCCGTATTTGAACTCTGAATTTCGCGTAGTATTGATGTGTCGACAGAAGTGCCGACACAGTGTGATTTGAGGGGACCGCAATGCACGCTATAAACACACGAAGGATGGCGTGAGGTCTGAAACAGGATACGTAATGAATGCTATAAAGAAAAGTACGTAGCTTTTGGAATACTTAGCTTTAATCCATCCTTGTTGTATACATCGTTCTTGATGAGACATGCTTTATACGATAAGTATGAATTGCTATGTAAGGCTAATGGCGCCTTGCTAGGTCGTAGCCATGGACTTAGCTGAAGGCTATTCTAACTATCTGCTCGGCAAAGGAGCGAGGCTTCGTCAGTGTAGTCGCTAGCAAAGTCGTCCGTACAACTGGGGCGAGTGCTAGTCCGTCTCTCGAGACCTGCCTTGTGGTGGCGCTCGGTCTGCGATCACACAGTGGCGACACGCGGGTCCGACACGTACTAATGGACCGCGGCCGATTTAAAACTACCACCTAGCAAGTGTGGTGTCTGGCGGTGACACCACAAGTATAAATGTAAAAAAATGGCCAGATGCGAGTAGGTCTCGCGCTTTGAGGGTTCCGTACAAATTTAATTGCGTATCTAGACAGTTCATCTACCTCAGGACTCCAAAATCTCGACAAGTTTCGCCTGTTTTTTACATTGATACTGGCAAGGTATCGGTCCTGGGAATTCCAAGACTTTCGACAATGTTTTAATTTGAAGTCTAAGTAGAATAACAAATGACAAAAATACGGAAATAAACGAGGCATTAGCTGCCTGTGGGCATTGGTTTAAATCAACGGGGGAAGTTGAAAATATGCGACGGAGCGGGATTCGAACCCAGATCTCCTGCTTACTAGGCAATTAATCTGGCCACTGAGCCATTTTTTTAAAATTTTTGTTTCTGTAATCTCATTTTGTTCGTTTTCGTCCGTTGCGCCTGCTTGTGGCGGACGTCGCAAGACACCCGTTCCAGTTTCGTCGTTGATACATTAACTCAGTATTTTTCAAGGCCCTTGACAAGTGCGATTCATCGAGGTTCGAGTTAGCAAACGTCGGTCCGTCCCAGTAGCTGAACGGTCAGCGCTTTGTAATTCCACGCACAGGGGCTCGGGTTCGATTCCCGCCTGGGGAGGGAGATTTTCTCTCCACAGAGACTGGGTGATGTGCTGTCCTCATGATCATTTCATCCCCATTGTCTAAGCGCAAGTCTCCCAATGTGGCGTCGCACTCAATAAGACTTGCACTTGGCGGCCGATCTTCCCGACTGGGAACTCCCGGGCAATGACGCCATACGCTCATTTCCATTTTAGCAAACGTCAACAGTGTACCTAAATAAGCAAAAATAGTGTGGAAGGCGTGTGGATGACGCGGTTGTTATTGCACGGTAGGCGCAAGGCGGAGCGCCGGTCGGCGGTGACTACTGTAATCTAGCTGCATTATTCAAGCAGCGCTGGATCAATGTTTACTGCCTCCTGCGAATTCGCCCTGGTTTGTTTACCCGCGTAATTGATTGCCGCTCAGCTCCAGAACCGTGAGTGGGCGCTGGAATGTGTAACTAGCCTCTGGACAGAGTTCGCGTGTTGCGTCGACCGGATGTTGTTCACCACCTGCTGCGAAGTGTGTGAAAGTTTTTGTGAAAACAGCTCCTCTTACAAGAATGAAATGAAAACTGTACGTGCGTAATAAAGAAGCCAAACTGGCTCCAGTAGCCTGTAATTCAGTAAGCTACCGTAGCAAGCTTGCCAGGTGGCAGCACCGTCCACGTGTACAGACATCGACACACGAACTGATAACGTCCTTAGACAATTAGTACGCCCCCACCCCTGCCGGGCTGGAGTTCGAAATCAGCGTCTAGATAACACGATGGGAGGAAAGATCTGAGATTCTACCATTACAGACTGTGCGAATGGAGCTAACACAATTTCTCTCATTTATAGCTGAAATAAAGCACTGATTTGCACAGCTGGGCAACATGTTCTATGAAGTAAGTCTGCAGGCTTTCGTGGCCGTTGCCACTGAAGTTAAAACCTTCTGGGTTATTAGGCCGCGTCATATTTCTTCTAAAATGATCGACGTTTCGACCCCTCTACTGGGATCTTCCTAAGGCTCTTCTGGTGTCCACTATTGCTACAAAAATAGTGTACACCAGAAGATTCTGAAGAAGATCCTAGCTGCGGGGTCGAAACGTCGATCATTTTTGAAGAAATATGACGCGGCCTAATAACCCAAAAGATTTTAAAAAATGGTTTAAATGGCTCTGAGCACTATGGGAATTAACATCTGAGATCATCAAGTCCCCTAGAACTTAGAACTACTTAAACCTAACTACATGCCCGAGGCAGGATTCGAACCTGCGACCGTTGTGGTCTCGCGGTTCCAGACTGAAGCGCGTAGAACCGCTCGGTCACCCGGGCTTGCAGAAGATTTTTAACTTTTATGTTCTATTAACATTATACATGTACTACTGCAGTTAAAGTAACTTCTGCGAAATTCACAGTGGTTATCGTTTTGACATTCGGCCAGGCGCATGGGCAATAACGTCCGAAGCATTATTTACGAACTTCCAGCATGCTGGAGTAGGTTGGGTCAGCAACTTCTCTTAATCAGTAGAACGAAAAACCAGACCAAAGTTGCAATTTTTTTTACTTTTTTATTCACTCGATAACGAGTTTCGTGCCGTGACCCATTTTCAAAGATGTCAAAAATGTGCAACGGACAGTTACTGCGCATTGAGATAATGCTTCCGACACATTTCTTCACCGCCTTGCAGCCGAACAGGACAACTTTCGGGACTCAGTTGTCGTGGGTGACGAAACCTGGGCATACCATTTTACACCTGAGACCAAGCAACAATCATGCCAGTGGCGGCATCCTTTTTCACCAAAGCCGCGGAAATTCAAACAAACACAGTCTGCCGGTTAAGTCATGACAACAGTTTTTAGGGATCGGAAAGGGATATTGCTGGTCGACGTTATGCCCACTGGGACCACAATTAACGCTGACAGGTACTGCGAGACTCAGAAAAAACTCAAACGGGCAATTCAGGACCGGAGAAGAGGAATGTTGAACAAAGGCTTACACATTCTCCATGACAACGCTCGCCTACATATCGCTCGGCAAACCGTTGGTCTCCTGCAACAGTTTCACTGGAACATAATCACCTACCCACCCTATAGTCCTGACTTGGCACCCAATGACTATCACCTGTTCACTAGGTTAAAAGAACATTTGGCCGGAAAGCGATTCAATTCCGACGACGAGGTGAAAGAAGAGGTTCATAACTTTGTGAACAGCGTGGCGGCGAGCTGGTATGACATGGGCATACAAAAACTGCCACAGCGTCTATAAAAATGCATCGACAGGTATGGTGATTATGTCGAAAAATAGCTAAATGTTCAAGCCGTAAACCGATGTAAACCATTGTAGAAATACACAGGTCTGTGTACTTATAAAAACAATAGGAGACCTTACTTTTGGGACCACCCTCGTAGTTTGCGCATGCGTCGTTTGGTTTAGCGACAAAGGCCACATTCATTTGGATGGATTCGTCAATAAGCAAAATTTGCGCATTTGTAGTCTGAGAAACCGCATTTCGCGATCGAGAAGTCTCTTTACCCTCAACAGGTGACTGTGGCAGTCACAGAGTATCTGTGCGATATTCCTGGATGGCCTAGTGACTACCGAACGGTAAGTCAATGTTTCGGAAGACGATTATATCCCCATTAAGCAAAGTGACCCCGATTTCGACAAGATGCGGTTCACGCAATACGGAGCTCGAGGTCATCGAAGCAGGAGAGTGCTTGATGTCCTTGAGGAGCACTTTTGGGGACAGCGTTCTGGCTCTGGGTTACCCAGAGGCCACTGGCATGGGCCTCGATTGGCCGCCATATTCACCGGGTCTGAACACATGCTAGTCATTTTTTGTTGGGCTATATTAAAGACAAGGTGTACCGTAATAACCCTGAAAACAGCCATTCAGTAAGTCATCGACAGCATCGATGTTCCGACACTTCGCTGGGTCATGCAGAATTTCGCTATTCGTCAGCGCCACATCATCGTCAAGGATGACATGCATGTCGAATATTTCATAACCTATATCCTAATATCCGTAGTGACTTCTATATCTTGAATAAAGTTGTACACCTTATAGTTCGTAAATAATTTACGTATTTTTCGTACAGTTCAATGATTGTCACCTTGTAAATGCAAACCGTAAGCTCTCGGCTTCTGGCCCATTCGATGTGAACGCCTTACGAGCTGCTGCTGTTATGCGCTCACGCTGTACAGTTTGTAAGGCCATTGATGATATCGAAATCAGCACTGGGACCACAGAGAAAAATAAAGTGAAGGTAAAATGCATTGCTTCGCATCCTGTCCTGGATGGTCCTTGCGTTTTTGCACGTGGTATTCTGACTATTTTGTAAAGTATGATAAATTTCGTCATGGTAATGCATAGCTTACTGTGGGTATTCGCTGTGGAGGTACTGAGAGTATTGGTGGCCTTGGAAGTTTTAATAGCCGTGACGTCGTTAGTTGCCGTCCTTTTAATGTTGGTGAAGTAGTTAATAAGGATGTTGGTACATAATATTTCTTCTCTAGAATGCCTTTTGTTCTGAGGACTCGAGGACGTCGCAAGGTGGACGAAGATTTGTGTGTGTTTGTGAAGCCGTAAAACTTATTAGTGACTTGACTCTCATAAGAGACCTGATTTCCCCCCTCCCGCCCCTGAAGAAAGAAAAAAAAACCTACAAATTGATCTAGGCGAAAGCCGTGAAGTGGTTATTGGTGGTGTAGCTCTCAGGGCACTAGCGCGCAAGGCTATATAGGACGCCCGCTCCAGGATACATCGCAGGCTATTTTAAGTCAGGCGTTGTGCGAAAGGAATTAGGTGTGTACACGCAGCGACCTCTTGTCGCGCAAGCGAGGCCGACTATTGGCCACCAATGGTAGTCTGTGCGTACAGGAAGACCCGCAGAGGTGACTCCTACAGGGTTCGGGGCACGCCTTACAAGTCTGTTCAGCGGGTAGCCGGCGTGCCAGGCATTCGGCCTAGGTAAGTTGTTATGGAAGAGACCACTCGAAAAATACTCAAGAAGAGTTCCTAGATAACAGAACGCAGCATGTCATTTTCAATGGAGAAAGTCTTCCGAAGTAAGAGCGATTTCAGGTGTGCCGCAGGGATGTGTCATAGGACCGTTGCTATTCACAATATACATAAATGACCTTGTGGATAACATCAGAAATTCACTGAGGCTTTTTGCGGATGATGCTGTAGTATATCGAGAGGTTGTAACAATGGGAAATTGTACTGAAATGCAGGAGGATCTGCAACGAATTGACGCATAGTGCAGGGAATGGCAATTGAATCACAATGTAGACAAGTGTAATGCGCTGTGAATACATAGAAAGAAAGATCGTTTATCATTTAGCTACAATATAGCAGTTCAGGAACTGGAAGCAGTTAATTCCATAAATTATCTGGGAGTAGCCATTAGGAGTGATTTAAAATGGAATGACCATATAAAATTAATCGTTGATAAAGCAGATGCCAGACTGAGATTCATTGGAAGAATCCTAAGGAAATGCAGTCCGGAAACAAAGGAAGTAGGTTACAGAACACTTGTTCGCCCACTGCTTGAATACTGCTCACCGGTGTGGGATCCGTACCAGAGAGGGTTGATAGAAGAGATAAAATGGTTCAAATGGCTCTGAGCACTATGGGATTTAACATCTGAGGTCATTAGTCCCCTAGAACTTAGAACTACTTAAACCGAACTAACCTAAGGACATCACACAACACCCAGTCATCACGAGGCAGGGAAAATCCCTGACCCCGCCAGGGATAGAAGAGATAAATAAGATCCAACGGAGAGCAGCGCGTTTCGTTACAGGATCATCTAGTAATCGCGAAGGCGTTACGGAGATGATAGATAAACTCCAGTGGAAGACTCTGCAAGAGAGACGCTCAGTAGCTAGGTACGGGTTTTTGTTGAAGTTTCGAGAACATACCTTCACCGAGGAGTCAAGCAGTATAATGCTCCCTCCTACGTATATTTCGCGAAGAGACCATGAGGATAAAATTAGAGCCCACACAGAGGCATACCGACAATCTTTCTTTCCACGGACAATACGAGACTGGAATAGAAGGGAGAACCAATAGAGGTACTCAAGGTACCCTCCGCCACACACCCGATAAACGAAAGTCAACAATTCGCTTTACCTACAGTTGACCTTACACGTTCATCATACTTCACGTCGCTTCGCAATGTTGTGCCTAGATATTGGTAGTGTGGTGACATATACAATGTACACTCCTGGAAATGGAAAAGGGAACACATTGACACCGGTGTGTCAGACCCACCATACTTGCTCCGGACGCTGCGAGAGGGCTGTACAAGCAATGATCACACGCACGGCACAGCGGACACACCAGGAACCGCGGTGTTGGCCGTCGAATGGCGCTAGCTGCGCAGCATTTGTGCACCGCCGCCGTCAGTGTCAGCCAGTTTGCCGTGGCATACGGAGCTCCATCGCAGTCTTTAACACTGGTAGCATGCCGCGACAGCGTGGACGTGAACCGTATGTGCAGTTGACGGACTTTGAGCGAGGGCGTATAGTGGGCATGCGGGAGGCCGGGTGGACGTACCGCCGAATTGCTCAACACGTGGGGCGTGAGGTCTCCACAGTAAATCGATGTTGTCGCCAGTGGTCGGCGGAAGGTGCACGTGCCCGTCGACCTGGGACCGGACCGCAGCGACGCACGGATGCACGCCAAGACCGTTGGATCCTACGCAGTGCCGTAGGGGACCGCACCGCCACTTCCCAGCAAATTAGGGACACTGTTGCTCCTGGGGTATCGGCGAGGACCATTCGCAACCGTCTCCATGAAGCTGGGCTACGGTCCCGCACACCGTTAGGCCGTCTTCCGCTCACGCCCCAACATCGTGCAGCCCGCCTCCAGTGGTGTCGCGACAGGCGTGAATGGAGGGACGAATGGAGACGTGTCGTCTTCAGCGATGAGAGTCGCTTCTGCCTTGGTGCCAATGATGGTCGTATGCGTGTTTGGCGCCGTGCAGGTGAGCGCCACAATCAGGACTGCATACGACCGAGGCACACAGGGCCAACACCCGGCATCATGGTGTGGGGAGCGATCTCCTACACTGGCCGTACACCACTGGTGATCGTCGAGGGGACACTGAATAGTGCACGGTACATCCAAACCGTCATCGAACCCATCGTTCTACCATTCCTAGACCGGCAAGGGAACTTGCTGTTCCAACAGGACAATGCACGTCCGCATGTATCCCGTGCCACCCAACGTGCTCTAGAAGGTGTAAGTCAACTACCCTGGCCAGCAAGATCTCCGGATCTGTCTCCCATTGAGCATGTTTGGGACTGGATGAAGCGTCGTCTCACGCGGTCTGCACGTCCAGCACGAACGCTGGTCCAACTGAGGCGCCAGGTGGAAATGGCATGGCAAGCCGTTCCACAGGACTACATCCAACATCTCTACGATCGTCTCCATGGGAGAATAGCAGCCTGCATTGCTGCGAAAGGTGGATATACACTGTACTAGTGCCGACATTGTGCATGCTCTGTTGCCTGTGTCTATGTGCCTGTGGTTCTGTCAATGTGATCATGTGATGTATCTGACCCCAGGAATGTGTCAATAAAGTTTCCCCTTCCTGGGACAATGAATTCACGGTGTTCTTATTTCAATTTCCAGGAGTGTATAAAAAAACTATCTGTGCAAAATTTGTGTGTTTAGTGGAGATGAAAACAAAAAGTTCTATATCGCCCACATCTTTATCTCTGCTAAGAGTAAAATTTTCTAACCGCCGACCGGTTCCACAGTGAAGGTGATTTATAAAGTTGAGAAGTAACGTTACTTTACAAAATTTATATAACAGAGTTAGAACAAGTTGAAGCGTATAATAATATTTACTCGCCAAATACTGTACGTAAAAATTTTATGAAAATCCAACGAAAATTTTTTGAAGACCCATACCGCCTACCACGTGTGTGCTTGCACGCCCACTTCTGGGGTGTAGGTACTAGGTTGACTACCAGTGACTTGCACCAACGTTCACTCCCCTTGTAACAGCTTCGTATGCAACATGTTGACACTGGAATCTGATATTAAGCACAACTACAACCTATTGCTATGAAGGGTAAGTTCTCATTACGAGGTGCGGCTAAAAAAAAACCGGACTGATGCTGGAAAAAAACATTTATTTACAATTATTTACAATTTCATGTTATCTCCTTCAATGTACTCTCCTCCTCGGTCTATACACCGCTCCATACGAATTTTCCACTGTTCATAGCAATGCTGCAGATCATTTTCGGTAAGTCCATACATTACTTCCGTCGCTTTTTCTTTTACTGCTTCAACAGTCTCAAATCTAGTTCCTTTCAAAGCTGACTCGACTTTAGGGAAAAGAAAAGTGTCACAGGGGGCCAAATCAGATGTGTAGGGTGGATGACTTAAGATGGGAATGTTGTGTTTTGCCAAAAACGTCTTCACTGACAACGCACTGTGAGCTGGGGCATCGTCTTGGTGAAGGATCCATGACTTTTTTTCTCCACAAATCGTTCCGTTTTCTCCGTACTCGCTCACGTAGGGTAGCCAGGACGCTAATGTAGTAATGCTGATTCACTGTTTGTCCCTCTGGTACCCAATCAATGTGCACAATCCCTTTGATGTCAAAAAAAACAATCATCATTTCCTTGAATTTCGATTTTGACATTCGTGCTTTTTTTTGTCGTGGAGAACCAGGAGTTTTCCATTGCATCGATTCGCGTTTAGTTTCGGGATCGTAAGTAAAAAACCACGATTCATCGCAAGTAATAACATTTTGTAAGAAGGTGGGATCACTTTCAATGTTTTCCAGGATGTCAGAACAAATCATTCTTCGGCGTTCCTTCTGTTCAATTGTGAGACACTTTGGAACCATTTTTGAACACACTTTGTTCATGTTGAAACTTTCATGAAGAATCTGCCTAACACTTTCCTTGTCAACTCCTGTTAACTCAGACACTGCTCTGATTGTTAAACGGCGATCTTGTCGAACAAGTTTACCGATTTTTTCAATGTTTGCATCAGTTTTTGCTGACAATGGTCTGCCAGTGCGAGTGTCATCACTGGTGTCTTCGCGGCCATCTTTAAATCGTTTAAACCACTCAAACACTTGTGTTCGCGATAAACAATCATCGCCGTACACTTGTTGTAACATTACAAACGTTTCACTTGCAGATTTTCCTAGTTTGAAACAAAATTTGATGTTAACACGCTGTTCTTTCTGTACACTCAACATTTTCCGACGCACAGACAAAACGTCAACTACTTAAAACAGACGCCACGGGCAGACTGAGTGCAGGAGGCAGATGAAACTCGAGCAGTAGGCGGAGCGAGAGTCACGTGACAGGCCACGCGACTTTCAGCCTTATTGCATTCGTTTTATTGTTTCACCAGTACTAGTCCGGTTTTTTTCTAGCCACACCTCGTACTTTCTACCAGTGTTTATCTTTCAGGATAAACACTTACATTATTGTTGTTTACGTTGTGTTCCAATGAAAGGTATGGTCTCCCGTTTCGGAGGGTGGTGGTGGTGGGGGGGGGGAAGGGGAAAGGGGGGGAAGCGGTTGAGACCGGTGGGTGGATGGAAAGATGAATGAACTGTTTTATGTGCAACACACCAGTACACACTCCAGAAAAGCTGGTTGTCCGTTTTGCTGAAGTTGCAGCGGTCTTTAGAAAAATACCTGCTTTTGAGCGTGTTAAGACAATAATTTGAACACAGATGCCAAGTGTGCAATAATCTACAAGACGACATTTTCGGCAACATCTCTGAAACAGTATTTATCACAAAACGGCAGTTTCAATACTTTCTATCAACATCACTAACGTCAAACTCTTCATTGACCCCCTAGCTGTGGAACGGTGCAGCTGTCACATTTTCGTCATATAAAAACGTTTTTCCTCTTACATCTCCAAAAGACACTAAAATTTTGCACATGTAGCTTTTACCAATGCGTAAAGATTTAGCTCAGTAAATCCGCTACTCCCGATTGTTGAAAGATTCCAACTTAGATGTTTCAAATAATTGAGTACTTCACGAGTTAATGTGTTGGATGACCATCTTAAAACCTGTAACAATTGCTAATATTATTTGTTGTTAAACATGTAAAGCCCTTTATGGTTGAAGATAAAAGACCATAATTATATTGGTTTTATTCGTCTATTATGTTTTAAGGATTATTCGGAGTAGAAAGAGCTCTTATTTTCAAACACTGGATGAATATAGTCCGGGTAATTACCACTCCATTTTAAGCAAAAGCACGTCGAAATTTCTACGAAGTCATCTCGTGAACTAGTTGTCATAAAAATGGTTCAAATGGCTCTGAGCGCTATGGGACTAAACACCTGATGTCATCAGTCCCCTGGAACTTAGAACTACTTAAATCTAACTAACCTAAGGACATCACACACATCCATGGCCAAGGCGGGATTCGAACCTGCGACCGTAGCGGTCGCGCGGTTCCAGACTGAAGCGCCTAGAACCGCTCGGCGACATCGGCCGGTTGCTACGCAGGCAGCGGAAACGTAAAGAGAGCGATATCCTGAGAAAAACCCACCTTCCCGACGGATGTTTTCTCGTCTTGATGCGGCGCTTCAGGAAACGGGAAGTTTCTACCCACGACAACGGAATCGTCGTAGCACTCGTACAGACGAAGCTGCCGAAGCTACTGTTCTCGCTTCCGTTGCTATGAATCCACATGTGAGCACACGACAGCTTGAACACGGGATTAGTATTCCTAACCCATTGTACATCGTATTCTTACACGTTTCCGGTTCCTTCCTTACCATGTACACCTACATCAACAATTGCATGAGAATGATTTCCAGAATCGTGTACAGTTCTGTCGGTGGACACAACAACAAATCCTCGCCAACACGAACTACTTCTCCAATGTTCTGTTTACCGATGAATGTTCCTTCTCAAGCAAAGGGTAAGTAAATACAAGAAACATGCATTATTGGTCCAGCGGCAACCAACGATGGCTTAGACAGGTGGAACATCAGCGTCAATGGAGAGTTAATGTATGGTGTGGGATGGTTTGTACTACAATTATTGACCCTTATTTCATAAATGGTAGTCTACAGTATATGCCAATTTCCTCAGACGAATTCTTCCTCCTCTTCTGGATGAAGTGCCGCTAAGAATCAGAATGCTTATGTGGTATCAACACGATGGATGTCCAGCATGTAATGCCTTGCGTGCACGTCATGTTCTGAACCGAAGGTATCCTGCCAGATGGATTGGCCGAGAAGGAACAGTTACTTTCCTGCTAGGTCTCATAATTTAAATCCTTTGGACATTTTTCTTTGGGGATGCATTAAAGACGTTGTCTATAGCGATATTCCAGCAACTCTAGAGGACATCCAGTAACGTATCGTGCTTGATTGTAAAACTCTTATGCAGGCAACACTGGAAGCATTAAATAATTCAACGAGTGCACCAGTGTATCGGCGTCCAGGGTCACCAATTTGAGCACCTCTGAATGTTCTACTCCTGGCCAATGGTACAGGAGAGTCAGAGCCAATCTTGTGTTTTGTTTTTGCTTGGTTTTCATTTCTTTTCTGACAAGTTCAACAAGTAGGCGAGATTGTGATCCCGGGCTCAATGTCAACGTTGTGTTATGTAATTAATAACACTGTGATAGGTTTTTGAATAGGTCTTTAGGAGAGGAAATGAATTACCGAATAAAAAATACAGGCTCCCACTTAAAGTCATACCGCTGTTCATATCTTTGTAGAAAACAAAGCTACAAACAAGGCAATCATGCCTATTGATGTCCCCCTCACGGCTAAAAGAACATTTGCTTGAAACATTTTGTAATTTGAATCTGGACAAAGTTATTTCGGGTGGTCAAGATAAATGGGACACCCTGTATACTGAATCTCTCTCCACCGCCACCTCCACCTCGTACACTACTGGCCATTAAAATTGCTACACCACGAAGATGACGTGCTACAGACGCGAACTTAGACAGGAAGAAGATGCTGTGATATGCAAATGATTAGCTCTTCAGATCATTCACAGAAGGTTGGCACCGGAGGGGACACCTACAACGTGCTGACATGAGGAAAGCTTCCAAGCGATTTCTTATATACAAACAGCAGTTGACCGGCGTTGCTGGTGAAACGTTGTTGTGATGCCTCGTGTAAGGCGGAGGATTGCGTACCACCACGTTTCCGACTTTGATAAAGATCGGGTTGTAGCCTTTCGCGATTGCGGTTTATCGTATCGCGACACTGCTGCTCGCGTTGGTCGAGATCCAATGACTGTTAGCAGAATATGGAATCGGTGAGTTCAGGAGGGTAATACGGAACGCCGTGCTGGATCCCAACGGCCTCGTATCACTAGCAGTCGGGATGACAGACATCTTATCCGCATGGCTGTGACGGATCATGCAGCCACGTCTTGATCCCTGAGTCAACAGATGGGGACGTTTGCAAGACAACCATCTGCACGAACAGTTCGACGACTTTTGCAGCAGCATGGACTATCAGCTCGGAGACCGTGGCTGCGGTTACCCTTGACACTGCATCACAGACAGGAGCGCCTGCGATGGTGTACTCAACGACGAACCTGGGTGCTCGAACGGCAAAACGTCATTTTTTCGGACGAATCCAGGTTCTGTTTACAGCATCATGATGGATGCATCCGTGTTTGCCGACATTGCGGTGAACGCACATTGGAAGCGTGTATTTGTCATCTCCATACTGGCGTATCACGCGGCGTGATGGTACGGGGTGCCATTGGTTATATGTCTCGGTCACCTCTTGTTCGCATTGGCGGCACTTTCAACAGTGGACGTGGACGTTACGACCCGTGGCTCTACCCTTCATTCGATCCCTGCGAAAACCCTACATTTCATCAGGATAATGCACGACCGCATGTTGCAGATCCTGTACGGACCTTCCTGGACACAGAAAATGTTCGACTGCTGCCCTGCCCAGCACATTCTCCAGATCTCTCACCAACTGAGAACGTCTGGTCAATGGTGGCCGAGCAACCGGCTCGTCACAATACGCCAGTCACTACTCTTGATGAACTGTGGTATCATGTTGAAGCTGCATGTGCAGCTGTACCTGTACACGCCATCCGAGCTCTGTTTGACTCAATGCCCACGCGTATCAAGGCCGTTATTACGGCCAGAGGTGGTTGTTCTGAGTACTGATTTTTCAGGATCTATGCACCCAAATTGTGTGAAAATGTAATCACATGTCAGTTGTAGTATAATATATTTGTCCAACGAATACCCGTTTATCCTCTGCATTTCTTCTTGGTGTAGCAATTTTAATGGCCAGTAGTGTATAAACGAGCAGTGGCTACGTTTCAGCAGTGTGAGCGGAGCACTTCATCAGCAGGCAGTCAGCGGCGGTATCGCGTTTGACGAACGCCGCCAGAGTGCGCTGGGCGCTGGATTTTTAATGGCGCGCCCGCCGCCTCGCCATTAGCGGACCGGATGCGTGGCTCCGGCAGAGTCGTGGAAAATTAACGGCGGACCGCGACGCTTCCGTTCAGTTGTACTGCACTCCACACCGCAGCCGATAAATAAGGGACGCGCGTGTGGCGGCCTAGTCTGCAACCTCCAGCCCAGCAGCACTCGGCAATGGGCTGGTAATGCGCGAGGAAACAGGAGGGACGTTAGCAGACGCAGCGGTCATCTATTACTCCGGGAAGGCAAAGGCAGCCCGTGATTCGATTTTCACACTGTGGGCAGAACACCCTCTAAGCATTGTCTGTTTCTGGTAATCAGGCGCCATTCGGAAAGCAAGGTAAGTTCAAATGGCTCTGAGCACTATGGGACTTAACATCTGAGGTCATCAGTCCTCTAGAACTTAGAAACTACTTGAACCTAACTAACCTAAGGACATCATATTCATGACCGAGGCAGGATTCGAACCTGCGAGCGTAGCAGCAGCGTGGTTCCGTACTGAAGCGCGTAGAATCGCCCGGCCACAACGGCCAGCAATGCAAACTTCTATTTATGCTTCGGCCCACTAGGTAAAACGGCCAAATTCGGAGACCATTGTAGAGGCTCTCCAACTGTGTAGGGATAGTACCTCAGGATCGAACAATGTCGCTTCAGTCAACGTGTATACGAGGGTTGGAACTTTAATAGTGGCAACTATTTATTTACAGCTCGTACAAAACACATGTTTCAAAGTTTGACTGACCTTCAAAGTAGTCCCCAGGATTGTGAATAACCCGTTGCCAGCGATGTGGAAGTCGTAGGATACTATTAGCGGTGCTAGTTGTGTTGACAGTTCGAGCGGCGCCGTCTATTGCCCGAAAAATTTGTAGCAGTTCTGAAGCGAATGCCGTGAAGTGTTTCCTTCAGTTTAGAAATCGAGATGAACTCACGAGGGCTAAGTCAGCGGAGTGTAGTAGGTGGTATAGCACTTAGCAGCCCCATCAGTCAAACAAATCAGTAACAGCCTGCACTGTACGTGCTTGAGCATTGTCCTGCTAAATGATGGTCAGGTCTTGCAGAAAGTGTCACCAGTTCTGTCTCTAAGCTGGTCGTGGGTTGTGTTCAAAAAATGAACAGCATAGAGACTTAAGTGATGACACTTTCTGCAGGACCTGACCATCATTTTGCAGAGCAATGCTCAAGCACGTACAGTGCAAGCTGTTACTGATTTGTTTGACTGATGGGGCTGCTAAGTGCTATACCAGCTACTGCACTGCTATGACTTAAGCCCTCGTCAGTTCAACTCGATTTCTAAACTGAAGGAAACACTTCACGGCATTCGCTTCAGAACGGCTACAATTTCGTCGGGCAATAGACCGCGCCGCTCGAACTATCAACACAACTTGCACTGCTAAGAGTATCCTACAACTTCCACATCGCTGGCAACGGGTTATACACCATGCTACTGACTACTCTGAAGGTCAGTAAAATTTTGAAACACCTATCTATTTTGTACGAGTTGTAGATAAATAGTACTCACTATTAAAGTTTCAACACTCTTACATTATAGATGTTCGAGACTTGAAAAGATCTCTAGAACCATATAGTTCCATTTGATTAAAGCAACTATATCTGGCCCTTTTCGTTCGATGCTAAGGTCCTATTCCAATACAGTTGGAGAGCCTCTGACATGCTATTCGAGTTTAGGAGTGAGTTTACGATGGAGGTATCATTAGGGTGGTCCACGCAGTTATGCAAAGCCACTGTAGCAGGGTGGCGAAGTGGTCAGCGAATCTGCCAATTCAGCAGGAAACCCGGGTTCGTATCCAGGCCCTGGTACAAATTTTCATTTGTCGCTTCGGTCTCCATATATACATATCATGACTGCTCTTCGTTCGAAGAAAATCTCCGTCCACCCAGGCAAATTTAATACTTACGGAAGAAATTTAAAACTGTTGGTGGCAAATGGGCCGAGTACGTTCCTTCATGTATTTTCGCCACGGGAAGACACTTATGTGGGGCGCATTGTCTTGATGAAAGATGACTATCTTCCTTGTCAAACCTGGCCTTTCTTCGCGTACCTTGTTATGTAGTAGGCCCAGGGGGTTAGCGTAACAGGTCCTGTAATTGTTTCACCAGTGGGAAGATAATGTATGACCAGAAAGCCTTTCGCATCCCAGAAAGCTGACGCTATGACCTTTGTGATCAATCATACTATCTTTCCTTTCTTTGGTGGTGGTGGCGGCGGTGACGGTGGTGGTGAATGAGCACGTTTCCACTGCTTTATCTGTTATTTTGTCTCTGGATTACACCCTAGTTTTATCTGTGGTCACAAACAGGGGTAAAAAAATCTTGTTGGTTGCTCTGAAAACGTGTCAAACAGTGTTCTGAAATTTTCATTCTGAAGCGTTTCCGATGCTATGGTAAGAGCCGCAGCACACATCAAGCACTTAATTTCCTCATAAACAATTCCACTGTTACAGCGTAATATGCCCATTCAGGTGACATCGCTACAGCTTCAGCAATTTCTTGTATTTCCAGTCGGCAATCGTCCACGACGATTTTATTTGCAACTTTTGCAACAATCTCTGGGGTAGTGGCACGCCTGGCCTGACCTTTTACTCTGGGGTAGTGGCACGCCTGGCCTGACCTTTACGCGGATCCTCATGCGTCATGACGAAATTTGGCCACTTGCAAACAATTCAGTATGGAGGAGGAGAGTCCGTCAGTGTGTTCAGATAACTGACATAAATTCCATACCTTTCTTTACGAAGTACCGTATAACTGCTCGAATTTCGATTTTTTCCCATCTTCACAAAACAACCGAGACACGTCCGCACCTTAGATCTCTAATCAGAGCACTTACACGTCACGTGTTTACCTTCGACCATAGATATTGGTAGACTGGTCATGACGTATATTTCGTGGCACCGACATCTCTACTGCTATGCCACGTGACTATTGGCAAAACAATGGTGGTATCCTGTTGTGCTTATGGTTGTACCGAGCTTTTTGTGAAGGGAAGTAACATTAAATTTCACGTGTAAGTATTCTTAGTATAATTTAGCGGCGTTTCTTGAATACTGATAAACTATTGTGTGTATCATATCCTTACCCAGAACGCCACAGTTACGTAAATTGGCGGTTTGAAGTGCTGTGTGTGTTTCCCGGCGCACATTGCAATCGTATATATTTCTTGAAATGGTAAGCTGCAAAGCTGCTTTTTCTCTTTCGTATAGGTTTCCAAAGGATGAAGGGTGCAGGCAGATGTGGATACAGGCAGTGAAACGAAAAGATTTCAAGCCTACTGCGCACACACGCATCTGTCCGAAGCACTTTGAAGAATATATATATATATATATATATATATATATATATATATATATATATATATATATACACAAAGATGATGTGACTTACCAAACGAAAGCGCTGGCAAGTCGATAGACACACAAACATACACACAAAATTCAAGCTTTCGCAACCAACGGTTGCTTCGTCACGAAAGAGGGAAAGAGAGGAAAAGACGAAAGGATGTGGGTTTTAAGGGAGAGGGTAAGGAGTCATTCCAATACCGGGAGCGGAAAGACTTACCTTAGGGGGGGAAAAAGGACAGGTATACAGTCGCGCGCGCGGCCACACACACACACACACACACACACACACACACACACACACACACACACACACATATATATAGAGTGTGTGTGTGTGTGTGTGTGTGTGTGTGTGTGTGTGTGAGAGAGAGAGAGAGAGAGAGAGAGAGAGAGAGAGAGAGAGAGAGAGAGAGAGATATTTATTACCAATAACCTTTCCTACTCCAAAAGCAATGGCAATGTGCATTGCTACTACATAAGAAGAAAGGATGATTTTTACTAGCCTGGATTAAATCTGACTTTGGTACAAAAAGGGGTGAATTATGCTGGTATTATTTTAAAGAACAATTTGCAAAAACAAGTTAGGGGTTTGATTTCTCATCAGAGTTTAGTTTTATTTTGTACTTCCCAGTTACAAAACATACGAATATCAGAAACAAATACTGAATACCATTTGCAAAAACGTAGTTGTATGGCCTATTTTAGTTTCCAGATAATAAGCTGGAATGTATGGGATAAATAATATGCTGCTACAAAAATCTTTGGTCATTTACCAAAAAGCCTGACAGATAGCCAACCAGCATTTAAAATCAAACTAAAAGAATCTATGAATGACAGCTCCTACTCAGTAGACGATTTTTTAGGTATAAATAAGCGATTGGAAGAATTGTCATGTAATGATAGGTCTACCTTTCATTAAACTGACACATCATTGCGAAGTATCGTATTCATGATCTGTGGAACAAGTATTCATGTAAGTAGGTACTGATTTTGTAGATATCTTATTTGATACATCTACGAAACAAACTGTTTAAACCTAAAAAGAGCTTTCAAATGAAACTGCTTTACGTTTTGTGTGTGAACGACACAATTGAGTTCGTTACATTCGATGTGAACACGTGTGTTTACGTTACAGGTTTCGTTGTTTATGCAGATATGAAGTCTATAACACTTTCTACAACCAAGGCACTAAAACACACACACGCAATATTCACATTTTATGCAGTGCATAACGCGCATTGTTAGTAGAGAATGCATCTCATAATTGGTAACACTGAAATATTCGCGGCGAATGTATTGCCGAACATCGGAAGTGTTTCAGCAGTTCACAAAGTTCATTGTGAAGTAATGGCTGTAAAACTAAATTTGTACAGTGGTTACGCAATAATTTATCACTTCTAGCTGTGTTTACGTAAGCTACATTTAATGTGGTGAAGTTAGCAGGAAATCCACTGAGAAATACTGGAAGTGAAATCAGGAATCAGAATGCTGCCTTTAACTCCCGCCGACGTTCTGCCAACAGTCACGTGATTCTATGTTGCAGCCACGCCAGATGTATAGCCGCTGCACTGCTTGCCCAGTCTATTAGTATCTATGGTCGAAGGTGTTTACGCATAAACCTATTGCTACGTTGCAACCTCGTTGCGAAAGCGCTGACGTCTGGTGGCGATACCACGAACTTTTCAAACTTACAACACAAAGACATTTTGCAGCGTGCTTATAAAGCCCACGAAGTATTTAAAAAAAAATTCGGTACAGATAAATGGCCAAGAACAATGCAGCAAGTGAAGCATTGTGTGAAAGACAAATTCGCAAAGTCTTTTTATACAACTTTCATACACAACTGCCGAAATGTGGAGGGCCGCTATCTTGTTGGAATACGGAGTCCCTGCCATCAGTTTCAAGTCGTGGTATGACCCACAACTGCAACATAGTCGAGGTAGCTACTACAAACTGACAATTCTCTCAGCGAAGAAGCGACAATACTTTGTCTTGTTCAACACGGCACAGAACACGTCAGTTTTGTTGGAGTATCAGTCGTGTACCACAGTTGTGTGTAGATTCTCTGCCCCTATATGCCTCTGTTGTGCCGGTTCACCTTTCCCGAAAGATGAAAGTGGCTTCACGACTGAAAATCAACTTGATCACGGTCATTTCCAAGATGGTTCTTCATACCAGTACAGAAGTGCAGATGGCGCTATTTATCGTCATGGTTTATGTGGCTTGCAGGACCTGCAGTTTGAACGGCTTCGGTCTTAATCGCCTACCAAGGTTCTTCCCCACATTATGTCTGAGGGATTGTCCGCCCCATTAGCTGAACGGTCAGCGCGTTGGAATGCCACGCACGGGGGCCCGGGTTCGATTCCCGGCTGGGGTGGGAGATTTTTCTCCCTTCAGATACTGGGTGTTGTGCTACCATCATTTCATCCCCATTTTTGACGCGCAAGTCACCCTATGTGGCGTTGCACTCATTAAGACTTGCACTTAGAGGCCGAACTTCCCGCATGGGAACTCGCGGCCACTGACGCCATACGCTTATTTCCATCTAAGGGATCTTCATTTCTGCACTAGTTCGACAGGTAGACTTCGTGGGGTTTTGCAACATCAGTTCACACACACAGTCCTGTATCGTTTCTGGCTAGAGTTGTGGAACTACCGTAAAGCATCATTAAGCAAGCGTAGACACAGCTAAAGATATTGAATATGTTCCTGAGCACAAACGAGCTTCAGAAGGTGTTACTAATCACGCACATGTCAGCAATTCTTTAAGTAAAATATGTTGTGTCCCTTAGCACTGTTTACCTGAATTTAGGTGGCAGCATTATAGCAGGAATGGAAAACGCCATCCTTAGCATTGTACTGTATCTCAAATTTTATTTCTAAAACACGTAAATCGAACATTAGTATAACAAAGGAAAAGTGTGGATTTTGTAAGTTTGTACGAGGGTTTTCCAGAAAATAAGTTCCGATCGGTCGCTAAATGGAAACCACAGTGAAAATCAGAAACATTTTATTTGCAAGAGTTAGCTATACTTCCCAGGTACTTCTCTACACAGTCGCCGCTCCGGCTTAGACATTTGTCGGAGCGTTATACCAAATTTCCGACACCATCGCCATAGAAGGCAGCCGCCTGCGCTTTCCGATAATTCCCTACACTGGTTTATAGCTCGTAGCCTCCGCCCAAGTGTTGTCTTCTTATCCAGCGTTTCATGTGAACAGAGGTGATACTCAGAATGAGCCAATTAGGGCTGTGTTGTCGGTGATCGAACACTTGCCATCGAAAAGGCTGTAGGAACGTCTTCACTGCCCCTGCAGAGTGCGGCCGCTAATTGCCACGAAGAAGGAAGTGCGTGGCAGTTGTGTCAGGTGGGCTGCATTCATTAAGGCGAAGCGTCTCAGCGGGCCCTCCTACTTGGCGGGAGACATCGTTGTTCTAGGCACCTTTACTCGCTTACAGTGCGCTCACAACTGAAAAGAGTGTCATGATGCGATCGACGGGCATACTAGAGACACTGCCCGACACGTCTGTGCACATCGTGTTTCCACTGTGGTGTCCATTTCTCGACAGATCGGAACTTACTTTCTGGACAACCCTCATATTTCTTGAGACATTTCACAATATTGTTTCATTAACTCGCCCAACAAGCAAGCAGAGGTAAGTCAGTGGTAACTCATGTTAAGTGCACTGAGTCTGCAGTGAAATATACTAAGTAACCATTTGTGTATTTTTAAGACTAAAATATTGGATACAATTTTAAAAATATGTTGTTACTCGAAAACGAAGACTTACCTGAATAAAACATATCATAATCGACGTACTGTAAGTATCTTGTATCGAAATAAGTAGCAACAATTTGAACCAAAGAAATTTTATGTCGTTAACCTGTTTGAGGCGCTTAGTGCCCTTCTTCAGCAGGTTATAACTGTCGTGATATTTTCGAGTGTCAGCAATAAGATGCACGCAGCGTATTGCTGTGGTCCTTAATGGCAATACATCCCTTATTAAAATTTATGTCGTTGGAGATCTTGAAAATCTTCAAGTTCTTTTTCCTGTACAGGTAGACGGTTGTTTGCGCCTGGCTACACATAAAGTTTAGTATTTTGTTCATCTTCAGCAACTGTAGCTTTGAAACTTGCTGGCAGATTAAAGCTGATTGCCGGACCGAGACTCGAACTCGGGACTTTTGCCTTTCGCGGGTAAGTGCTCTACCGACTGAGCTACCCAAGCACGACTCACAACCCGTCCTCACTACTTCTGCCAGTTAATGGTCTTATACCTTCCAAACTTCAAAGAAGCTCTCCTGTGAAACTTACAAAATCGTTTCTTCCAGGACAGTTAGTTCTGTAAGCATTGCAGGAGAGCTTCTGTGAAGTCTGGAAGGTAGGAGACGAGGTACTGGCAGAAGCAAAGCTGTGAGGTGAGTCCTTCTTGGGTAGCTCAGATTGTAGAGCACTTGCCCGTGAAAGGGAAAGGTCCCAATTTTTCAGTCTCGGTCCGGCAGACAGTTTTAACCTGCCAGGAAGTTTCATATCAGTGCACCCTCCGCTGCAGAGTGAAAAATTTTATACTGGGAACTGCAGGTTTATATATCGAAATAATTAACGGCCAGTTGCATACTGAACTTAATATGAACCATCTATCTGAACAGGAACAACAACCTGAAGACTCAAGATCTACAGCCATATTAATTTTAATAAGGGATGTATCGCCAATTAAGGACCACAGCAATACGCTGCACGCATCTCCTTGGTGACGTTCGCATATAATGCGTAAGTTATAACATTCTGAGGGAGGGCACTAGGTGTTGAAATCGGTTAAGGAAATAAAATTTCTTTAATGCAACTGCAGCTGCTGATATGGATAAGACACTAAAATTGAACTACTTTATTCGCGAGAATTTATTGAAATTTGACTATGCAATTTCACATAACAACCTACTCACCCGTTAACATTGTTTAGATAATCTATATCTACATCCATACTCCGCAAGCTAACTGACGGTGTGTGGCGGAGGGTACCTTGAGTACCTCTATCGGTTCTCCCATCTATTCCAGTCTCGTGTTGTCCGTGGAAAGAAAGATTGTCGGTATGCCTCTGTGTGGGCACTAATCTCTCTGATTTTATCCTCATGGTCTCTTCGCGAGATATACGTAGGAGGGAGCAATATACTGCTTGACTCCTCGGTGAAGGCAAGTTCTCGAAACTTCAATAAAAGCCCGTACCGAGCTACTGAGCGTCTCTCTTGCACAGTCTTCCGCTTTCGCTTTCGCGATTACTAAATAATCCCGTAACGAAGCGCGCTGCTCTCCGTTGGATCTCCTTTATCTCTTCCATCAACCCTACCTGGTACAGATCCCACACCGGTGAGAAGTATTAAAGCAGTGGGCGAACAAACGTACTGCAACCTTCTTCCTTTGTTTTCCGATTTCATTTCCTTCGGATTCTTCCAGTGAATCTCAGTCTAACATTTGCTTTACCGACGATTAATTTTATATGGTCATTCCATTTAAATCACTCCCAGATAATTTATGGAATTATCTGCTTCCAGTTGCTGACCTGCTATATTGTAGCTAAATGATAAATGATCTTTCTTTCTATGTATTCGCAGCATATTATACTTGTCTACATTGAGATTCAATTGCCATTCCCTGCACCATGCGTCAATTCGTTGCAGATCCTCCTGCATTTCAGTACAATTTTCCATTGTTACAACCTCTCGATATACTACAGCATCATCCGCAAAAAGCCTCAGTGAACTTCCGGTGTTATCCACAAGGTCATTTATATATATTGTGAATAGCAACGGTCCTACGACACTCCCCTACGGCACACCTGAAATCACTCTTACTTCGGAAGACTTCTCTCTTCATATGAGATGCGTGGAAAATTGGCGCACTTTGTCTGGACTATGCACGGGATTTAAGATTCCTTGAACAGTACGTAGAGGAGAGGCTGTCCCACTTCTCTGCAGTAATAAGACACGCCTAGGCATTACTGCCTTTCACAGTTTCGAGAGCCACTAAGTCGACGGGACGTGCCTGAGGCGTGATCCGGCAAGTAATACCAACGTTTCGTAACGATATAGCACCTTCTTTTCGGCGCGTGACGTTGGTACTACAGCTTTACGGGTCACGCAAAGAGCCCTGATGGAATTGGGCCATTGAGTTGGCAGACTTTCGCCTCTTCATCGACCAGTGACGCGGTGGGGGCGGGTCCTGGTGGGTGGTGGGGGAAGGCTGATGGAGGGGGCGTCAGCTGTGTCAACGCGGGAAGGACTTATCCGGCTCTGCTCGTAGCGGGGATCACTTCTGACTGAATACTCACTTCTGTTGACTTCTCGGATTGTGAGCTTGCTGCCCACCAGGAAATTACCGCGCCTGTCCGTGAAGGCTACTGAAATGGATAGGTGGGACCGATATCTCACAACCACACCCAGGTAGATCTCAGGTTACGGCACTAACTTGGCGAAGTTCTCTGCGGTCCAAATACACTACTGGCCATTAAAACTGCTACACCCCGAAGATGACGTGCTACACACGCGAAATTTAACCGACAGGAAGATGCTGTGATACGTATATGATTAGCTTTTTAGAGCATTCACACAAGGTTGGTGCCGGTAGCGACACCTATAACGTGCTGACATGAGGAAAATTTCCAACCGATTTCACATACACAGACAGCAGTTGACTGGCGTTGCCTGGAGAAACGTCGTTGTGATGCTTCGTGTAAGGAGGAGAAATGCGTACCATCACGTTTCCGACTTTGATAAAGGTCGGATTGTAGCCTATCGCGATTGCGGTTTATCGTATCGCGACATTGCTGCTCGCGTTGGTCGAGATCGAAAGACTGTTAGCAGAATATGGAATTGGTGGGTTCAGGAGGGTAATACGGAACGCCGTGCTGGACCCCAACGGCCTCGTATCACTAGCAGTCGAGATGACAGGCATCTTATCCGCATGGCTATGACGGATCGTGCAGCCACCTCTCGATCCCTGAGTCAACAGATGGGGACGTTTGCAAGACAACAAACATCTGCACGAACAGTTCGACGACTTTTGCAGCAGCGCGGACTATCAGCTCGGAGACCATGGCTGCGGTTACCCTTGACGCTGCATCGCAGGAGCGCCTGCGATGGTGTACTCAACGAGGAACCTGCGTGCATGAATGGCAAAACGTCATTTTTTTCGAATGAATCCAGGTTCTGTTTACAGCATCATGATGGTCGCATCCGTGTTTGGCGACATCGCGGTGAACGCACATTGGAGGCGTGTATTCGTCATCGCCATACTCGCGTATCACCCGGCGTTATGGTGTGCCATTGGTTACACGTCTCGGTCACCTCTTTTTCTCATTGACGACACTTTGAACAGTGGACGTTACATTTCAGATGTGTTACGACCCGTGGCTCTGCCCTTCATTGGATCCCTCCGAAACCCTACATATCAGCAGGATAATGCACGATCGCATGTTGCACGTCCTGTACGGGCCTTTCTGGATAATGTTCGACTGCTGCCCTAGCCAGCACATTCTCCAGATCTCTCACCAATTGAAAACGTCTGGTCAATGGTGGCCGAACACAATACGCCAGTCACTACTCTTGATGAACTGTGGTATCGTGTTGAAGCTGCAGGGGTAGCTGTACCTGTACACGCCATCCAAGCTCTGTTTGACTCAATGCCCAGGGGTATCAAGACCGTTATTACTGCCAGAGGTTGTTGTTCTGGGTACTGATTTATGAGGATCTATGCACCCAGATTGCGTGAAAACGTAATCACATAATTGTAGTATAATATATTTGCCCAATGAATACCCGTTTATCATCTGCATTTCTTCTTGGTGTAGCAACTTTAATGTCCAGTAGTGTATTATCCTCGTTTACATTCGACTGAATCAATTACTTTTAAGTATTTTATTAAAAACATTGAGTATTACGCAGCGTAGTTATTAAACAGTAAAAAAACGTAAAGGGCACGTTTCGACCGACTTTGCAGCGATCCGCTCTAGGGCGACTAACTACTGTCAATTTCTAACTAACGCGGAATGGTAGTTGGAGCTAGACGCACGGGACATTCCATTTGCGAAATGGTTAGGGAATTCAATATTCCGTGGTTAAGAGTGTGCCGAATTTGGAAATTTGTGGTAAGGTCTTATGGGACCAAACTGCTGAGGTCATCGGTCGCTAAGCTTACACACTACGTAATGTAACATTAACTTACGCTAAGAACGACACACACACACCCATGCCCGAGGGAGGACTCGAACCTCAGATGGGGGGAACCGAATGGACCGTGACAGGGCGTCCTAGACCGGGCGGCTACCCCGCGCGGCTTGTGTGCCGAGAATACCAGATTTCAGACGTCAACTCTCACTGAGGACAACGCAGTGGCCGACGGCCTTCACTTAACGACCGAGAGCAGCGGCGTTTGCGTAGAGTTGTCAGTACTAACAGACAAGCAACGCCACTTGAAATAAACGCAGAAAGCAATGTCGGATGTACGACGAACATATCCGTTACGTCGAGTGCACCGAAATATGGCGTTAATGGACTATGGCAGCAGACGACCTGCTTCTGGTGATAGCAAGACTTCTCCCGCAGCGCCTCTCGTTGGCTCGCGACCCTGTCGGTTGGACCCCAGACGATTGGAAAACCGTGGCCAGTTCAGATTTCACTTGGTAAGAGCTGATGGTGGCAGCGGAGTATGGTGCAGACGCCACGAAGCCAAGTTGTCAACAGGGCACTGTGCCAGCTGGTACAGGCTGTGTTTACATGGAATGGAGTGGGTCCTCGGGTCCATTCAAAATGGCTCTAAGCACTATCGGGCTTAGAACTACTTAAACCTAACTAACCTAAGGAAAACAAACACATCCACGCCCGAGGCAGGATTCGAACCTGCGACCAAAGCGGCAGCGCGGTTCCGAACTAAAGCGCGTAGACCCGCTCGGCCACAGCGGCCGGCGAACCTATCGTTGACTGGAAATGATTATGTTCGGCTGCTTGGAGACGATTTGTCGATTTGTAGCCATTCATGGACCTGACATTCCCAAACAAGGGCTGAATTTTTATGGGTAGCATTGCACCATGTCACCAATGGGTTTCAAGAACATTCTGGACAATTCGAGTTTATGGTTTGGCCACCCAGATCTCCCGACAAATCATACCGAACATTTATGGGACATATTCGAGAGGTCAGTTCCTGCGCAACATCGTGCAACACTTTCGCAGTTATGGCAATTACAGAGGCAGCATGGTTCGGTATTTCTTCACGGGACTTCCAACGACTTGTGAAACCATGCCACGTCTAGTTGCTGTACTACGACAGGCAAAAGGAGGTCCGACACCATATTAAGAGGTATCGCATGGCTTTTGTCACTTCAGTGTACATACTGCATTAGGTAATTCTTTTTGTCCATATGTAAAACGATGAGGCCTTGACCACTCACATTGACACTAGAATCCCTCATGAGAACTGGCTGTTTTGCTGTATGGTTTGTCTCAAAAGAAAGGCACCTATTAAAGTAACTACATGAACTGCGTATGTCACCCTACCTGATCGATGAAAAACACTCAGGAACATAGTACATGTAAGACCTGAGTTTCTCCTGGCGTATACAACTTTCATATAACTTCCGGGAATTCAGCCAGGTAAGACATTCAGCGACCGCCGATATTTCCGCGAGAGAACACCCCGCCATTTTCAAGGCAAACTGCAACGAACAGGCGACGTATATGCAAATTTGAAACCTCGGTTCTCGAACTGAAGCAGGAAAGATAACACACACACTGAACACCAGTGCCACCAAAGATGACCAAAGTCAGAGCTATCGATAGTGAGACTATGAATTCGCAGGTGAAGTAGCATTGACTCTGTCCCTCTGTTTTTTGAGAAGGAAGAGAGCCGGATTCCAAACAGAGTTTAAACAGAAACCTCCATCCCTGTTAACGAGATTGCTCGCTAATTTAATCTCAACTGTCTCCTTAATAACACTGTCCCAATAGCTGGACGTGCACCTCGTAAATGTGGAAGGCCTGCCACGTCTGCGAAAATGTGGACAATGTTAAAATGCAACATTCGAACAAAAATTTACCGTCGCTTGGTAGGCACTGGTAGATGTCGAGACATATTTGGAAAGCTGACCAAGCGCGAATGTGTAGCACCGAAACATACCACGTACCCCATCGTAAATGAGTGGCGTGGCAGATCATTCCCAGGTGACATCATGGAGCTCCAATCCGCTTCTCCGACAGCAGTCGCTTGGCTGTCTGATTTGGATATAACTTTTGAGGTTTAGGTTTCTTTCTTACTGTATTTTTATGTTTGTTTATTTACTGTACTTTTGCAGACTAAGGATATTTCATACCCAAATTTTTACATTGAAACAAATGAGCCCTCTTTCACAATTTTTTAGTCTTATTTACCAGGTTTCAACACTTTTAAGAGTGCCTTCATCAGAATTTAGAGATTTAAAGAGCTCTTTAACATAATTACAAATTTATGGGAAGAAAAAAATATAAAAAAATTTTTCTTCCCATAAATTTGTAATTGTTATAGACCACTGTAAATCTCTAAATTCTGATGAAGACACTCTTACAAGTGTTGCAACCTGGTAAATAAGACTAAAAAAATTGGGACCGAGGGCTCATTTGTTTCAATTTTAATTTATAAACGGTCACTGGTCCAAGCAACCATGTACAAAACTTTGCGAATTTGTATATTTTAATTGTCTTGGCTGAGTATATTGTATCTATACTACTGTTCATTTCAGTTATTTTATGTTTTATAAAGTAGATATGTACTTACCATGCACCTGCTTAGTAATAGTCATTGTGAAAAAAAATGTGTGTGAAATCTTATGGGACTTAACTGCTAAGGTCATCAGGCCCTAAGCTTACACACTACTTAAACTAAATTATCATAAGGGCAAACACACACACACACACACACACACACACACACACACACACACACACACACACACCCGATGAAGGACTCGAACCTTCTCCGGGACCAGCCGCACAGTCCATGACTGCAGTCATTGTGATGTAATGTTTTGTTCTGCAATATATGTTATATGAGAAGCACAAAAGAGTTCAATAACAACAGGGGTATATATATCCAAAGTTTTTACATAAAATGAATTACTAGCAGTGCAGTCTGACTCAAAAAAAGTCCTTACTGATGTGATAGAATCTTCACAAGCGCGACAGTTGTAAGCTTGCTATAAAAATTAATCGGTAAATGAAAATACTAAACTTTCTTTTTTCAAAAACTTTCTCCTCGTGTGGCGTATGCTTCAGATATGGTATTCCACTGCTGAGCAATACAGACTGTTGGGTGGAGCTGTGTTGCGCATATGAACAGTGTCATGGAACAAAACTTTAAGTGATTGAAATAATGAAAACTGACCTAATTAAATGCCAAAAGTAACTAATTGCGTATTCAATGAGAACTATTTAACTAAATACTTTATGAAATTTACGTGACATGAACTGTAATTTCTGACTTCAAATGCCCATAAAAATAAGATACTGGTTTACTCAGAAGAAAAATAAGTGTTTGAGATTACCCACACTCTTCACTGTTAATTAGACTGGTTGCTGCTTATTCAAACTACGAACTATTTTCTCATAAGAATGCAAAGTGAGATCTGCCTTGAAATAAAATAAACTTAACTCATGCTAAATGTGTTGTTTCGTTTCTGTACTGTACTGACGTTCTCGAAACCAAGTAAAAACCAACCAATGCAACAGCTAAAGGAAAGAAAAGAAAACCTACTCACAATAAAATTTGTTTTCTGCTCGTCAGAAAAAATCTGTGGCTTCGTGTGGCGGAAGCTGCAAAGCACACACGATAAATATTGAAAACTTCGCTAAGAATGATGGAGGAGGATTTTTGTTTAAAGGAAGTCGTTTTTTAAAAACTAAACTTTGATTATCGACAAAAATGACTGTACAATATAAGAAGACTCTAACAGTTGCGAAATTCTCTCATTACAAAAATTAGGGACATTTTAACCAATTGAGATACATGCGACATAGTGAAAACAGAAAGGTTAGACGAACACTAAAAATTAATGTTATTAAGAGTTAATCTAGTAGTTATCTAAGGGACAAAAATTTTCTTCAGTTAGTAGTTCTCACAAACAAACATTTCATTCCTGGCCATGCATTTGTTACCTTGAAAAATTACTCCAAAAAAAAAATCTTCTCCATAGTAGGATCAATAATATATGTTAACAAACAAGTTTTCATCTCCATAGTAAGGTATTCCAGATAATTTCTCTCAGATTCACAAATATCAAAGTATTTTTCTAAGAACCCAACTCCTCGCTACTATGACTCAAATGGTAATGCCACAGAGCTGCAAAATTGACCGGCGATCAGACACACCACAGATAAACTTAAATACAGAGTTAAAGATCATATTCACTAATCACGCAGCGCACTCATTCATCTTTGTCCGAATACACCAAAGCTGAAGTACACTATTTACGATGAGAGAAAAGATATGAGTAGCTTATAGTGATATGGATCCCAAGCAGCGCAATATGACTCGAAAAACTCTTTAATGATGTGGTAGATCCTTCGCAAGCGCAACTGGGGTTATTGTTGAAGTATTTCTGAAGAGCACAGATTAAATGTTCTACACTAATGATAAATCTCCAAAACTGCCGTGTATGCCTGAACACGATACTCCAAAACCTCCAAACAAATTTTCATGCGGTTTTGTCAGCATAGCTTGGGGTGCCATCTAGGCTTTATTTCATCGAAATCGAACTACGAAAAAAGAAGGTATCTTGAGCTAAGGTTTTGTCTAAAATCATCGTATCTAACTGTTTGGACACCCTAATCTCTTTCACGGAATTTCGATAGGTAGCTTGAGCATAGCTGTGGGCACCGAGTTACAGAAAAATGTAGTCATTGAAAATTTTGCCCATATTAATACAGGGCTATTCAAAAAAAAAGAACAGTTTTCAGACATTTCTTACTTCCAAATTACAAAAATTAGAAACACAATTACAATGTTCCTATACAGAGAGAAGTTCAAATTTTTGTGCATTCAATGGGAGCACTATGTGTTACACAACGAATACCAAAACGATGGCTCTTTTACTGCCACATAAGAAGCAGCTGACAGAATGAGGTCTTCACTCTGCAGCGGAGTGTGCGCTGATATGAAATTTCCTGGCAGATTAAAACTGAGAGTACTTGCCCGCGAAAGGCAAGGTCCCGCGTTCGAGTCTCTGTCTGCACACAGTTTTACATCTGTCAGGAAGTTTCAAGAGGCTGCTGATCTTTTTCTACGGACTGGAAAGAGATAGAAACATGCGCATTGTTTTAAAATGAGGCCGCGTTCATTGTCAATACGTCCCGGAGATGGCGGCACCGTACGGCAGATGGAATTTTACCGCCAGCGGCGAGAATGAGAACGGTTTTAAATACTTAAAATGGCGACGTTTTCCTTACTTGAACAGCGTGCAATCATTCGTTTTCTGAATTTGCGTGGTGTGAAACCAATTGAAATTCATCGACAGTTGAAGGAGACATGTGGTGATGGAGTTATGGATGTGTCGAAAGTGCGTTCGTGGGTGTGACAGTTTAATGAAGGCAGAACATCGTGTGACAACAAACCGAAACAACCTCGGGCTTGCACAAGCCGGTCTGACGACACGATCGAGAAAGTGGAGAGAATTGTCTTGGGGGATCGTCGAATGACTGTTGAACAGATCGCCTCCAGAGTTGGCATTTCTGTGGGTTCTGTGCACACAGTCCTGCATGACGACTTGAAAATGCGAAAAGTGTCATCCAGGTGGGTGCCACGAATGCTGATGGATGACCACATAGCTGCCCGTGTGGCATGTTGCCAAGCAATGATGATGCGCAACGACAGCATGAATGGGACTTTCTTTTCGTCGGTTGTGACAATGGATGAAACAAAGCGCCAGTCAGCTCAATGGAAGCACACAGATTCACCGCCACCAAAAAAATTTCAGGTAACCCCCAGTGCTGGAAAAATGATGTTGTCCATGTTCTAGGACAGCGAGGGCGTAAACCTTGCCCATCGCGTTCCAAAGGGCACTACGGTAACAGGTGCATCCTGCGAAAATGTTTTGAACAAATTCCTTCCTGCACTGCAACAAAAACGTCCGGGAAGGGCTGCGTGTGTGCTGTTTCACCAAGACAACACCCGCACATCGAGCTAACGTTACGCAACAGTTTCTTCGTGATAACAACTTTGAAGTGATTCCTCATGCTCCCTAGTCACCTGACCTGGCTCCTAGTGACTTTTGGCTTTTTCCAACAATGAAAAACACTCTCCGTGGCCGCACATTCACCAGCCGTGCTGCTATTGCCTCAGCGATTTTACAGTGGTCAAAACACACTCCTAAAGAAGCCTTCGCCGCTGCCATGGAATCACGGCGTCAGCGTTGTGAAAAATGTGTACGTCTGCAGGGCGATTACGTCGAGAAGTAACGCCAGTTTCATCGATTTCGGGTGAGTAGTTAATTAGAAAAAAAATCGGAGGCCTTAGAACTTGAATGCACCTCGTAGATCTACGTGTAGGTCCTGTGTGGAGGGTTGCGTGTATTCAGGGGCTTGTTGTGAGAATGTCCCAGTGTGGCCGTCTCCGTGTCCAGGGGAAGGCGGGGACGGGCTT
This sequence comes from Schistocerca serialis cubense, assembly GCF_023864345.2. Classification (NCBI taxonomy): domain Eukaryota; kingdom Metazoa; phylum Arthropoda; class Insecta; order Orthoptera; family Acrididae; genus Schistocerca; species Schistocerca serialis. Next base: position 87,683,562 of record NC_064649.1, on the reverse strand, counting down.
CTGGGTTTCAAGTCCCGCCCACGCCCCCTGCCTCCCCCCCCCCTCCACCCCCATAACGCGAGCCCTAAGCTGCCTGGGCTGAGTGGAGGGCGCTGTTAGCTCCAGGGTTTACGAGTGCGCCCAGGCCGGAGAATTGTCTTTCTTTACGGCGGTCGGCTGTCGCCGCGGCCTGGGACATTGCTCCCTGGTCGCACACCGCTCTCTCTCTGCTGGTCCCCGTGCTCCGACAACGGCGACAGCTCAAGTCGTCAAAGGGCTTCGCCGGTAGCGATCGTTTCTGCGAAAGCAGCGTTGCTCGGTATCATGGCGGACGCGAAATTTCGATAATAAATTAAATCCTAAGGACTCAATGGTGATGGCAGCTGAAAGTTGACAGGCGGACGTACAGATGTAATAGCCGCACGTTGTCTTCCAGCTGTGAAACATGAGTCACGTGTGTCATTGTAATTGAAAGCTAAATACTTCAGGTTAGGTTTTGTAACCAGGGGAGTTTTCGGAGACGCGTAGAGCAAGTGGAAAAGTCTCGGCACCTGTCCAGCTCAGTCCCCTACAAAGAGACATCAATAAAACTATAATCCTATTTCCGGTCATAATGTCGCATTTCGTAAGTATTCACGCCCCCCCATGAACCATGGACCTTGCCGTTGGTGGGGAGGCTTGCGTGCTTCAGCGATACAGATACAGCCGTACCGTAGGTGCAACCACAACGGAGGGGTATCTGTTGAGAGGCCAGACAAACGTGTGGTTCCTGAAGAGGGGCAGCAGCCTTTTCAGTAGTTGCAAGGGCAACAGTCTGGATGATTGACTGATCTGGCCTTGTAACAATAACCAAAACGGCAGCGTGGAGGGTAAAAATCGTAGAGGGAGACCAAGAGATGAATACACTAAGCAGATTCAGAAGGATGTAGGTTGCAGTAGGTACTGGGAGATGAAAAAGCTTGCACAGGATAGAGTAGCATGGAGAGCTGCATCAAACCAGTCTCAGGACTGAAGACCACAACAACAACAAGTATTCACGAGTTCAGTGGTAGTAGGCACGGGCTTCATTTTAAGGTTACGTGTCAAAATTTGTAAAAATGGAACCCTCATACCATCGCTTTGTTGTTCGTCCATCGGTCTGTCTGTCTGACCGTCCTATTGTTCAAAACCCTTTTTCCAATGATAAATTTATCAAGTTAAAATTTATGTCGAGTATTAAGGTCTAAGTTCCCTTTGCGGCATAAAAATTTTAATTTTCTAAGTCAATTCAATGCGACCACAGCGTTTACCATTGACGGTACAAGTAACAGGACCCGCATGACTCATCTCCTCTAAAAAATACGTCAGTACGATAAGCGATGCGATGCGGTCAACCCGCACGGCACAGTAACCTTTGCAGAATGAAATGATACCGGTTGATGCGTGTGCGAATTATCAGTGGCCGATATTCTGCAACTCTGGGTATTGACGTGTCCATGGGAACTCAGTATCCACTTGCATGCGAGCAAGAAATTTCGGAGCGAACGTTCGATTTATGTCAAGTCAACAAGAAGCTACTCCTGAACATGGGTGGTTTTGTATGAACGGCAATGCAGGGTGTTTCGTAGTTTATGCAGCATGCTCGCAGGCATGTCCAGTGTTCGGGGAGTTCTCCGTGCACTGCATTTTTGCACACCACAGCTTGACCCCTACTGCGATGCTGTTGCCAAATCTTCGACGGACGTCGGATCAACTGCTTTCGTCCCACTGCCACATTGCACTTCTAAAGAATCTGTGTTTTCGAATTCTGTAATCATTTTTCTCCAGACCCTTAGCAGACATGGAATATCTTCTCCATTTCCCTTGAATGTCTGTAGGGCTACTGGTGCACAGTCACTGTTCTTGTGAAAGAGCCTTACGAGCAGGGCGCCATCCTTCATGGACACAGCCATGTTGTGCTTCTCGCACGCAACCTGAGGAATACCCGTGTGCCGCGCTTCTGTTGCTTTGCATATCCGACGCCTACACCGCCATCTATTCGTCAGTTTTTATTGTTTTTTATTCCTTGACGTTTCTCCCTGCATCAGTAATATGCCGTTCAAATGTGACATCATTTTGAGCATCGTTTCTGCCTCTACAGCGTCTTGAATCTGCAAATTTAATTATGGATACCCCGTACATATGCTGACTGTACAAGTGTAATGCGTGGGCTAGCAGCACAGAGCGGATTAGGTTCTGGAAAGGGGCCATAATTAGTTCCTGTCAGTTGCACTCAACATACAAACTTTATTCATCAACACTCTCAAAGCTTTAATCGATCTCGTTTGATTCTTTAGATCGGCTGAAGATGACATTCAAAATCAAAGACACAAGGCTTCAGCAGAATTGAAATACAAGGTTCTTCTGGAGGTTTCACCCAAGAATATTTTCTAAATCTTCAATCTAATTGGCTGAAGGCCTTAGCAATTTAATTTTAGTGGAACTAGGCTGGAGGTCGCATATGAAGCAATAAGAAGAGTTCCAATGAAAAAGCAAAAGGTCTGCTCTTAAAACCTCTCCAGTAAAATTCGGCCGAAGGCCCCATATAAAAATATAACAATTTCATGCTTTAAGGGCAAGAGAAGAAAATTAATTTAACAGACTCTGATATACGGCTGAAAGCCACACATCAACCAAATAACTAAAATCCAAGCAGGGAAATTACTACATAACAAACAAGGAACGGCACTCAGAAGTTTCCAATAGTCGGCCTAGGATTGTAACACTAACGCCCGTTTAATTGGACAGGCAGCCTGTCCAACGACTTCTTAATCTGAAGGCAAACGAACCGACCAATCAACAAGATCAGTTCCGCTCCGCGCAACCAGCAAAATGACACAGAGATTATTGACGTCCACTGTCGAACTACACGCCGCGCTGGACAGCAACAACACGACGAGGAAAATACACTACCTAAAATTATGTCAACGACCAGGTCAGGTAACCAGAATGTCAACCGCCACAAGGCAGAATATACCACTGGTGAACTTTCATAACAGGGAATAAATTAAGTTAAACTCCACAGGAAGACGGCTGGAATCTTAGCCGACTTGAAAACACACACGTTGTTGCTCGTGGGAATCTCGCAAAAGCAGTGTAAACAGTTGAGGCTCGATAGTAAGTTAAGTGAGGACTCAAGTCTCATGTCCAAGATCGGTGGGCCACGAACTTCGTAGCACTCGCAAGCAGCACCTCACACTCCAACATGCGTGCACGCCACCAGCGGCTCCAGCCCGACTCCGCACGACGTGGGCTTGCTTGCTGCTTCAAGCCAACCGACCGACTAGACTGCTGGTCCGTCCGCGACTGCTGCTCCGTCGTGACTGCACTGCTGGTGCGTCTCCCACTCACCGACTACCTGACACACTACGACCCAGAAATACCATCGGTCGTTCCGCAGATGGTATGACAATGCGCCTATCGATACGCGCTCCTGCTGCCACTCACTGACTACCCGACACACTACGACCCAGAAATACCATCGGTCGTTCCGCAGATGGTATGACAATGCGCCTATCGATACGCGCTCCTGCTGCCACTCACTGACTACCCGACACACTGCGACCCAGAAATACCATCGGTCGTTCCGCAGATGGTATGACAATGCGCCTATCGATACGCGCTCCTGCTGCCACTAACTGACTACCCGACACACTACGACCCAGAAATACCATCGGTCGTTCCGCAGATGGTATGACAATGCGCCTATCGATACGCGCTCCTGCTGCCACTCACTGACTACCCGACACACTACAACCCAGAAATACCATCGGTCGTTCCGCAGATGGTATGACAATGCGCCTATCGATACGCGCTCCTGCTGCCACTCACTGACTACCCGACACACTACGACCCAGAAATACCATCGGTCGTTCCGCAGATGGTATGACAAGGCGCCTATCGATACGCGCTCCTGCTGCCACTCACTGACTACCCAACACACTACGACCCAGAAATACCATCGGTCGTTCCGCAGATGGTATGACAATGCGCCTATCGATATGCGCTCCTGCTGCCACTCACTGACTACCCGACACACTACGACCCAGAAATACCATCGGTCGTTTCGCAGATGGTATGACAATGCGCCTATCGATACGCGCTCCTGCTGCCACTCACTGACTACACGACACACTACGACCCAGAAATACCATCGGTCGTTCCGCAGATGGTATGACAATGCGCCTATCGATACGCGCTCCTGCTGCCACTCACTGACTACCCGACACACTATGACCCAGAAATACCATCGGTCGTTCCGCAGATGGTATGACAATGCGCTTATCGATACGTGCTGCTGCTGCCACTCACGGGCAAGTACAGCAGGAAGCTAGTGACGCCAGTAAATGGAATAAGAAAACGAGGTAGCACTACCGTAATAGAAGATGACAAACATTAAATGGGATGAACACAAGCCGTGCACTGCTCACAAGTCAAAATCAAACTGACTTGTGTAGTGAGCATTTACCTACCGTCATTGGGTGATACATGTATAGCCAACTTTAAATGGAGTTGTGAGAATTACTATAAAGACATGGATATTTGTAGGAAAATTAATATTGTCGGTTGGAATAGTTGCGCACAGTGTACATGCAATAGTACGAGATCCAATATAGTGACCAACGCAGTCAAATGGTACAGCATTTGATGTCAGTTGCACAGTATATAACAAAACAACAATTCAAGTGGTAGAGGGCGGAACTCCATAAAATCGCAGTCTGCTCTGTGCTGTGGTAGTGTGTGCGTAAATGCCTTTTCTACTAGGAAACATATATCATTAACGACAGTGCATGTTCTGTACAGGGCTATTATAAATGATTGAAGCGCTTTCATAAATTCACTGTAGCTCCATTCATTGACATATGGTCACGACACACTACAGATACGTAGAAAAACTCATAAAGTTTTGTTCGGCTGAAGCCGCACTTCAGGTTTCTGGCGCCAGAGCGCTCGAGAGCGCAGTGAGACAAAATGGCGACAGCAGCCGAGAAAGCGTATGTCGTGCTTGAAATGCACTCACATCAGTCAGTCATAACAGTGCAACGACACTTCAGGACGAAGTTCAACAAAGATCCATCAACTGCTAACTCCATTCGGCGATGGTATGCGCAGTTTAAAGCTTCTGGATGCCTCTGTAAGGGGAAATCAACGGGTCGGCCTGCAGTGAGCGAAGAAACGGTTGAACGCGTGCGGGCAAGTTTCACGCGTAGCCCGCGGAAGTCGACGAATAAAGCAAGCAGGGAGCTATACGTACCACAGCCGACGGTTTGGAAAATATTACGGAAAAGGCTAAAGCAGAAGCCTTACCGTTTACAATTGCTACAAGCCCTGACACCCGATCACAAAGTCAAACGCTTTGAATTTTCGGCGCGGTTGCAACAGCTCATGGAAGAGGATGCGTTCAGTGCGAAACTTGTGATGAAGCAACATTTTTTCTTAATGGTGAAGTGAACAGACACAGTGTGCGAATCTGGGCGGTAGAGAATCCTCACGCATTCGTGCAGCAAATTCGCAATTCACCAAAAGTTAACGTGTTTTGTGCAATCTCACGGTTTAAAGTTTACGGCCCCTTTTTGTTCTGCGAAAAAAACGTTACAGGACACATGTAGCTGGACATGCTGGAAAATTGGCTCATGCCACAACTGGAGACCGACAGCGCCGACTTCATATTTCAACAGGATGGTGCTCCACCGCACTTCCATCATGATGTTCGGCATTTCTTAAACAGGAGATTGGAAAACCGATGAATCGGTCGTGGTGGAGATCATGATCAGCAATTCATGTCATGGCCTCCACGTTCTCCCGACTTAACTCCATGCGATTTCTTTCTGTGGGGTTATGTGAAAGATTCAGTGTTTAAACCTCCTCTATCAAGAAACTTGGCAGAACTGCGAGCTCGCATCAACGATGCTTTCGAACTCATTGATGGGGACATGCTGCGCCGAGTGTGGGAGGAACTTGATTATCGGCTTGATGTCTGCCGAATCACTAAAGTGGCACATATCGAACATTTGTGAATGCCTAAAAAAACTTTTTGAGTTTTTGTATGTGTGTGCAAAGCATTGTGAAAATATCTCAAATAATAAAGTTATTGTAGAGCTGTGAAATCGCTTCAATCATTTGTAATAACCCTGTATATGTAGTACCATAATGACGACTTAACCACGCGGAAAACAGATATCACGTGATGGAAAAGCAAAAAACGGCGCTTAGAAGGAAATAGTAGTGTCATCCTCAAATCGCCAAGAAGTTGAACTGTTCAAGTAACGTGAGTGATAATTTCGTTAGAGTGAGTGCACCGTACGGACAGAACGGAAAATATGGCTAAATTGAAAATTATCTAAGGCATCGAAACGGTTAGTTCTTCGCAAAGCAAGGACCAGTTTTTCTTCTCAATTCGTTACTGATTTACAGTTGCCAGTAACTGCCAAACGTGTACGGCAAATTTTGTGAGATGAAGACATCTTGTATTCAACAAACTACTGCAGAAACTCGCGCTGGCACCCACACATAAACAGACTTGTTTGGATTTTGCTGAAAAGCATGTCATGGACTTCAGTGGACTTCAGAATGGGATTAAGTGATCTTCAGTGACGAGAAGTAGTTTCGCTTTAGATGGACAGATGGATTTCAGTATGACTGGCATGATCTGAGAACAGAGCAGAAGGTAACAATGAGCAGTAATTTTGGTGATGGAAGTGTTACGGTTTGGGCAGCATTCTGCACTAAAGATAAATCACGCATTGTTTGAGTGTGCACTGGAATGAACTGTAACATATACACTGCGATGCTAGAGACAGAACTGATTAAAATGTGTGAGGACCTTGTGCACAAGAGTCTAATTTATTTCTTTTCTGTTTCTTGGGACCTTTTGTCTCACGTCAAAGCGTGATCGAATGTGTTGCTATTGATTTGGCAGTGTTAGTTGCAGAGGGTGGCCGGATGCCCTTCCTGCCACCACCATGAACCCCTCTGGTCGGAATGAGTGTATCCCAGCTGTCTGCATCTAGCGTAAGCTATGGAATAGTGCGAACGTTTTTCCAGATGTCTGCGAGTCGTTTAACTGAGGCAGAACGTGGCGACCAGCCCAGTATTCATCTATTGGGATGTGGAAAACCGCCTAAAAACTACATCCAGGCTGGCCAGCATACCGCCCCCCGTCGTTAATCCGCCGGGCAGATTCGATCTGGAGCCGGCGCTCCTACCCGAGTCCAGGAAGCAACACATTAGCGCTCTCGGCTAATCTGGCGGATCAATGCGAAAGTCTAATGTTTCAACAAAATAATTCAGCTGTGCATGTTTCTGCTGCAGGGTATGAACGCCACGGAAAAGTTTTTGAGGAATACTTGTATGGCGTGTTTATCGCAACAAAAGGCAATTTGAGATGGTATGCGTGCTGAAAAGAGCCACATTGGAACAACTGCAAACTCTAACAAAATCGATGCCGAAGAAAATTTGTGATGTATTTAGAAGGAATGGAGGTTGTACAATGCACTAACAATGCAGTAACACAACAGGATAGTGATTGCCTTTATACCAATTTCCATGCATGCAACGTAAACGCATTTTGTTACTCATGTTATGAAAGAAACTGTGTAATTCTATCATGATTGTTTAGTCTTACATGTATCTATTTTTTCATAACGAATTCGGTACATGTATCCTTAAGACATTGTATGTTACTTTAAAAGGAACCCTGCCTTCATACTATTTTCCACTCCTGTAGTGGACATTAAGATCAGGCACACTTTTAGCGCAGCCACAGTAGGTCAGGCTTGAGAATGAACCAGTTGGTCTGAAACTAGTCCCCAAAATATATGTACTGCAACTGTGACAGAGTTTTGATAAACATTTCATGAAGTAAAAGAGTTGCTGGCTCTACATCAACAATACGTTGAAATTGGAATATTATGCACATTTTGCTTGTCCTACAGCAGACCCCAGAGTTATGGGCTGACAAAATCCCATTCTTAATGACAGGAGCAACTCACATTTTCACATCCGATTTAATTACAGTTCTCTGTCAACTACTGGTCTGAAGTTTCCAACTGTTCCCGTCATTAATCAACTTGTTTTTCTCGGCAAAAGAATTCTCTCCTGTAGTCAGAAGAGCAACAGGTCAGGTCGTTTTTATCTGGTGGTAATGAAAACGATAAGAGGCAGAACCTCTTATTTACACCTCTCCGGTCATTTCTAGATTTAGCATGCAATTTACAACTTTTTGTAGTGTTTTCAAAAATCGGCAAAGCTCAGGTGATCCTCACCCAAATAGCTGGGAACATTATGTATACGTAAGCTGTGATACTGTAAGTGGTGATCAGAAAGTTTCCATTTGAGAGGATTGCTGCACTGTATATGCTACTCTGATCAGGGTATAGAAGCAGTGTTATGTGGGGAAGGGATTAGTGTGGTATTAATGCCTTTCCAGAGTGTATGCTGTAAATGCTGAAATGTGAATAATGACGATGTTATTATCAAATGCATTGAAACAGGCGCCAATGTGCTGTTATTCTTTTCTTTTGGCTGCCGAAGGGCAGACAGCGGTAGACATCAATTGCATAGTGAGGAATGTGTTTGGAATGGAATGTCTGTCAAAAAGCACCGTTGTGGAATGGTGCGCCAAGTTCCGAGCTGGTCGCAGTTCAATGTGATAACGGACGTCCCCACATGGCAAATGTTATAACACAGAAGTTAAGCCAACGCAAGTGGGAGACACTCGAGCACCCACCTTTTGTCCTGATCTCTCCCTGTGCCATTATTATCCCTTCTTCTGAATAAAAGGTCTCGAACGCTTTTTTGTCAAACAAGGATGTGAAGAAGCAGTTACGGACTTCTCAAGCCGTAGGACACACTGTTTACCAAATCAGTATCCGAAACCTGATGCGTTGGTGGAATCATTGCCTCAATGCTCATGGCAATTTTGCCTGGTTAGCAACCCAATTCTGGACTGTACGGCCTTTGAACAGAAACTTTTTATCATCTCGTATACATTCAATCTGTTATCAAATTAAGCTACAAATTAAAAAAAGGAACCCTACATTCCCGTTTTCTTTGTGTCCCCAAGATGTAAGTCAGACAGAAACTACTTAACATTATTCCCTGTCTATAGGGGTAATTTTGGGCGACGTTAATTTCAAGGCAACGCCTTTCAGACTACCAGATGATTCTAATTGATTCTCACCTGTAAGTACAAAGGAGCTGCATGCTTCCAAGCCCACATGGCGTGGTAAAAGCTTCGTTGCAGGCCATTTGTTAGCGGATACGGTGGGCAGGCGAGGTGTGACAGCAGAGTTTCAGAGTGCAGAGGATCCAAAATGCTCATAGCGGCATTGGTCCGGTCGTTTCATTTTGTAGAGATTACACGCCTAGCGGCAATGTTTGCCTTCCACTGACCTGCCCCCGTTGTGAGAGGACGTCGGTTGTTTGTGTGGGGAACGTGCGAACCCCTGGAGGCGACCAGCGGCTCGCCTGATTGTGAGTGAGGCGGCGGAGGCGGGGGCGGTGTCTGCAGACAGCGACGCCGGCCGTGATTGGGGGCGGCTGAGTGGCGTCACGTTGCGTCGCTTCACATCACGTCACATCACATCACGTCACGTCACGTCACGTCGAGATAACGCCGGCTTCATCAGCCGGTCGATACGTCCAGTAGCTCAGCCTGATGCCGAGGGCTGCCGCTAGGACAAACAACGCCCACGCCTCGACACGGCACCGGGCCTCTCCCGTTTCTCAGGCTCAAGACTGGCCACTGCTCTGCCAAGGCGCCCCGTGTTATTTCGTAAACGTCACGGAGCTACAGAAACAATGTTACGTGACGCAGACGGTGCAATATCCTCCTCCCCCCCCACCTCCCCCCAGCTCCGGCTGCGATCTAACGCAGTCCATTTAGCTCCGTGATTTCAAATGTAGAGTAGAAATATCTTTCGAGCGTGCTCGAAATACTCATGTGACAGCGGTCCGAATCTTGTTAGCTAGTGCTTTCAAATCGTGTATATTTAAATGTTGATTAAGTGGATGACTCACACGTGTGCTAGACAGAGTAAATGACATCGGCACTGGATGTGTAAGTAGGCTGTTTAGGTTTTTATGTTGGTAACGCCACGTAGCGCTCTGTATGAAAATCGCTGACTGCGCTGTGTGCAGTCTGTGGCTGGTTGGACTCACGGTTGGAATATTCGCTTGTGTAGTGTTGGGCAGTTGGATGTGAACAGCGCGTAGCGTTGTGCTGTTGGAAGTGAGCCGCCAGCAGTGGTGGATGTGGAGAGAGAGAGAGAGAGAGAGAGAGAGATATGACAGAGTTCTGAGAGGTTACTATGCGCGAACGATCTAGAAGTGTGTCCGTCAGAAAAAGGAAATTTGTTTAATTGGAGATATATATAAATGATGACTTTGCCGGCCGCGGTGGCCGTGTGGTTCTAGGCGCTGCAGTCCGGAACCGCAGGACTGCTACGGTCGCAGGTTCGAATCCTGCCTCGGACATGGATGTGTGTGATGTCCTTAGGTTAGTTAGATTTAAGTAGTTCTAAGTTCTAGGGGACTGATGACCTACGATGTTAAGTCCCATAGTGCTCAGAGCCATTTGAACCATTTTTTATAATGACTTTTGACCTCTATTAAGGTAAATGCATTGTTTGTTCTCTATCAAAATCTTTCATTTGCTTTATGCCTATCAGTAGTAAGTGCCTTGAATAGTTAGAATCTTTCATTTAGTAGGCAGTATTGGCGCTCGCTGTATTGCAGTAGTTCGACTAACGAAGATTTTTGCGAGGTAAATGATTCATGAAAGGTATAGGTTATTGTTAGTCAGGGCCATTCTTTTGTTGGGATTATTAAAAGTCAGATTGCGTTGGCGCTAAAAATATTGTGTCAGGTTAGTGATCATCAGAATAAGTAAAGAGAAAACTGTTGGAGTACGTTGAGTTTTGCTCATCTGTTTGAAACTCAAATAACGTAAGAGTTTTTCCAGCACTGTAATTCGTAATTTTTTCAAAGGGGACGTTTCGGATGTAGTTAATACGTGATTCTACGTACAATACCTTTTGAAGAAAACAGTTTTAAAATTATCGAAATGATGATCCATGTTTAATGAACCTGTGTTTTGCAACTGTCTGCCTGTTATTTCCAATCCACTAAAGATCTTGCATGCACAGGTGCTGAAGCGCAGCCGTATTCAAAATCTTGTTATTTACCCTCTGCACTAAGGAGACCACGTGGAAATGAGATTTTTGAATTTCTAGGCTTCCGCACCTCAATCGGTAAAACACGGTGCCCTTTATGATCACTTTGTTGCCTATGTGTGTCTGTCATCCGACTGTTAAAAAACTTTTTCTCATGAACTGAAAAACATATCAAGTTGCAAAGTATGCCACATGCTACGGTCTGCACTCCGTTGGCGGTGTAAAAAATTGAAACTTGTAAATAAATGCTTTGAAAAGATTCGGCCATTTATGACACACATTTTGATACTCGCAAACTCACTCATCAAAACCTACATTGTACTTCCTCTTGGCGTAGAATCGTGAAATTTGGCAAGAAGCAAGGTTTCAGTACAAAACTAAAGGAAATATTCCGAAATTTGTTATTACATGAAAAAAATTTCTCATTTGCTATCTGACCACCTCTCAGTCCATCCGCGTGTCAAGACGCCTTTTTGTCGGGAATGGGTAGACGTATGAAGTTGAATTTATGTCACATACTAAGAGTCCATGGTCCCTTTGCCGTATAAAACATTTAAGATTCAAGGTGGATGCAGTCATAATATATGGCCACTGATGTCACGCATTTTGAAACTTCGCCAGTCTCGGTATCGATAACAGGCAAAACTCGGCAAAACTCTCGATTCCGGGGATGTATGACGTATCTACGTACATAATTAAGTTTGTACGGAATCCTACCTGCGTATACTCAGATTTTTTTTCTTACATTTAGGTGCGTCAAAGTTCAGAACCTGAATATTGATCTCACGATGCAGTAGTCATCTTCTGAATGTTGCAATTCTTCTTATTTCCGTATTTGCTAAGAAACTTGTAATTTTTGGAAATACAAAATTCAGTCACGTATGATGAAGTGGTACTTCAAATATTTATTTCTCAGAAATAAGCTACAAATATCTTTGTATCGCTGTAATCGCTACCGATGTGTGTGTGCTTCAGTGACAATTGTCATAATGAGTTGTTTTGTAAGTCTTTTACAGATAAATATATTCCAAGTGTATATTCCTTCAATTTTATTAAGTATAAAATATCTTGTGTTGTACCTGTGTTTTCTTTTTATAGTTTATGTATTTTTTATTTTCAAGCATTATTCACTTATGTTAGACTTGAAACCGATTGTACACTATTGTTGCAACGCCGCTGGAATTCTGTACAATAACGATGAAGAGCAGATGTGCCTGGGTCAAAAAATACTGAATTAGGAGGGTTTCGAAAAAAATGGCCTTTCTCGACAAATCAGATTGCACCTCTGTAATGTACATTAAAGAAATGGAGCTTTTATTTAAATTTTTTTTGTATCTGTTACAGTTTCAACTGAATTCATTCAGAAATACCAAACTCAGTTTTTCAGGGGGTGTTAAACTCTTTAACGGCCGTATATACACGTCTAAAAAATGTGTGCATCTCATATTTGGGTCTACACTACAAAATATTCGAAGCCAGTCAATATCTAAGGGTATGCCTTGGGCAGATTTACCTGTCAGTTAACTACAGGGTGTTTCAAAAATGACCGGTATATTTGAAACGACAATAAAAACTAAACGAGCAGCGATAGAAATACACCGTTTGTTGCAATATGCTTGGGACAACAGTACATTTTCAGGCGGACAAACTTTCGAAATTACAGTAGTTACAATTTTCAACAACAGATGGCGCTGCAAGTGATTTGAAAAATATAGAAGACAACACAGTCTGTGGGTGCGCCATTCTGTACGTCGTCTTTCTGCTGTAAGCGTGTGCTGTTCACAACAAGCAAGTGTGCCATAGGCAACATGGTTTATTCCTTAGAACAGAGGATTTTTCTGCTGTTGGAATTCCACCGCCTAGAACACAGTGTTGTTGCAACAAGACGAAGTTTTCAATGGAGGTTTAATGTAACCAAAGGACCGAAAGGCGATACAATAAAGGATCTGTTTGAAAAATTTGAACAGACTGGGAACATGACGGATGAACGTGCTGGAAAGGTAGGGCGACCGCGTACGGCACCCACAGAGGGCAACGCGCAGCTAGTGCAGCAGGTGATCCAACAGCGGCCTCAGGTTTCCGTTCGCCGTGTTGCAGCTGCGGTCCAAATGACGCCAACGTCCACGTATCGTCTCATGCGCCAGAGTTTACACCTCTATCAATACAAAATTCAAACGCGGCAACCCCTCAACGCCGCTACCATTGCTGCACGAGAGACATTCGCTAACGATATAGTGCACAGGATTGATGACGGCGATATGCATGTGGGCAGCATTTGGTTTACTGTCGAAGCTTATTTTTACCTGGACGGCTTCGTCAATAAACAGAACTGGCGCATATGGGGAACCGAAAAGCCCCATGTTGCAGTCCCATCGTCCCTGCATCCTCAAAAAGTACTGGTCTGGGCCGCCATTTCTTCCAAAGGAATCATTGGCCCATTTTTCAGATCCGAAACGATTACTGCATCACGCTATCTGGACATTCTTCGTGAATTTGTGGCGGTACAAACTGCCTTAGACGACACTGCGAACACCTCGTGGTTTATGCAAGATGGTGCCCGGCCACATCGCACGGCCGACGTCTTTAATTTCCTGAATGAATATTTCGATGATCGTGTGATTACTTTGGGCTATACAGGTGGCGGCGTGGATTGGCCTCCCTATTCGCCAGACATGAACCCCTGTGACTTCTTTCTGTGGGGACACTTGAAAGACCAGGTGTACCGCCAGAATCCAGAAACAATTGAACAGCTGAAGCAGTACATCTCATCTGCATGTGAAGCCATTCCGCCAGACACGTTGTCAAAGGTTTCGGGTAATTTCATTCAGAGACTACGCCATATTATTGCTACGCATGGTGGATATGTGGAAGATGTCGTACTATAGAGTTTCCCAGACCGCAGCGCCATCTGTTGTTGAAAATTGTAACTACTGTAATTTCGAAAGTTTGTCTGCCTGAAAATGTACTGTTGTCCCAAGCATATTGCAACAAACGGTGTATTTCTATCGCTGCTCGTTTAGTTTTTATTTCCGTTTCAAATATACCGGTCATTTTTGAAACACTCTGTAAATCGCCACGAGTTTCAATCGACACGCCCTGGCACTTAGCATCCTGGCTGCGTGCGGACCTCACATCCAGGGGAGGAAATCTCTGCGCGGAGTCGGCCTGCCTCGCCTCGTAAAGCCCCGGCCATCCTGGGCTGGGACGGTCACTTAGGGGTCAGCGGCGGCCCCGGGGAGCGCTCGCCTGTCGCCGCCCACGCGCTCGTAAAACAGCCGGCGATGGCCGCGTTTACGACGCAGCGCGCCGCCCCTCCCGTCGATTATCGACAGCCGATACGCGCGTTCCACCCCAGAGACGCCTGCGACCTCATCCTCAGCTGGAGGCTGCTGGCACGCTCCCACTGGCTCTCCGTTCAGAGCCAGTGGGATTGCATTCCTGTCACGGTCGCCACATTTCTACTCTGTGCACACTGCTCCAAGGCTTCAGCGGCAACTCCGCACTCAAAAGTGTTTCCGAGCGTTTCATCTCCTTTCAAGTCAACTAAGAACCACGTCAAGGTATTTCTTTTTTCCCTTCATCCTTTTCACTTCTAGTCCTCTGTTCACCACGATCCCCTGTTCAATCTACACTGGGGTGACATAAGTCTTAGGATAGCGTTATGCACATACAGGTGTTACAAAAAGGTACCGCCAAACTTTCAGGAAACATTCCTCACACACAAAGAAAGAAAATATGTTATGTGGACATGTGTCCGGAAACGCTTACTTTCCATGTTAGGGCTCATTTTATTACTTCTCTTCAAATCACATTAATCATGGAATGGAAACACACAGCAACCGAACGTACCAGCGTAACTTCAAACACTCTGTTACAGGAAATGTTCAAAATGTCCTCCGTTAGGGAGGATACATGTATCCACCCTCCGTCGCATGGAATCCCTGATGCGCTGATGCAGCCCTGGGGAATGGCATATTGTATCACAGCTGTCTACAATACGAGCACGAAGAGTCTCTACATTTAGTACCGGGGGTTGCGTAGACAAGAGCTTTCAAATGCCCCCATAAATGAAAGAGGGTTGAGGTCAGGAGAACGTGGAGGCCATGGAATTGGTCCGCCTCTACCAATCCATCGGTCACCGAATCTGTTGTTGAGAAGCGTACGAACACTTCGACTGAAATATGCAGGAGCTCCATCGTGCATGAACCACATGTTGTGTCGCACTTGTAAAGGCACATGTTTTAGCAGTACAGGTAGAGTATGCCTTATGAAATCATGATAACGTGCTCCATTGAGTGTGGGTGGAAGAACGTGGGGCTCAATCAAGCCATTACCAACAATGCCTGCCCAAACGTTCACAGAAAATCTGTGTTGATGACGTGATTGCACAATTGCGTGCTGATTCTCGTCAGCCCACACATGTTGATTGTGAAAATTTACAATTTGATCACGTTGGAATGAAGCCTCATCCGTAAAGAGAACATTTGCACTGAAATGAGGATTGACACATTGTTGGATGAACCATTCGCAGAAGTGTACCCGTGGAGGCCAATCAGCTGCTGATAGTGCCTGCACACGCTGTACATGGTGCGGAAACAACTGGTTCTCCCGTAGCACTCTCCATACAGTGACGTGGTCAACGTTACCTTGTACAGCAGCAACTTCTCTGACGCTGACATTAGGGTTATCGTCAACTGCACGAAGAATTGCCTCGTCCATTGCAGGTGTCCTCGTCCTTCTAGGTCTTCGCCAGTCGCGAGTCATAGGCTGGAATGTTCCGCGCTCCCTAAGACGCCGATCAATTGCTTCGAACGTCTTCCTGTCGGGACACCTTCGTTCTGGAAATCTGTCTCGATACAAACGTACCGCGCCACGGCTATTGCCCCGTGCTAATCCATACATCAAATGGGCATCTGCCAACTCCGCATTTGTAAACATTGCACTGACTGCAAAACCACGTTCGTGATGAACACTAACCTGTTCATGCTGCTTACTGATGTGCTTGATGCTAGTACGGTAGAGCAATGAGTCGCATGTCAACACAAGCACCGAAGTCAACATTACCTTCCTTCAATTGGGCCAACTGGCGGTGAATCGAGGAACTACAGTACATACTGACGAAACTAAAACGAGCTCTAACATGGAAATTAAGCGTTTCCGGACACATGTCCACATAACATATTTTCTTTATTTGTGTGAGAGGAATGTTTCCTGAAAGTTTGGCCGTACCTTTTTGTAACACGGTGTATACAGATGGGGGTGATAACGAGTACACGAGATGTACACTACTGGCCATTAAAATTGCTACACCAAGAAGAAATGCAGATGATAAACGGGTATTCATTGGACAAATATACCAGAACTGACATGTGATTACATTTTCAAGCAATTTGGGTGCATAGATCGTGAGAAATCAGTACCCAGAACAACCACCTCTGACCGTAATAACGGACTTGGAGCCTACTATGCTAGAAAAGCAAAAACTTTATTGTGAATCTTACTAGAATCTTCTGAAAAGGCTACCGTAGTGGACAGTACCAATAACAAAGAAGAGACACCATGTCACTGGGCCATAATTGTTCGCGATTGGTTTGAAGAATATTCTAGACAGTTCGAGCCAATGGTGTGGCCACCCATATAGCTCGGCATGGGACATAATGGAGAGGTCTATTTGTGCACACAATCCTGCACCGGCAACAATTTCGCAATTATGGAAGACTAGAGAAGCACCACGGCTCAGTATTCAAGCAGAGCTGCCGGCGCTATGCGTAGCCTTCAAAATGCAGTCTGTATGTCTCGCGTAGGATACGGTGGCAGATGCGCAGAATTTAAACCAAATCTACTTGGGAATTCATCATGTATTTTTGAGCTAGTTTGTATGTTTCTTACTCCAGTCATTCATTCGTGTACACACATAAACAAAAGTTTTGAATCACCTCGGTTCCGAGACTTCCGGAACCTGTACAGAAAATCGGAATAGAGATCAACATAAACATAATTCCCGCCCTTTTTATTGCTCATGGAAACCACACATTGGATGTTGTACCACCATACAGCGAGACCTTCAGAGGTGGTGATCCAGATTGCTGTACACATCGCTACCTCTAATAACCAGTAGCACGTCCTCTTGCATTAATCCAAGCCTGTCTTCCTTTTGGAATGCTATCCACAACTTCATCAAGGCAGTGTTGGTCCAGATTGTCCCACTCCACCACGGCTATTCGGCGTAGATCCCTCAGAGTGGTTGGTGGGTCAAGTCGTCCACACACACCCCTTTTCAATCTGTCCCAGCCATGCTCGATAGGTTTCATGTCTGGAGAAGATGCTGACCACTTTAGTCGAGCGATGTCGTTATCCTGAAGGAATTCACAAGATGTGCACGATGGGGGCGCGAACTGACGTCCATGAAGGCGAATGCTTTGCCACTAAGCTGTCGATATGGTTGCACTATCGGTCAGATGATGGCATTTACAAATCGTGCAGACGTTACGGCGCATTCCGTGACCACCAGCGGCGTATGTCGGCCCCACATAATGCCACCCCAAAACAGCAGGGAATCTCCACCTTGTTGCACTCGCTGGACAGTGTGTCTAGGCGTTCAGCCTGACCAGGTTGCCTCCAAACACGTCTCCGACGATTGTCTGGTTGAAGGCATATGCGGCACTCATCGGTGAAGAGAACGTGATGCCAGTCCTAAGCGGTACATTCAGCATGTTGCTGGGCTCATTTGCACCGCTCTACATGGTGAAAGAGGAGAAAGACTAATTTTCTGTAACAAGTTTCAGCTAGTAATAGCGAATACCCTGTTCAAGAATCACAAGAGGAGGAGGTATACTTGGAAAAGGCCGGGAGATACGTGACGATTTCAATTAGATTACATCATGGTCAGAGATTCCGAAATCAGATACTGGACTGTAAGGCGTACCCAGGAGCAGATATAGACTCAGATCACAAGATAGTAGTGATGAAGAGTAGGCTGAAGTTCAAGACATTAGTCAGGAATGATCAATAAGCAAAGAAATGGGATACAGAAGTACTAAGGAATGACGAGATACGTTTGAAATTCTCTAACGCTATAGATACAGCAATAAGGAATAGCGCAGTAGGCAGTACAGTTGAAGAGGAATGGACATCTCTAAAAAGGGCCATCACAGAAGTTGGGAAGGAAAACATAGGTACAAAGAAGGTAGCTGCGAAGAAACCATGGGTAACAGAAGAAATACTTCAGTTGATTGATGAAAGGAGGGAGTACAAACATGTTCCGGGAAAATCAGGAATACAGAAATACAAATCGCTGAGGAATGAAATAAATAGGAAGTGCAGGGAAGCTAAGACGAAATGACTGCAGGAAAAATGTGAAGACATCGAAAAAGATATGATTGTCGGAAGGACAGACTCAGCAGACAGGAAAGTCAAAACAACCTTTGGTGACATTAAAAGCAACGGTGGTAACATTAAGAGTGCAACGGGCATTCCACTGTTAAATGCAGAGGAGAGAGCAGATAGGTGGAAAGAATACATTGAAAGCCTCTATGAGGGTGAAGATTTGTCTGACGTGATAGAAGAAGAAACAGGAGTCGATTTAGAAGAGATAGGGGATCCAGTATTAGAATCGGAATTTAAAAGAACTTTGGAGGACTTACGGTCAAATAAGGCAGAAGGGATAGATAACATTCCATCAGAATTTCTAAAATCATTGGGGGAAGTGGCAACAAAACGACTATTCACGTTGGTGTGTAGAATACATGAGTCTGGCGATATACCATCTGACTTTCGGAAAAGCATCATCCACACAATTCCGAAGACGGCAAGAGCTGACAAGTGCGAGAACTATCGCACAATCAGCTTAACAGCTCATGCATCGAAGCTGCTTACAAGAATTATATACAGAAGAATGGAAAAGAAAATTGAGAATGCGCTAGGTGACGATCAGTTTGGCTTTAGGAAAAGTAAAGGGACGAGAGAGGCAATTCTGACGTTACGGCTAATAATGGAAGCAAGGCTAAAGAAAAATCAAGACACTTTCATAGGATTTGTCGTCCTGGAAAAAGCGTTCGACAATATAAAATGGTGCAAGCTGTTCGAGATTCTGAAAAAAGTAGGGGTAAGCTATAGGGAGAGACGGGTCATATACAATATGTACAACAAGCAAGAGGGAATAATAAGAGTGGACGATCAAGAACGAAGTGCTCGTATTAAGATGGGTGTAAGACAAGGCTGTAGCCTTTCGCCCCTACTCTTCAATCTGTACATTGAGGAAGCAATGATGGAAATAAAAGAAAGGTTCAGGAGTGGAATTAAAATACAAGTTGAAAGGATATCAATGATACGATTCGCTGATGACATTGTTATCCTGATTGAAAGTGAAGAAGAATTAAATGATCTGCTGAACGGAATGAACAGTCTAATGAGTACACAGTATGGTTTGAGAGTAAATCGGAGAAAGATGAAGGTAATGAGTAGTAGTAGAAATGAGAACAGCGAGAAACTTAACATCAGGATAGATGGTCACGAAGTCAATGAAGTTAAGGAATTCTGCTACCTAGGCAGTAAAATAACCAATGATGGATGGAGCAAGGATGACATCAAAAGCAGACTCGCTATGGCAAAAAAGGCATTTCTGGCCAAGAGAAGTCTACTAATATCAAATACCGGCCTTAATTTGAGGAAGAAATTTCTGAGGATGTACGTCTGGAGTACAGCATTGTATGATAGTGAAACATGGACTGTGGGAAAACCGGAACGGAAGAGAATCGAAGCATTTGAGATGTGGTGCTATAGACGAATGTTGAAAATTAGGTGGACTGATAAGGTAAGGAATGAGGAGGTTCTACGCAGATTCGGAGAGGAAAGGAATATGTGGAAAACACTGATAAGGAGAGGGGACAGGATGATAGGACATCTGCTAAGACATGTGGGAATGACTTCCATGGTACCAGAGGGAGCTGTAGAGGGCAAAAACTGTACAGGAAGACAGAGATTGGAATACGTCAAGCAAATACACTCCTGGAAACTGAAATAAGAACACCATGAATTCATTGTCCCAGGAAGGGGAAACTTTATTGACACATTCCTGGGGTCAGATACATCACATGATCACACTGACAGAACCACAGGCACATAGACACAGGCAACAGAGCATGCACAATGTCGGCACTAGTACAGTGTATATCCACCTTTCGCAGCAATGCAGGCTGCTATTCTCCCACGGAGACGATCGTAGAGATGCTGGATGTAGTCCTGTGGGACGGCTTGCCATGCCATTTCCACCTGGCGCCTCAGTTGGACCAGCGTTCGTGCTGGACGTGCAGACCGCGTGAGACGACGCTTCATCCAGTCCCAAACATGCTCAATGGGGGACAGATCCGGAGATCTTGCTGGCCAGGGTAGTTGACTTACACCTTCTAGAGCACGTTGGGTGGCACGGGATACATGCGGACGTGCATTGTCCTGTTGGAACAGCAAGTTCCCTTGCCGGTCTAGGAATGGTAGAACGATGGTTTCGATGACGGTTTGGATGTACCGTGCACTATTCAGTGTCCCCTCGACGATCACCAGTGGTGTACGGCCAGTGTAGGAGATCGCTCCCCACACCATGATGCCGGGTGTTGGCCCTGTGTGCCTCGGTCGTATGCAGTCCTGATTGTGGCGCTCATCCGCACGGCGTCAAACACGCATACGACCATCATTCGCACCAAGGCAGAAGCGACTCTCATCGCTGAAGACGACACGTCTCCATTCGTCCCTCCATTCACGCCTGTCGCGACACCACTGGAGGCGGGCTGCACGATGTTGGGGCGTGAGCGGAAGACGGCCTAACGGTGTGCGGGACCGTAGCCCAGCTTCATGGAGACGGTTGCGAATGGTCCTCGCCGGTACCCCAGGAGCAACAGTGTCCCTAATTTGCTGGGAAGTGGCGGTGCGGTCCCCTACGGCACTGCGTAGGATCCTACGGTCTTGGCGTGCATCCGTGCGTCGCTGCGGTCCGGTCCCAGGTCGACGGGCACGTGCACCTTCCGCCGACCACTGGCGACAACATCGATGTACTGTGGAGACCTCACGCCCCACGTGTTGAGCAATTCGGCGGTACGTCCACCCGGCCTCCCGCATGCCCACTATACGCCCTCGCTCAAAGTCCGTCAACTGCACATACGGTTCACGTCCACGCTGTCGCGGCATGCTACCAGTCTTAAAGACTGTGATGGAGCTCCGTATGCCACGGCAAACTGGCTGACACTGACGGCGGCGGTGCACAAATGCTGCGCAGCTAGCGCCCTTCGACGGCCAACACCGCGGTTCCTGGTGTGTCCGCTGTGCCGTGCGTGTGATCATTGCTTGTACAGCCCTCTCGCAGTGTCCGGAGCAAGTATGATGGGTCTGACACACCGGTGTCAATGTGTTCTTTTTTCCATTTCCAGGAGTGTAATTGAGGACGTAGGTTGCAAGTGCTACTCTGAGATGAAGAGGTTAGCACAGGAAAGGAATTCGTGGCGGGCCGCATCAAACCAGTCAGTAGACTGATGACCAAAAAGAAAAAAAAACATGGTATCGTGGTTACAAAGATGGACCTTGCTATAGACGCCGGGAGTAAAGTTACGCATCATGCAGCCTATTGCGCACAGTTTGAGTCGTAACACGACGTCCTGTGGCTGCACTTAAAGAATTTTCAACATGGTGTCGTTGCTGTCAGGATTCCTCTGAACCATAATCCGTAGGCAGCGGTCATCCACTGCAGTAGTATCTGTTGGGCGGCCTGAGCGAGGCATGTCATCGACAGTTCCTGTCTCACTGTTTCTCCTCCATGTCCGAACAACACGAGCTGTGCACCTCCTCCCTGGTGGAATGACAGGAACTGATCGGCTGTCGGACCCCTTCCGTCTAACAGGCGCTGCTCATGCATGGTTGTTTACATCTTTGGACGGGTTCAGTGACATCTCTCAACAGTCAAAGGGACTGTGTCTGTAATACAATATCCACAGTCAACGTCTATCTTCAGTTCTGGCAACCGCGGTGAGAGAGAGAGAGAGAGAGAGAGAGAGAGAGAGAGAGAGAGAGAGAGGGTGGGAGGGGGAGGGAGGGAAGGGGAGGGGGAGGGAGGGAAGAGGAGGAGGAGGAGGAGGAGGGGGAGGGGGAGGGGGAGGGGGAGGGGGAGGGGGAGGGGGAGGGAGGGAGCTTTCTGTACGAACATGATAGAACTAGAGGTGTCCTTATTCTTATTTGTATGTGTTAGTGCAAATCCTGTTTCGTAGCCAACAGGTAATTTAGCGGTGGCGGGGATATCCACCTGTTAAATTTTACTCCGAAAACGACATATGAATAATAAACGTGGTCGATGTTGCCAGTAATTTAAATGTTAATTACAAACCGAGCGGAAAGTAATCTTTGTGGGTTATTGGAATGATGTTTCAAGCTGATTGCCAGCCACAGAAAGCAGTTTTCATTTCGGTGGCACTGCGATTAAATGGAATTCGGCTTCTGCAGGGAGCGACCTCTCGTATTTGGGGCAGCGCGACGTAGCCTACACCGCTCGGCTTTATCAAGAATTCAGGAGGGGGCAAAGAAACTGGGATTAATTTTCCATAGCTACGCTGAAATTCTGAAAATTGGCTCCCGCTTATTAAAGTTTCCAGATTATTCGCTGTTCTACTTTTTGCTTTTTGCTTTTTCTTTGGATGTGGGGAGAGGGTTGGCGCTATAGTGAAAGAGGGATTTCAGCAAGGAAAAGATTTCATATTGTGTGTTAAGATTGTTGGAAGTCGCTATATGCTGTCATTCTCAAATACTGAACGAATGTAATGTGGTTAACTTGCACGCTGTCATTTACACTGTCTCGAGATATAGTCACCGTTTCTTGGTTCAATACCTGATTTACAGTGCTACAGTTTTAAAGATTGATGCGGCCTGCCACTAATTCCTCTCCTGTGCTATCCTCTACATCTACATCTACATTTATACTCCGCAAACCACCCAACGCCTGTAACGGAGGGCACTTTACGTGCCACTGTCATTACCTCCCTTTCCTGTTCCAGTCGCGTATGATTCGCTGGAAGAACGACTGCCAGAAAGCCTCCGTGCGCGCTCGAATCTCTCTAATTTTACATTCGTGATCTCCTCGGGAGGTATAGGTGGGGGGAAGCAATATATTCGATACCTCATCCAGAAACGCACCCTCTCGAAACCTGGCGAGCAAGCTACACCGCGATGCAGAGCGCCTCTCTTGCAGAGTCTGCCACTTGAGTTTGCTAAACATCTCCGTAACGCTATCACGCTTACCAAATAACCCTGTGACGAAACGCGCCGCTCTTCTTTGGATCTTCTCTATCTCCTGTGTCAACCCGACCTGGTACGGATCCCACACTGATGAGCAATACTCAAGTATAGGTCGAACGAGTGTTTTGTAAGCCACCTCCTTTGTTGATGGACTAAATTTTCTAAGGACTCTCCCAAAGAATCTCAACCTGGTACCCGCCTTACCAACAATTAATTTTATATGATCATTCCAGTTCAATTCGTTTCGTACGCATACTCCTAGATATTTTACAGAAGTAACTGCTACCAGTGTTTGTTCCGCTATCATACAATCATGCAATTAAGGATCCTTCTTTCTACGTATTCGCAATACATTACATTTGTGTATGTTAAGGGTCAGTTGTCACTCCATGCACCAAGTGCCTATCTGCTGCAGATCCTCCTGCATTTCGCTGCAATTGTCTAATGCTGCAATTTCTCTGTATACTAAAGCATCATCCGCGAAAAGCCGCATGGAACTTCCGACACTATCTACTATGTCATATATATATATTGTGAAAAGCAATGGTCCCATAAAACTCCCCTGTGGCACGCCAGAGGTTACTTTAACGGCAATAGACGTCTCTCCATTGATAACAACATGCTGTGTTCTGTTTGCTAAAAACTCTTCAATCCAGCCACACAGCTGGTCTGATATTCCGTAGGCTCTTACTTTGTTTATCAGGTGACAGTGCGGAACTGTATCGAATGCCTTCCGGAAGTCAAGGAAAATGGCATCTACCTGGGAGCCTGCATCTAATATTTTCTGGGTCTCATGAACAAATAAAGCGAGTTTGGTCTCACACGACCGCTGTTTCCGGAATCCATGTTGATTCCTACAAAGTAGATTCTGGGTTTCCAGAAATGACATTATACGCGAGAAAAAAACATGTTCTAAAATTCTACAATAGATCATTGTCAGAGATATAGGTCTATAGTTTTGCGCATCTGCTCGACGACCCTTCTTGAAAACTGGGACTACATATGCTCTTTTCCAATCATCTCAGGGTAGCACTTGCAATCTATGTACTCAATTATTTGCTGGATGTATTCCAGTCTTTGTATCCCTCCAAATTTTTACCCCATGCAGCGCCCTCTAGTATCATGGAAGTGAACGAATGTCCTACCACCCTTTGTCTTCTTGTCAGTCTCTCCCATATATTTCTTGCTTCGCCGATTTTACGGAGAACCACCTCATTCCCTACCTTATCAGTTGCAACATGCTTCTGTACCACCCCATCTCAAATTCTTCTATTCTCGTTTTTTCTGGTCTTCCGGCAGTCCATGTTTCACTACCGCACAATGCGGTGTTCAAAAGGTACATTCTCAGAAATTTATTCCTCCAATAAAGGTCTATGTTTGATGCTAGCAGACTTCTCTTGGCCAGGAATGCTCTTTTTGTCAATGCTATTCTGCTTTTTATGTAGTCCTTGCTCCGTCCGTCTGTAACACCCTCAGTGGCAATGTAGCGAGAAGGAAGTACTTCTCTGGGCGGTGTCACAAACCTGGTGTCTTGCTGCTTTGGTAAGTCCCTTGTAGCAGAGTTGTAGCGCTCAGTCGCCAGGTTCCATGTAGGTAGTGATCCTGCTGAAGTGGAGTGTTTAGGGATGCCAGTTGTTAATTGTCAACAACGTTTGTACTATACTTGTTTTAATACAGGAATTGCATTGTCACACACGTCACAGAATCAGCATTTGTAATATGGCGGCTCTGCACTACGCCGTTATATTCGACCCTATAGACACATTAACACAGTTTTCTGACTATATATAATGATAGACACTGCCCACGACACGTGGCGTTCTGATAATTAATAACTTCATTTCTAGCTTGTTTAACAGCTGAGATATGCACTCGCGACCGTTCTTTTAGAGCCGCCCCGGTTACTCGACCGTACGTTTTGAGTGGCTCCTCGCGACTGACTCGCCCCGTCTTCCCGAAGGACAAGAGAGACCACCCCCCCCCCCCCTTTCTCCCTCAGCCAATAGGGACACTTCTCTCGTTTCATATATATAGGGTGTTACAAAAACGTACGGCCAAACATTCAGGAAACGTTCCTCACACACAAAGAAAGAAAATATGTTATGTGGACATGTGTCCTGAAACGCTTACTTTCCAAGTTAGAGCTCATTTTATAATTTATTACTTCTCTTCAAATCACGTTAATCGTGGAATGGAAACACACAGCAACAGAACGTACCAGCGTGACTTCAAACACTTTGTTACAGGAAATGTTCAAAATGTCCTCCGTTAGCGAGGATACATGCATCCACCCTCCGTCGCACGGAATCCATGATGCGCTGATGCAGCCTTGGAGAATGGCGTATTGTATCACAGCCGTCCACAATACCAGCACGAAGAGTCTCTACATTTGGTACCGGGGTTGCGTAGACAAGAGCTTTCAAATGCCCCCATAAATGAAAGTCAAGAAGGTTGAGGTCAGGAGAGCGTGGAGGTCATGGAATTGGTCCGCTTCTACCAATTCATCGGTCACAGAATATGTTGTTGAGAAGCGTACGAACACTTGGACTGACATGTGCAGGAGCTCCATCGTGCATGAACCACATGTTGTGTCGTACTTGTAAAGGCACATGTTCTAGGAGCACAGGTAGAGTACCCCGTATGAAATCATGATAACGTGCTTCACTGAGCGTAGCTGGAAGAACGAAACTAAAATGAGCTCTAACATGGAAATTAAGCATTTCCGGACACAAGTCCACGTAACATCTTTTCTTTATTTGTGTGTGAGGAATGTTGCCTGAAAGTTCGGCCGTACCTTTTTGTAACACCCTGTATATATATCTCCAAACTTTCAGCCAATGGGCGTTGAGATCGCTGTTGCTAGGCGGACCTGACGTCACGTTTGCGGACAAAAATGGTTCAAATGGCTCTGAGCACTATGGGACTTAACATCTGAGGTCTGAGGTCATCAGTTCCCTAGAACTTAGAACTACTTAAACCTAACTAACCTTAGGACATCACACACATCCATGCCCGAGACAGGATTCGAACCTGCGACCGTAGCGGTCGCGCCGTTCCAGACTGAAGCGCCTAGAACCGCTCGGCCACTCCAGCCGGTGTTTGTGGACAGTGTGACGGAAGTTTGTCTCTGAACACTGTCTCGGATTGTAAGATCCTACTCCCGAATAGTTTGATCCTGTCTCTACTAAGGTTGTACACATTGCCTCCTATGATTTCATCACTAATGCTCCTTGCTGACGCTTAATTGTCAGATGTACATGTAGCCTGGCTGCTACTGAGCATTCTCGATCGCATACATGTGCCTAATACTTGGCTCAAACACGTGAAGGGAATACACATATGCATTACACGTCATTTGTTATTTTGTTGTCTAGGTAGCAGAATTCGCTACTTCCGATCACCAATTTTGAACCAAAGTTTCTGGCTGTTCTTGTTTCTGCTACTTCTTAAGACTTTTGTCTTTTTTCGACTTACTCTCAGTCCATTTTCCGTACTCGTTAGATTGTTTATTCTAGTCTTCAGATCGGTAATCGTCCTCCTCTTTCACTGACGATAGAAATGGTCAGCGAATCCTTTCACTTTCAATTTTAATTCCACTCTTGAAACTTTCTTTTATTTCATTCCTGCTTCTTCGAAGTATACATTGAACACTAGGAGCGAAAGACTACAACCCTTTCTTATACCCTTTTTAATCCGATGATGATGATGATTGGTTTGTGCGGCCCTCAACTGCGCCGTCATCAGAGCCCGTACGAAGTCTAATTTTTTATACAATTCAGTCTAGCCATTGTCACGAATGACGATGATGAGGATGAAATGGTGAGGACAGCACAAACACCCAGTCACCGGACAGAGAAAATCCCCAACCAGGCCGGGAATCGAACTCGGGACCCTGTGATCCAGAGGCTGCAACGCTAGCACCTAGACCATGACCTTTTTAATCCGAGCACTTGGTTATCCACTCTTATTATTCCCTCTTGGCTCTTGTACATATTGTGTATTACCCGTTTTTCCCTGTAGTTTACCCCTATTTTCTCAGAATTTCGAACATCTTGCATTATTTCACATTGTCAAACACTTTTTGTAGACCGACTAATACTATGAACGTGTTTTGATTCTTCTTCAGTCTTGCTTCCAATATCAGCCGCAACGTCAGACGTGCCTCTCTGGTGCCATTACCTTTCCTAAAGCCAAAGTGATCGTCATCTAACGTATCCTCAATTTTCTTTTCCATTCTTCCGTATATTATGGTTGTCAGCAACTGACATGCGTAAGCTGTTAAGCTGATTGTGCGGTAATTCTCACACTTGGCGGCCCTTGCAATCTTCGGAATCGCGTGGGTGACGTTTTTTCGAAAGTGTGGTGGTGTATCGCTACACTCATACATTCCACACACCAACGCTAATAGTCGATTTCTTGTCAGTCCCCCACTGATTTTACAAATTACGATGGAATGTTATCCATACCTTCGGTCTTATTTGATTTTAAGTCTTCCAAAGCTCTTTTCAATGATGATTCTAATACCGGGTCCCTTATCTCTTTACTATCGAGTCGTCTTTCTTGTTCTGTCACGTCATCAGACTTCCCTCACAGAGGCCTTCAATGTACCCTTCCCTGTTGTCTGCTCTCTCCTCTGCCTTCAACAGAGGAATTTCCATTGAAATCTTTATGTTACCGCCCTTGCTTGTAATTTCACCGAAGGTTGTTCTGACTGTTCTGTATGATGTGTTAGTCCTTCCAACAATCATTTCCTTTTCGATTTCTCCACATCTTTCATGCAGACACTTTGCTTTATCTTTCATGCACTTTCCTATTTATTTCATTCGTAAGTGACTTATTTCTGTATTCCTGAATTTCTCTGAATATTTCTGTACTTCCTTCTTTCGCCGATCGACTGACGTATTTCTTGTGTTCCCCGTGGTTTCTTTGTAGTTACCTTCCTTCCACGTATGTTTTTAATTCCAGCTTCTGGGAGTGCCCTTTTCAGAGATGCCATTCCCCTTTAACTGTACTGACTACTGCTCAGAACCGAATATCTCAATTCGAAATCTCTGTCTGACCCAGATGTAATGTAATTGGTATCTTCTCTATTTCCCGACCTTTTCAAGGAAAACCACGACCTCTTGTGACTCTGGAACTAATCGATCTTATTGTAGAACTGAATTAATCTCTCTCTCCTCTCTCTTTTTAGTACCAAGCCCACATTCTTCCGTAACCCTTTCTTCTACTCCCTGCCCTGCAACCGCATTACAATCGTCTATGACTATTAGATTTTAATCTCCATTTACGTACTGATTTACCCGTTCAATGTCCTCATACAATCTCTCTCTCTCTCTCTCTCTCTCTCTCTCTCTCTCTCTCTCTCTCTCTGTGTGTGTGTGTGTGTGTGTGTGTGTGTCTCTCTCTATCCCCGTCCTCCACCTTTCGACATCGGCATGTGTACCTGACCTATTGTTGTCGGTGTTGGTCTGCTGTCGATTCTGATGAGAACAACCCATCACTGAACTGGTCTCAGTTACTCTGTCTCTGTCCTACCTTCCTATTCAAAAAATGGTTCGAATGGCTCTAAGCACTATGGGACTTAACATCTGAGGTCATCAGTCCCCTAAACTTAGAAGTGCTTAAACCTAACTAACCTAAGGACATCACACACATCCATGCCCGAGGCAGGATTCGAACCTGCGAACGTAGCAGCAGCGCGGTTGCGGACTAAAGCGCCTAGAACCGGCTACCTTCCTATTCGTAACACCTACTCTCATTATACCATTTCCTGCTGCTATTGATATTACCCCATACTCTTCTGACCAGAAATCTTGTCTTCTTTCCATTTCACTTCAGTGATGCCCACTATATCTTCTATGAGGCTTTTTAGGTTTTCTAGCTTCCCTGCCTCGTTGAGACTTCTGACATTTCACGTCGCGACTCGCAGAACATCATACTTTCGTTGGTTGTTCGATCTTTTTCTCATAGTCACCTCCCACTTGGCAGTCCCATACAGCAGATCCGAATGGGGGATCAGTCCGGAATCTCCTGCAAATGGAGAGATCATCATGACAATTTTCTGAGTTACTGGCCTCATGTCTTGTGGGTGCACATTATGTGTCTTCAGTGTAGTGGTTTGCGCTGCATTCTACATCCTCATAGCGTTGATCATTGCTGATTCTTCGGCCATTAAGGGCAGTTACCCACCCCAAGGGGTTGAGAGTGACCTGGGCGTCTGCTGGCTTCACCGCCCTCTTTGACAGGGTCGTTGGTAGAATGAGGGACGACTTATTATGCCGAAAGTCTTCGGTCTCCATTGCTATTGATTTTTATTCAAACTTTAAGCAGCAGCGGGGGTCGAACCCAGGATCATTACTAAAAGATGCTACCCCTACACCACGGGTCGATATCTCTTAATGAGTAGATTATGTGAGCATCTAAAATTTTTAAAATGCGTCACTATTTATATGAAATACTGCAAATGAAATTTTATTTGTTTCCTTTTTAAAGTTAACTTTTACGCACTAGCATATAACACTATTTGTTTATGGTTCATCTACATTTTTTTATAATTTTTTTGCTTTAAAATTTTCTCATATTGGTACTGTATTTTCTGCGTACGTAAAGCGAAGTGTACTTCACTGGGGATTCAAGTTCTCTGCATTGCATGTGAGTAATGCATGTAAAATACTATGTAAATTGTGTATTACGTTAAATAATTTTCTGAGGACATTTGTATTTAAAAATATTTGTGTGTACAAACTGTTCATGTTGATGTAAATTTGACAACTGTAAGAAATGGTCTAGCTTAGGAACAATGTAAGAAATAGGTTTTATGTAAAAGTCAGTACGCTTTTGTTTGCAACGAAAGTGGCTCTGGGGAGTGGAAAAGGTGGCAAGGGCGAAAGGGCGAATTGGCGCGCTACCTAGAGCAAGCGCGGGAAGTAAGTCGCACATACGAGGTGTGGCTAGAAAAAAACCGGACTAGTACTGGTGAAACAATAAAACGAATGCAATAAGGCTGAAAGTCGCGTGGCCTGTCACGTGACTCTCGCTCCGCCGACTGCTCGAGATTCATCTGCCTCCTGCACTCAGTCTGCCCGTGGCGTCTGTTTTAAGTAGTTGACGTTTTGTCTGTGCGTCGGAAAATGTTGAGTGTACAGAAAGAACAGCGTGTTAACATCAAATTTTGTTTCAAACTAGGAAAATCTGCAAGTGAAACGTTTGTAATGTTACAACAAGTATACGGCGATGATTGTTTATCGCGAACACAAGTGTTTGAGTGGTTTAAACGATTTAAAGATGGCCGCGAAGACACCAGTGATGACACTCGCACTGGCAGACCATTGTCAGCAAAAACTGATGCAAACATTGAAAAAATCGGTAAACTTGTTCGACAAGATCGCCGTTTAACAATCAGAGCAGTGTCTGAGTTAACAGGAGTTGACAAGGAAAGTGTTAGGCAGATTCTTCATGAAAGTTTCAACATGAACAAAGTGTGTTCAAAAATGGTTCCAAAGTGTCTCGCAATTGAACAGAAGGAACGCCGAAGAATGATTTGTTCTGACATCCTGGAAAACATTGATAGTGATCCCACCTTCTTACAAAATGTTATTACTTGCGATGAATCGTGGTTTTTTACTTACGATCCCGAAACTAAACGCCAATCGATGCATTGGAAAACTCCTGGTTCTCCACGACAAAGAAAAGCACGAATGTCAAAATCGAAATTCAAGGCAATGATGATTGTTTTTTTTGACATCAAAGGGATTGTGCACATCGATTGGATACCAGAGGGACAAACAGTGAATCAGCATTACCACATTAGCGTCCTGGCTAGCCTACGTGAGCGAGTACGGAGAAAACGGAACGATTTGTGGAGAAAAAAGTCGTGGATCCTTCACGAAGACAATGCCCCAGCTCACAGTGCGTTGTCAGTGAAGACGTTTTTGGCAAAACACAACATTCTCATCTTAGATCATCCACCCTACTCACCTGATTTGGCCCCCTGTGACTTTTTTCTTTTCCCTAAAGTCAAGTCAGCTTTGAAAGGAACTAGGTTTGAGACTGTTGAAGCAGTAAAAGAAAAAGCGACGGAAGTAATGTATGGACTTACCGAAAACGATCTGCAGCATTGCTATGAACAGTGGAAAATTCGTATGGAGCAGTGTAGAGACCGAGGAGGAGAGTACATTGAAGGAGATAACATGAAATTGTAAATAATTGTAAATAAATGTTTTTTCCAGCATCAGTCCGGTTTTTTTCAAGCCGCACCTCGTATGTAGGCAGTAGTGATTGAGGCTACACCTTTGTGGAGCAAATGTGAACGAAATTGCCTCGGGTGGAGACAGCAAACAACTTACGGCATACCGGCGAGTTGTTGGGCTACTGTATGTAAAATTGAACGACACCAAGAAGACGAATTGAGCGCATACTGCAAGATACAGTTCTTGCAGGCCGTACTGTGGGTAGTGTAGCCGCTATAATTGATTTTTTTTTGGTTGGTATTTTACTTTTGGACAGCATGAACCATTAATTTAAATTAGGGTTTAATAATCGTTCTTGAACTTTAAAGAAACTGTTTCACCCTGTTATTTCATCCTAATCATACACCGATATTGGTTTCCTTCCTGTTGTTTGATTAATCCGAGTATCCAGTTTTACAGACTTATGGTGCCAAGTTAATGTAAAGGGGTGCCATTTAAATTGTTTTTGTATAAATAAAGAGAAACGTTTCTTAACTACAGTGTTGTAATAAAAGTTTGCTTACGTAAAATTCAGTCAGAGTGAAGCAAAGTTAGTGGAATCTATCAAATGAATATACAGAGTTAGTTCTAAGAGTAATAGCTTTTGAAAGTATATTCCAGTAAGAAAGAGGTTTTCTTGAAGTAAAATGTTCAGTATAAAAAGTGAGTGCTTTATATCTAAGCATTTTATCATTTAAGTTTGTTGGTTATGGAAAGTGCTTTTCTAAAGGTCCCCTCAGGCCAAATTTTTTTAGCTTCCTTGAAGCTATCAACTCGGCTTTTTTTTTTTTAAAAAAAAAAGTAATGTATAAGGGTGTAGTCCAACATCGTTGAAGTGGAGTAATGTTTATTTGAAGAACCAAATTAAACAGTAACACGAAAGTAGGCAAAATTCATACTTCTGCTTTTCCAATACTTCACTGTTTCATTGCCTGGATAGGGTGGCTACCGTTAGTATATGCTTTAAACCACTAAATGAACTTGGAACTGAGTTGTCCTAGCTTCAATATAATACTATTCATACTGCGTCTCTTCTAACCGCTGGGTAAGATCTTGGGAAAACAATTGAATAGTCTGATTTACTTGCCCACAACACACGGTCAAATCCGGTAAAAGGGGTAACTCTATTGATCAGCTTTTCCTATTAACAGGAAACTTTATTTGGAAACTAAACTAAATTTAGCAACAGGGCTATACGTGGCAACATAGAGACAGGGCTTTCTGTTAATTAGGTAAAAGCATAATAAATTACAATAGTAGCGGAATTCTCAAGCCATCACGTACAAATTAATTCCCGTTTATTATTTCCACTTCTGTTTTTGCAAAGATTTGAATTAGTCATTTCGCGAGCCATCCCTGCTGTACTCAGTATGTACAACGCATTTTTCCATTTGGATTTAAATGGTTCATATAACTCTGAGCACTATGAGACTTAACATCTGAGGTCATCAGTCCCCTAGACTTAGAACTAATTAAATCTAACTAATCTAAGGACATCACACACATCCATGCCCGAGCGAGGATTCGAACCTGCGACCGTAGCAGCCGCATGGTTCCGGACTGAAGCGCCTACAACCGCTCGGCCACAGCGGCCAGCTGAGTGTTGCAGTTATTTGTGCCTGTGCAAAACTAGGTGCGTCCTACCACGTATGCCAGTCAAAGACGGGTGCGGATGCGAACAGAGAGGGGCAAAGTAAGCGGAGGATTAATCGCGTGACGAGATGAGCTGCCATAAGCCAGCATCTGAAAGAGCGACTAGAAAATAATACGTCCGTTGCGTGCCTGATGGCGACAGCTAAGCAGACGGTACGATGTGCACTGAGGGACCGATCAGCGATGTGACGTCATACTGAAATCCCTCGTTCGTATACCCGCTCGGAGAAAGGTCGAGTGTGAACAGCGATAGCCTGTATATGGGGGTAATGGACGGTAGCACCCCAGAGCAGGTGCGCATGTGTAGCAACGCAACCAGATGATGTGAAGCTTTGCGAGCATTAACGCGCACACAAGCACACACGCACTCACCCGCAAACACGCATCCACTCACTCCCCAACCCACGCACGCACGCTTCCACACGCAACCCCTCCCCTCCCCTCCCCCCACCCTCTCTCCCTCTCCCTCTCCCTCTCCTTCTCTCTCTCTCTCTCTCTCTCTCTCTCTCTCTCTCTCTCTCTCTCTACCGCAGTTAAGATAATCGACAGGCTTTGCAGACCATTCATTCCATAGTTATTCTGCATGCTACCGATAAATCCCACATGGCATCGTTATTTAAAGCCAGAGTGTTTCTCATCAGCGTATAGGATAAAAACTACATAAAATGCTCGAAGCTTTTTTTTTTAACAACTCATGTTCAATTTAGGTTTTACTCGTTTTTTCGCCTCTTATCTTTTAGTCCTTCCTCGTTCTCTCGAATGGACGCGCAGAGAAAGAGGTCCTAAGAAACTTCTTGGCAGATTAAAACTGTGTGCCCGACCGAGACTCGAACTCGGGACCTTTGCCTTTCGCGGGCAAGTGCTCTACCAACTGAGCTACCGAAGCACGACTCACGCCCGGTACTCACAGCTTTACTTCTGCCAGTACCTCGTCTCCTACCTTCCAAACTTTACAGAAGCTCTCCTGCGAACCTTGCAGAACTAGCACTCCTGAAAGAAAGGATATTGCGGAGACATGGCTTAGCCACAGCCTGGGGGATGTTTCCAGAATGAGACTTTCACTCTGCAGCGGAGTGTGCGCTGATATGAAACTTCCTGGCAGATTAAAACTGTGTGCCCGACCGAGACTCGAACTCGGGA
Organism: Schistocerca serialis cubense; assembly: GCF_023864345.2. Classification (NCBI taxonomy): domain Eukaryota; kingdom Metazoa; phylum Arthropoda; class Insecta; order Orthoptera; family Acrididae; genus Schistocerca; species Schistocerca serialis. The sequence goes on along the minus strand of NC_064649.1, from coordinate 87,649,100 downwards.
CCTTTGCCTTTCGCGGGCAAGTGCTCTACCAACTGAGCTACCGAAGCACGACTCACGCCCGGTACTCACAGCTTTACTTCTGCCAGTACCTCGTCTCCTACCTTCCAAACTTTACAGAAGCTCTCCTGCGAACCTTGCAGAACTAGCACTCCTGAAAGAAAGGATATTGCGGAGACATGGCTTAGCCACAGCCTGGGGGATGTTTCCAGAATGAGATTTTCACTTTGCAGCGGAGTGTGCGCTGATATGAAACTTCCTGGCAGATTAAAACTGTGTGCCCGACCGAGACTCGAACTCGGGACCTTTGCCTTTCGCGGGCAAGTGCTCTACCAACTGAGCTACCGAAGCACGACTCACGCCCGGTACTCACAGCTTTACTTCTGCCAGTACCTCGTCTCCTACCTTCCAAACTTCACAGAAGCTCTCCTGCGAACCTTGCAGAACTAGCACTCCTGAAGAAAGGATATTGCGGAGACATGGCTTAGCCACAGCCTGGGGAATGTTTCCAGAATGAGATTTTCACTCTGCAGCGAAAGGCAAAGGTCCCGAGTTCGAGTCTCGGTCGGGCACACAGTTTTAATCTGCCAGAAAGTTTCATATCAGTGCACACTCCGCTGCAGAGTGAAAATCTCATTCTGGAAAGAGGTCCTAAGTTTAATATTTTGTAATATACTTAAGAACTCGAAATGTATTGATTTCATTCGTTTCATTATCATTATGATCCTGTTCTGCTAATTGTGAACCATTTATACGTTTACAACTAATTAATCACTTGCAAGTGGTTGGTTTGGTAACCCGACAATCGCGCTTCTTCAACGCGCTGTCCAATGTACTTTTGCATTTCCACAGTCCTCCCCCGGTAGCTGCGTGGTCAGCGCGATGGGATGTCATGCCTTACGACCCGGGTTTGATTCCCGGCTGGGTCGGATGTTTTCTCCGCTCAGGGCCTGGGTGTTGTGTTGTCCTTATCATCATCATGATCATAATTTCATCCCCATCGACCAAGTCGCCGACGTGGCGTCAACTCGGAAGACTTGCACCAGGCGAACGGTCTACCCGACGCAAGGCCTAGCCACATGGCATTCCCATGTTCATATCCACAAGTCTGCAGTCTAATTTTCTCTTTTGGGAAGTCCAAGTATCGTTGCTGTTGTTGTTGTGGTATTCAGTCCTGAGACTGGTTTGATACAGCTCTCCATGCTACTCTATCTTGTGGAAGCTGCTTCATCTCCCAGTACGTACTGCAGTCTACATCCTTCTGAATCTGCATAGTGTATTCCACGCTCCGATCCGTAGGACGCCAGTTTTCTTTCTCCTGATAACGACGTCCTCTTGAGTAGTCCCCGCCCGGAGATCTGAATGGGGGACTATTTTACCTCCGGAATATTTTACCCAAGAGGACGCCATCATCATTTAACCATACAGTAAAGCTGCATGCCCTTGCTATTGTCATGTAAATCATTTATGACTTGCAGTTAAATATTTTGACGGTATTGCATCGCTAAGCTTCTCTGCGCTCCAACGGCGATTCCTGCACCGACTTAAACATGAGCTGGAAATCTCAGGTAACGAAACTTTACTCTTTGGTTAACTGACAGCTTGATGGTTTCATACCGTGAAGCGCCAAGATGTGGCCTGTATCTGTCTTGTTCGTGTTGAGAGTTGTAACTACTTTCTGGCACAACAACTGGCATGTCACTGCAATGCTTCGACTCTTTTATGTATCCTGTGTTGTCCTCAAGAGACAGAGCGGTGTAAACCGTGTGTGATACACCTACCACTGCCCAGTTATACGGATCTGAGGATGGTAACACCTGTTACCGACATTAGTAATCCAATAATTGTGTTTACACAGCGTTCTTGGAAAATACCGGGTGATCAAAAAGTCACTATAAATTTGAAAACTTAGTAAACCACGCAATAATGTAGATAGAAAGGTAAAACTGACACACATGCTTGGAATGGCATGGGGTTTTATTATAACAAAAAAAAAGTTCACAAAATGACTGACAGATGGCGCTGGACAGCAAAACGTCAGTGCCTGCGCATGACAATCGTCTATAAAAGGAGCTGTAATGAGAGAGAGAATCAGATGCGCCAGCAGTCGCAGCATGTTGACGTTACCTGAAAAGGCGCTTTTATTGAAGCTGTATTATCAGAATGGGCAATGTGCTAGTTCAGCGTTACGATCCTATCGCCATGGGAAGGGGACTCGAACGGGTGAAGGTCCGTTGACAAATGCAGCTGTGGCGAGAGTGATTTCGAAGTTCGAAGTCACGGGTTGTTTAGACGATAGACCCCGTAGTGGCCGACCGAGCACAAGGTGTAATGCTACTGAAGCAGTTCAGGAAGAAATGGAGACTGTAGCGGGTTCGTCTATGCACGGGGAAGTCAGCGCTCGTCCAGTCGCACTTCGCACCGGCATTCCATACACTACTGTTTGGTTGGCACTTCGGCGTACCCCTCGATGCTATCCGTACAAAATCAATCGGCATCGTGAACTGTTACCTGGAGATTTAGTGAAGCGGAGGGCATTTGCGGTGTGGGCGTTTCAAAAGATGGCGGAAGATGACGATTGGTTGAGTAACGTGTTGTGGACCGACGAAGCTTATTTCACGCTCCGAGGGTCTGTCAACGTCCACAACTGCAGAATTTAGGCTACCGAAAATCCTAGAACTATCGTGGAAACTCCATTGCACGACGAGAAAGTCACGGTATGAGTTGGATTTACCACATATACCGTTATCGGGTCTTTTTTCTTCGAGGAAATGCGTGATTCTGGTTTTGTAACTGCTACCGTGATGGATGAGAGGTACGCCGATATGTTACAGAATCGCATCATCCCCAGCCTGGCTGATAAACACCTGCTGGAACGTACGATGTTTATGCAGGATGGCGCTCCACCCCATATTGCTAGACGCGTGGAAGATCTCTTGCGCGCGTCGTTTGGCGATGATCGTGTGCTCAGCTGCCACTTTCGTCATTCTAGGCCTCCCAGGTCCCCAGACCTCAGTCCGTACGATTATTGGCTGAAGTCGCAATTGTATCGTGATCGACCGACGTCTCTAGGGATGCTGAAAGACAACATCCGACGCCAATGCCTCGTCGTAACTCCGGACATGCTTTATAGTGCTGTTCATAACATCATTCCTCGACTACAGCTATTGTTGAGGAATGATGGTGGACATATTGAGCATTGCCTGTAAAGAACATCATCTTTGCTTTGTCTTACTTTGTTACGCTAATTATTGCTATTCTGATTAGACGAAGCTCCATCTGTCGGACATTTTTTGAACTATTGTATTTTTTTTGTTCTAATAAAACCCCATGTCATTCCAAGCACGTGTGTCAATTTGTATCTCTCTATCTACATTATTCTCCGATTGATTCAGTTTTCAAATTTATACTAACTTTTTGATCACCAGGTAAATGGTTCGCAAAAGAAGACCACATTACGAAATTTCCATTTTATCATTAGTACTCAGAATTTATAAGTCCATGATGTTGTTGTACTCCTACTGCCGTCAATGCAATGTGTCTCACCTCTTGAACGATTAGCATCCAAAAATATCACTTCATTACTTTATTTCATTTTCTAGGAATACAGCCCTGATAAGCCACTGCAGACTGTTGAGTGGGACCGAGAAGTCTAATAAACACACTGTGAATCGAGAGTAAACCAATGAAAGGTCATAGTGACAAGTAGTAGCAGAAATGAAATTAGCGACATCGATATTGGGGATCACTTGACGGACGAAGCAAGGGATGTATAAGAGTCACACAGAAATGGGATTCCTAGTTGAACTATTCTTTTTCTTAACTGTTGCTTAGGTTGAGGCTACCTTGGGTGTTCTCTACAATCCTCTGCCAATCATTTCTTTTCCCTTTTATCGAGGTCTACCGTCTCCGTACCCCTGTGGAGATCATTCCTCCACCCCGTCCACAGTCTTCCTCGGCCCCTTCTGACCTCCATGGATCCTGATATTGTTACCCGCGGTTGCCTTTCCTCTTCCATCGTAATTAGGTGTCTTTCTTTTAGCACTCAGCCTTCAGGCCACGAGTGGCCTACCGGGACCATCCGACCGCCGTGTCATCCTCATGGAGGATGCAGATAGGAGGGGCGTGGGGTCAGCACACCGCTCTCCCGGCCGTTATGATGGGATTCTTGACCGAAGCCGCTACTATTCGGTCGAGTAGCTCCTCAATTGGCATCACGAGGCTGAGTGCACCCCGAAAAATGGCAACAGCGCATGGCGGCCTGGATGGTCACCCATCCAAGTGCCGACCACGCCCGACAGCGCTTAACTTTGGTGATCTCACGGGAACCGGTGTATCCACTGCGGCAAGACCGTTGCCATAATTAGGTGTCTTGCCCACATAAATCGTTTGTTCGTCCGTCGGCCAACATGAGCTTATGAACACTGCTCTGCCAGTTCATGGTTTTTAATATCCTCCATTCCTCTGGTTGGTTCTGTGGGTTGCGGCCAAATACTTTCCTTAATAATTTCTGAGAACATTTCTCGTGGAGAAAAACAGTGGTCTGGTTACAATACTTTAAAAATAGATTAAAACTAGTGTTGACAGCAATAAAATATTTATAGCAGTTTTCATTCGTGGAGTCACAAAGCAGTCACCGCCTACGATCATGGTATGAATGGTCTGAAGACGGTCACATTCTGACCAAACCCGATAACCACTGCAAATAAATATTTTATGATGGTCAAGATTGTTTTTAATCAATTTTTAAAAGTGTTCCTTAACATCTTTCTCTCGAAGACTAGAAGTAGTTCTTGAAGCATCCCCAATTCTCTTGTGATTCCCTTTTTAGGTACTCCACGTCGAAGTCTGCTCGTAGATACGTATCGTCGGCAGGTTTTCCGGCTTTACTTCCCGACGTGACAGGGACGACTCTCCGATGAGGTGCGGGCCTTGTATTTTGGTATTACTGCGAGTCTTGTAAATATCGCTTTTATTTAGTAATTTGCCCGGCTAAAACTCTCCACTTTTATGATTAAGACAGCCTGCGCCACCTTTCGGAGGGAGTGGGGACGTCAAAGAGTCACAAAAGTTCATATTAAGCAGTCCGTGAAACACGAAACGTTCACTTCAGTTAGCGTGTTAGTTAATGCCTACGCCTTCCGCTAGATGGTGCTGACTTACTGCTGAATAGCTTTGGTTCCGTAAAACCTTCACTGATTAGTACTAGGTAAATGAAATAAGTACAACACACTTTTATTTCACTTTCACTTTATATTCAAGGATTAAGATGGTGATGGATGATGGTCTATTTAAAAGGTTCCTAGCCTGGAGGAATCTAAATAGTCCGCAAATGCCGATATGCACGCGCTCTACGTCCAGATTCGCAACTAAACGGCACACGACACTTTCAAAAGTCCACACGTTAATATCTGAATAATTTGAGTTTCTGTCATCTATATGTCCGTGCATTTCAAATCTAGCACTCACGTCCTAAAATTCCCTTATTACTCCGTTGCTACCAACAGTCAGAGATCGTACACTACATCACTTTTAATCTCCGTAATATTCTAATAGTTTATCATGAATCTTAACACGATAAAGTGCAATCTAATTATTATCTCGATGACTGACAAGGGTTCCCCGCCCTTTAACGAAACAATCAAGGAAAAAAGGCGGCAATAATAACGATCAGGCCTTTTTATAGGTATTTCATCAGAAGAGTTTAACGTCACTGCCTTCTCCATGACGGAGATTCCGTGGCTTTGCTGTACTTAGACGTTAAACTACTTGCTGATACACTATAACTTTGATCTGCAATTACCGAACTCTGATTCTACACTACTTTCTCCTCTTAATTTTAAATTATTCCTTCTACAGTTTTTATCACTGTAAACTGAACCGAGGTGTTACATTGTTCATCTATCAAATGTTTAAGGCCCATGGCTGCAACGTCAGGTAACGATGACGGAGGTAGATACCGATTACACACTTTCGCCCCAAAGGAGACCACAAAGCCCCAATAATATTGACATGAGCTGACTGTGGAGGCCAGGGTAGTTGCGATAATCCATCCTGTTGTTCACAGAACCAGTCCTGGACGACTCGAGTTGTGGGAACAGCGGTGTTGTCGTCTTGGAACACAGCATCACTTTTGGAAACAAAGATGGTACCGTGGCTTGATCAGCCAAAATGGGCATATGAGCCATGGAACTAATGCGATCTTGCAGTGTGAACTTGGGGTGCATGGGATACCACGATATGGCTGCCCAAATCGTCACCGAACCCCCGACATATATCACTGTTGGAACGTAAGGACAGACAGAAGTTGCAACATTCTGCAATAAGACTCATCCTATCACACGACTTTCTTCCATTGCTCCATAGTCCAGGTGTTGTAACTTCGGCGTCCCGTTTTACTGTTACGGGCATTTGCATCACTGGTCAATGGTTTTGGAATTCCAACTTGCCCTGCAGTTCCCTGTTTAAGAACCTTCATTCGGGGATTTTCGTTGCTAAAAAGGTTCGGGAGTGCTACGTTCAATTCTGCAGTATCTTTCGCAGCTGTGTCTTCTTAGCTCACGTCACAATCGTCTTCAATGACCGTTTGTCACGATTAGTAGACTCACATTTTCGTCGTCGTTGTGACTTCGTGGCTGATGTTTTTCTGATTTCCCTGTGTGTGGTAAAGATCTTCTTGAAACAACAAACACTTCGGCTACCTTGGTTATGGAAGCATCTACCATACAAGGACTACTTTCGAATTTACTTCGCTCCAACATAATGCACTCGTAAGCACACACAACACTCTTCTCACGAAAACTGACACTTGCAACGTACTGAGGTCAATACACAGGTGCCGTTACTGGTGAAATACAACAGCTTAACCTGCTGGTTTGACTAGCTATGTATTTATTGAGACGCCCTGCTATGCCTGCAGGACAGGACAAGTAGTTCAAGTTGTGGAAAGGGCCAAAATAAGCGGCTGTCAGTTACACTCGAACATACAATCTTTTATTTGATCAAACATTACAAGAGCGAAGTTTTTTTAAAAAAGAACACAGCTTTAGTCTTGGAACTTAACTACCTGCTGAATGCGCCATACAATCTCATGCCTCAAGGGCAAGACCACTGTAATTTAAAAACGGCTGAAAGCCAATAACTTAAAGCTCAACCAAAATCAGAAATTCAAAGGCAAAGCCTTATCTTAAACAGTTCCTTAACTAGGCTGAAGGCCCAAAGAATCTGACCCTTCAGGAGCAAAAAACTTAAATTCAAAATCGGCTGAAGGCCCAACACTTAAGGCTCAATAACATCAGTTTTAAAAATGCCAAAGGCTTTACGTAAAACATTTCTTAAATTAGGTTCAAGACCCAAACCATCGGACATCTTAAGGGCAAAACAACCTTAATCTAAAAATCGGCTAGAATCCATACTAGTACAAACAACAAGAACAAACAAGAAAAGGCAGTACACCAACGGTGCTCAGAAGTTTCCGAGGGTCGGCTTGGAATTAAAACATTGATGCTCAGGTGTAATAGGCAGCCGGCCGAAGTGGCCGTGCGGTTAAAGGCGCTGCAGTCTGGAACCGCAAGACCGCTACGGTCGCAGGTTCGAATCCTGCCTCGGGCATGGATGTTTGTGATGTCCTTAGGTTAGTTAGGTTTAAGTAGTTCTAAGTTCTAGGGGACTAATGACCTCAGCAGTTGAGTCCCATAGTGCTCAGAGCCATTTGAACCATTTGTAATAGGCAGTCGGCCCAACCATTATCGATCCGACGACAACCCAACTGACAGACAGTCATCATACCCACCGACAAGCTATCCTCCGCTTCACCCGACGAGCACTCAACAGGGAAATAAATGGAAGAACGTAGAAGGTATTGGCGCCTACAACCAATTATACATTGAGCTGTCAAACTGCACACCATGCCAAACACAGCTACAACACGATGAGGAGAATACACTGCCTAAATTTACGTCAACGGCCAGGGCAGGTAACCAGAACGTTAATGGTCACAAGGCAGAAGATTCCGCTGGTACACTTTAATTTAAATAACCAAGTACAGTTAAACTCCACGGGAGGGTGGCTAAAATTTGCCAACTTGGAAACACACGTCGTTGCTTGCGGGAACATCCCAACAGCCGACAACGAACTCCAAACGACATAATGTGAACAGTCGTGACTTGCTGGTAGATTAAGTCAAAACTCAAGTTTCGTGTCCAGGGTCGGTGAGCCACGAACCTCATAACAATGGAAACAGCACCACACACTCCGACACCACATAGACGCCGCCAGCTCTCCCGGCCAAACCACGCGCTGCGGAGACTTCCTCGCTGCTCTACGCCAACCGACCATCTCCCAGGCCCGGAAACGGTGAAAGGACCAAGTATACGTCGGCCGATGGGACGACCAACCGAACGACCGACCAACGGTCGTCCCGCTCCGATGTCCCTCCGTCGGACAGTTCATGTCTGTCGCCAGCGGTCGGCGAACACTGGCTGTCGGCGCCCCACCGGCGCTCCGTCCCGATGCACTGCTGGTCCGTCCCGTACTGTCTGCCAGACACACGACGACCCGGAAATACTACCGGTCGCTCCAGAGATGGTACGACAGTGCACTTATCGATACGCGCTGCTGCTGCCGCTCACGGACAAGTAAGGCAGGAAGTTAGTGACGCCAGTAAATGGAATAAGAAAACGAGGCGGGAGTACCGTAATATAAGATGACAAACAATAAATAGAATAGACGCGAGCCGTGCACAGCTCATTTGTGTTCAAGCATGTATTTCTAGCGACGTTTCCACATTTTTCTTGAACCTCTGTATCTAGCGAATAATTCAGGAGGTAGGGGGCAAGTGCTTCGTACTATGAGATGAGGACAGTACAAAAGAGAGGAGCTCAAATGGCTCTGAGTACTATGGGACTTAACTTCTGAGGTCATCAGTCCCCTAGAACTTAGAACTACTTAAACCTAACTAACCTAATGACATCACACACATCCATGCCCGAGGCAGGATTCGAACCTGCGACCGTAGCGGTCGCGTGGTTCCAGACTGTAGCGCCTAGAACCGCTCGGCCACCCGGGCCGGTGAGAGGAGTTCCTTGCGGGTCGCATCGCACTAGTCAGAAAACTGATGAGTCAAAAAGAGAACAAGCTAAAAAAAAAAGAGCTGAATGGCTGTCAACAGAATTTTATTCCATTCCTCACGCAGCTGTTGCTATTCATTGCGGGTTACTGGAAGAGCATCACTGCAACCATCATCAGTTGCCAGAATGAGATTTTCACTCTGCAGCGGAGTGTGCGCTGATATGAAACTTCCTGGCAGATTAAAACTCGTTCCGGCACACAGTTTTTAATCTGCTAGGAGGGTTAATATCAGCGCACACTCCGCTGCAGAGTGAAAATCTCATTCCAGAAACATGCCCCAGGCTGTGGCTAAGCCATGTATCCGCAATATCCTTTCTTTCAGGAGTGCTAGTTCTGCATGGTTCGCAGGAGAGCTTCTGTAAAGTTTGGAAGGTAGGAGACGAGGTATTGGCAGAAGTAAAGCTGTGAGGACGGGGCGTGAGTCGTGCTTGGGTAGCTCAGTTGGTAGAGCGAAAGGCAAAGGTCCGGAGTTCGAGTCTCGGTCCGGCACACAGTTTTAATCTGCCAGGAAGTTTCATCATCAGTTGGTTGGTTGATTTGAAGGAAGGGAGCGAGCAGTGAGGTCATTTGTCCCATCGGATTAGGGAAGGACGGGGAAGGAGATCAACCCTGCCCTCTCAAAGGAACCATCCTGGAAATTGCCTGATGCGACTTAGGAAAAATCACGGGAAATCCAAATCAGAATGGCCGGACAAGGGGTTTGAACCGTCCTCCTCCCAAATGCGAGTCCAGTGTGCTAACCACAGCACCACCTCGCTGGCCTCAGCGTCATAAAAATATCTTACCTTCATTATCATGTGTGGACCGATTATGGAGAAAAGGCACCTCCAGAGTTGTGCATGGATTACTTTATTCTGCCGTACTTGTCATTTTGTTACTGAAAGATTTGTAATGTGACCCACGCTCTCTCTACGAAACGGATGAATATCCACCCAAGTGCGAACAACAGAAATCTGTCTCGTATGACGGTGTCTGTGATGTTCCTATACGACGAACCCTAGAGTCGTTGTAGGCGGCGGCGTGGGAACCTGGGAAGTTACTGCGCCGGTGCTACTGGTGTGTGACGGCTGACTAGGACGAACTGGTGGCGTGAAGCGCCAAGACGGAACTGCTGGCACTCCGAGGCGTAGGGCGTAACTCACTTAGCACTATCCGGCGGTGGCCTAAATATCTCAGAGACGCTGCGAGGGCTCGTGACCCGTCGCAGCAAAGTGGTACCTAAAGGGGCCACCACACGTTCAATATTTTTTGACAATACTAGTTTCTAATACGTTCAATATACTGAAGCGACCTCATACTGTCAATAATACTGACAAAAATTGACAGCTGACAACTCAAGGTTAAGACGTCGAACACGCAAGAGCAAAATCGTTTGCTGCAGTTATATTAGCTATAGCTTTCGAGCAACAGAAAACAATGTTGTTGTTGTTGTGGTCTTCAGTCCTGAGACTGGTATGATGCAGCTCTCCATGCTACTCTATCCTGTGCAAGCTTCTTCATCTCCCAGTACCTACTGCAACCTACATCCTTCTGAATCTGCTTAGTGTATTCATCTCTTGGTCTCCCCCTATGATTTTTACCCTCCACGCTGCCCTCCAATACTAAATTGGTGATCCCTTGATGCCTCAGAACATGTCCTACCAACCGATCCCTTCTTCTGGTCAAGTTGTGCCACAAACTTCTCTTCTCCCCAATCCTATTCAATACTTCATCATTAGTTATGGGATCTACCCATCTAATCTTCTGCATTCTTCTGTAGCACCAGATTTCAAAAGCTTCTATTCTCTTCTTGTCCAAACTATTTACCGTCCATGTTTCACTTCCATACATGGCTACACTCCATACAAACACGTTCAGAAATAACTTCCTGACACTTAAATCTATACTCGATGTTAACAAATTTCTCTTCTTCAGAAACGCTTTCCTTGCCATTCCCAGTCTACATTTTATATCCTCTCTACTTCGTCCATCATCAGTTATTTTGCTCCCCAAATAGCAAAACTCCTTTACTACTTTAAGTGTCTCATTTCGTAATCTAATACCCTCAGCATCAGCCGACTTAACTCGACTACATTCCATTATCCTCGTTTTGCTTTTGTTGATGTTCATCTTATATCCTCCCTTCAAGACACCATCCATTCCGTTCAACTGCTCTTCCAAGTCCTTTGCTGTCTCTGACAGAATTACAATGTCATCGGCGAACCTCAAAGTTTTTATTTCTTCTCCATGGATTTTAATACCTACTCCAAATTTTTCTTTTGTTTCCTTTACTGCTTGCTCAATATAGAGATTGAATAACATCGGGGAGAGGCTACAACCCTGTCTTACTCCCTTCCCAACCACTGCTTCCCTTTCATGTCCCTCAACTCTTATAACTGCCATCTGGTTTCTGTACAAGTTGTAAATAGCCTTTCGCTCCCTGTATTTTACCCCTGCCACCTTTAGAATTTGAAAGAGAGTATTCCAGTCAACATTGTCAAAAGCTTTCTCTAAGTCTACAAATGCTAGAAACGTAGGTTTGCCTTTCCTTAATCTTTCTTCTAAGATAAGTCGTAAGGTCAGTATTGCCTCACGTGTTCCAGTATTTCTACGGAATCCAAACTGATCTTCCCCGAGGTCGGCTTCTACTAGTTTTTCCATTCGTCTGTAAAGAATTCGTGTTAGTACTTTGCAGCTGTGGCTTATTAAACTGATGGTTCGGTAATTTTCACATCTGTCAACACCTGCTTTCTTTGGGATTGGAATTATTATATTCTTCTTGAAGTCTGAGGGTATTTCGCCTGTCTCATACATCTTGCTCACCAGATGGTAGAGTTTTGTCAGGACTGGCTCTCCCAAGGCCGTCAGTAGTTCCAATGGAATTTTGTCTACTCCGGGGGCCTTGTTTCGACTCAGGTCCTTCAGTGCTCTGTCAAACTCTTCACGCAGTATCGTATCTCCCATTTCATCTTCATCTACATCCTCTTCCATTTCCATAATATGAAAAAGAGGAAATCGGTCCGAGATTGGTTAAAAAAAGGAGCGACTGCTGACATCTTAATTTACTGACATAAATCAGACTCAAGGACCCGAAAGGATTTAATAAATTATGTTCCGATGGCATCGTACAAGTTATTAGTGTCGATATGAAGTAAAATAGAAAAGCAAAATAGGTCGATGAGGTAACAGCATTCGACAAGATATTAGGACTAACCTAGAAATGCCTGGTGACAGACAGGTCATTCTAATGCGCCAAGTTTAGTTCTGTAATAACAGCAAGTACAATTAGTAACATTTTATGGAAATCTCTGAAGCGATTATATCTGCACAGCAAGGATCTTTTATGTAATTAACGTATAACTTTTTTTTACGCTTTGAGATAATTTGGTGAATCTGAAATGCATTTCGCAGACCTATTACTAATCATTGCACATGTATGACTTTTTGCGAATGGGAGCATTTTTTCGAAAGTGCTATGCAACACAACAATTTTTATTTTCAAATTAAGCAATTAAGCAATGTTGTAGAAAATCCTCCGCCAACCATCCGAATCTGGTATACAAAAATACAGTGATTACCCTTGCATAGGCCCCTTACAGTTCTTTTGTGTTAAAGACGCTTTGAAAATGGAATCTGAGGTATGACATGCACAATGGCGAATTGAAAAAATAAACAGCGCACGCTAACGACAAGTGGCTGGTTTCTACAGCTCTGCCAACATCTGAATGGAGCATATTGTCAAACCGCCAGTATTTGACCTCACATATTCAATATGTATTGACAATATTGAGAGTTTATGAGGTCCATCAGCGCCGTTCATCAAGGTTTCCAGTATTGACAATACTTCAATAACGCCATCAAGCGGTTAATTATTGACAGTATGACAATATTATTGAACGTGTTACGGCCTCTTACCAGCCAGCACACACTGCTTCGACGAGCACGCTGTGAAGGCAACGTGAACTCCGTGGTGAACAGCCGAGGCTAGACAAGGGGAATATCTCGGAGTTGTTGAAAGCAGTTTAAGGACGTCCCCCTGGCGGGGCGGCTACCCGCACAGCCTCCTTGGTGTGCGGGAAGATCTACTATCAGGCGGACACTGTACACAACATACGATGGCAGGTCACGTAACTTTTCATGAGTACTGCACTACACTTCAGATAGGCGGCACTATTTTTCAACGTAATCAACAAGTTTCTGTAAACAACGGTCGGAGCGTTGTACCAGTTGCTGAGTTCCTCGACAGTGGAAATGCAGCCTTGGTCACGGGGCCATTTAGACGAAGCTATACGTGAACGTGTTCATTGTTCGAAACCCTCCTGCCCCTAGATGTTCTTTCAGCCTACAAAAAATATGGAAACCGTGTGTTGCACGATGTGAACTTCCCGACCAGCTTCATCCACGTGCGTGTGTCCTCGGTCAATGTTGTTGTCATTTCACTACAGCATGATGCGACGCTCCGTTTGGCCCATACACCGTCAGAGTTTCAAACTGAATCTGTCTGCAGTTGTAAGCATTTGCTCACAAGGATCATAATGAGCCACGTACTTCAAACCTGGAGTCGTTTCCAGCTGCTGCGCTATTTCGCTCGCACACCGCGATGCTCCTGTTATCCGCACGGCAGTACAACTGTGTGTGCGCAGTAATCGCGGATCCATTGCTCTCTTATGACAATGCAACACACTTGCTGCTCAATGGCCTTCATGGGCCCTCATACACATTTATTGGGCAATAATTTTGCGTGAAGACAGACTCTTTTCGTAAGAGAGTGCAAAAATGTAACAGGATATAGAGGACGCTCCACTGAAGAATTTGAGGTGGGAAATCTGGGGTCGGAGAAGCCAGTTTAAGGAGATAATAGGAATTAAGTCACATTACTGCGTACTTTTTTATTTACATTAGTTACACTTGACTGCAAATACCATCACTAACACAATGAACGTACCATTTCTTCCGTATCTCACAAAATCTGCTCAAAGTGACAGCCGTCAACCTCAACGCAAGCATGACATCGGCAACAAAGATTCTGACGCACCCTGGCGAAGGTTCCTGGTGTGTTTCGAATCACATCACAGGCAGCTGCATTTCTGGCAACTAATTCCATCTTCACTATACATGGTGTCTCAGCTATCTTGTCCACCCAAAATATCTCTGGAACAATAACAGCTATTGGAAAACGACTTCCACCGGTATCAATGTGGGGCTGGGGCCCATGAATGTACATATTTGGAAACATTCTAAAACGAAAGAATATGTGTTTTTTAACACAAACTTATGTTTTTTTAAATGGACCTCCTATATTTTTTCTTCCGCAATCCATAGCATGACAAAGCACATACACAATGACGTTGATTGCATCGCAATATTCCCATTACATCCCGAGATATTGAGACGCGAAGTTGACGCTTGAAACACCCGACATGCGCTGCGTCCTGAGGCTCAGGCGTGAACCCCATGCCGCCCGTAATCGCGATGTGATTGACATGTGTAATCACACCTCCATACTTATCAAGAGAGACACTTACTTGTTAATCACATCGCGATTACGGGCAGCATGGGGTTCACGCCTGAGCCTCAGGACGTGTGCTAGCAGCGCATGTCGGGTGTTTCAAGCGTCAACTTCGCATCTGAATATCTCGGGCTGTAATGGGAATATTGCGATGCAATCAACGTCATTGTGTATGTGCTTTGTCATGCTATGGATTGCGGAAGAAAAAAATATGGGAGGTCCATTTAAAAAAACATAAGCTTGTGTTAAAAAACACATATGCTTTCGTTTTAGAATGTTTCCAAATATGTACATTCATGGGCCCCAGCCCTACATTGATACCGGTGAGAGTGGTTTTCCAATAGCTGTTATTGTTCCAGAGATACTTTGGGTGGACAAGATAGCTGGGACACCGTGTATATGAAGATGCTATCTGTTCCCGAAAGAACAGATAGCACTGATGACCGTGCAGCTTCTCTAGAATGAAATGATAATTAAGTCGACACCCTAGCTGCAAACAAGCGTTGATATGTATCAACGGGAACAGGTGAAAATGTGTGCCCCAACTTGGACTCGAACCCGGGATCTCCAGCTTACATGGCAGACGCTCTATCCATCTGAGCCACCGAGGGCACAGAGGATAGTGCGCCTGTAGGGATTTATCACTAGCACGCTGTGTGATGGCCAAACATTAGGCGAACTACGAATGTAGTGGTGTGGACATGCTGGGAATGTGGGTCTCACGGGGAGCGTGAAAGGGCTAAGTCCCTGTGCCCGTATCCTCGGTGGCTCAGATGGATAGAGCGGCTGCTATGTAAGCAGGAGATCCTGGGCTCGAGTCGAAGTTGGGGCACACATTTTCAACATGTCCCCAATGATGTATATCAACGCCTGTTTGCAGCTAGGGTGTCCATTTAATTATCATTTAATTCCATATTCCTACCGACTTGGGTCTCATATACAAGTGACTAAATATCCTCATACGAAGCGTGTTTTTTAAGTAAGCACCGTCTTGAAATTAAGAAAAGACGTGCTATGATATCTCAATAATTTTATTTTTACCTGAAAGCCTGTAACTTAATCTACTTTTCTACATAATTTCCATCAATACTGAGGCACTTGTCATAACGTTGTACTAGTTTTTGAATCCCTCCTCATAGATGTCTGCCGTCTGACTTGTTGACCACTGCATCACCACTGTTTTGACTTCATCATCGTCTTGAAGACGCTGACCGCCCAGGTGTTTCTTCAAGTGCAGGAACAGATGGTAGTCACTGGGTGCAAGATCGGGGCTGTACGGAGGATGATCTAGAGTTTCCCATCGAAAGGATGTGATGAGATCTTTGGTCCGATTGGCCACATGCGGACGGGTATTATCTTGCAGCAAAACAATGCCCTTGCTCAACTTCCATGGACTGTTGCTTTGATTCTGGTGTGACGTAGGCCACCCAGGTTTCATCGCCCGTAACAATTTGGCTTAAGAAATCATCACCGTCGTTGTGGTACCGCTCAAGGAAAGTCAATGCACTGTCTAAACGTTTGGTTTTCTGCACATACGTCAACATTTTCGGTACACAACGTGCACACAATTTTCGGTAATGCAAGTGCCCGGTCACAATGCCATACAAAACACTACGAGAAACATTAGGAAAGTCATCCCGCAAGGAGGAAATCGTAAAGTGTCTGTTTTCTCTCTTCTTATTGTCCACATCCTGCACCAAACTTTGATTAACGACCGAAGGACGCCCACTCCGTTGTTCATCATGCACATTTGTGCGGCCACCTTTAAATGCTCTCACCCACTTTCTTATCATTCCATCACTCATAATGTTTCCTCCGTAAACTGCACATATCTCATGATGAATATCGATCGCTTTTAGGCCTTTAGCACTAAGAAATCTTATAACAGCCCGTACTTCACTGTCGGCGGGAGTCGCGATTAAAAAAATGGTTCAAATGGCTCTGATCACTATGGGACTTAACCTCTGTGGTCATCAGTCCCCTAGAAGTAAGAACTACTTCAACCTAACTAACCTAATGACATCACACACATCCATGCCCGAAGCAGTATTCGAACCTGCGACCGTAGCGGTCACGCGATTCCAGACTGAAGCGCCTAGAACCGCACGGCCACACCGGCCGGCACTCGCGATTATCGGACCATCTTAAACACTCAGTACACACCGTAAATAAGGAAGAATCAGACTGTCATGGCGTCAGTGCGTAGATTAAGGTACAGGTTTTCATGTAAAAATAAAATTATTGAGATATCTTAGCACGTCTTTTTTTTAATTTACTTACTTAAAAACACACCTCATATATTGCGCAATATACTGAGGAAGCGTCATTATTGTTGATGCTCTGCTGTCCTTCAGTATATTGCGCAAACCATCAATGTTATTACGGAACACTCAGTACTGCGCAGTAAATATTGAGCGTGTGAGGGCCCCTTTAGCGTAGGACCGACACTTCTGATTGACTTTCTGAATTCCCTGCATTTAATATCTAGGTGATGAGTCTTTCGATCCACTTATGAGCCTCAACACAGAGAATATATTGTCCTTTTTTCTGTCAGATTCCTACTAGCGAGTCGGTCATAAAAAAAAGGAGTGGAGGAACGTGTTAAATTTAAAACTGGCTGGATACTGAGCTGTGCAGGGACGACAGACGAATAGACAGTGGGGTTATTACTGCAGCCCGCTTACCCAGCCCGCCGTCTGTTTTTTAAGTGACCTCCGCGACGTATGAATAAGTGATGGCGTCGCCAGCGGCGTTTTCCAGCAGCGGCGGTGTATTCCAGCAGCGCAGCTCCAGGCCGGCGTTTTAATTCCTCTCCCTCAGCACGCGTCGAAGCACAGGGATTATCGCGCTGAAAAACACCCCCCCTCCCTTCCCCGCCCTATCCCCCCTCCACTCCCCACTGTCCGGCAGTCGCCATGACGACCGAGTGACGTCAGAGGGAGCCCGTCGCCGCTGCCACTCGCCGTTCTCCCCGGCGGTGCCGATCCGTAATCTAGTTGTGACGCGGCTCCGGCTGAAAGTGTAGAGGGAGTGTAAAGCGCGCATCTGGGACTCCGTTAATGCGGCGCTGATTGGAACGGAACCGGACGCCGGCGGCGCAATTATTCCGCAGCCGTAGGCAGCGAGGACTGCGCCGGAAATTAATAACGGCCGATTACGTGCATATCGCGGGCACTGGCAGTTTCGATGCACCGTCCAACCTTCCCATCTGGCGCCCGGTGCAACCACACACACACACACACACACACACACACACACACACAGAGAGAGAGAGAGAGAGAGATAGAGAGAGAGAGAGAAGGAGGGGGAGGGGGGGAGGGGGGAGGGAGAGGGAGAGAGAGAGAGAGAGAGAGAGAGAGAGAGAGAGAGAGAGAGAGAGATATGCAGTAGGTGGCGATACGATGCACAGTCATGAGCTACTGGTTTAGAGACGAATCAGTAAACCCTAGGGATGGCAAGAACCGACCAGTTAAAACCGATACCGGTATGCTGGATCTGAATAAGCGGTACTTTTGGTCTCGGTTGTACCAGGTATTGGATTTTCCTTTTTTACTAGTAGCCGAATAAAAAAGCAAACATCAGGTAGCCACGGCAACTTTTTTTTTTATTAAAAAAGCAGTACCTCGTCTCCTACCTTCCAAACTTCACAGAAGCTCTCCTGCGAACCTTGCAGAACTAGCACTCCTGGAGGAAAGGATATTGCGGAGACATGGCTTAGCCACAGCCTGGGGGACGTTTCTACAATGAAATTTTCACTCTACAGCGGAGTGTGCGCTGATATGAAACTTCCTGGCAGATTAAAACTGTGTGCCGGATCGAGACTCGAACTCAGGACCTAGAAACATCCCCCAGGCTGTGGCTAAGGAATGTCTCCGCAATATTCTTTCTTCCAGCAGTGCTAGTTCTGCAAGGTTTCGCAGGAGAGCTTCTGTAAAGTTTGGAAGGTAGGATGCGAGGTACTGGCGGAAGTAAAGCTGTGAGGACGGGGCGTGAGTCGTGCTTGGGTAGCTCAGTTGGTAGAGCACTTGCCCGCGAAAGGCAAAGGTCCCGAGTTCGAGTCTGGGTCCGGCACACAGTTTTAATCTGCCAGGAAGTTTCATATCAGCGCACACTCCGCTGCAGAGTGAAAATCTCATTCTAGAGACGAATCAGTAAACCCTAGGGATGGAAAGAACCGACCAGTTAAAACCGATACCGGTTTGCTGGATCTGAATAACCGGTACTTTTGGTCTCGGTTGTATCAGGTATTGGATTTTCAGTTTTTACTAGTACCCGAATAAAAAAAGGAAACATCAGTTAGCCACAGCAGCAGCGCTAAAATTTCTTGTTTTTAAATCAATTTTTTTATTAAAAAAAAAGGAGTGATCACACATGTTATTAAGAGCCATGTCCCTCCTTCTGTAATGTCCAGCTGTAACATATCAACCCCCCTCTACCATTACTATAATATTCGATACCCGGAATTTGTAGCCGGGTATCGGTACTTTCTGTTACACAAAGAATAAAAATCATGCCACTATGGCATCTTTTCCAGTTATGTAATTGTACTATATAACACTATAAATGAAATTTAAACAAAATTTACGAACAATTAAATAATATGTAAACATGCAACATAGTAACCACTATGAACCATCAACATTTTCTCAGAACTATAATAATCAGTATGTAATTCATTTGATTAGAAGTAGTTATAAATGTTAGCATCGTTGTTACTTTCGTTAATTAACTGCAATTAGATCTCAAAAGTTCAGTTTGGAAAATGTTCTTGTAAACCGATCAAAAAGCAAGAACCAAATTTAAATTAACGTAATTTCAAGCGATATGTAATTTCAATCCAAAATTTGTAAACCAGAATTAATACTATTACTAAAAGAATTAATTGATCATTGTTAGCACATGTAATTAACTCCATTATTTACGTTTCGATGCATATTTCGAAGTTATGAGCCATTAAAGAGGTTAAACAACTTATGTATATATTACGTAAATGTTAGCAATATTTTCCGATCGATAACTTATTTGTATTTGTTAAACTAATGAAACGAATTATTGTGAAAAAGTCATATTTAATTTTCAGTCTTAAATTGTACAATTTCTAATCTATAACTCATCTGTAATGAACTAATATTTTATGCTGTGAGTAATCTGATTGTCGACCTTTTGTATAAAATTACAATGAAATGAACACCCTTAGCTGCTTACAGGCATTGACATACGTAAACGGGGACGGATGAAAATGTGTGCCCCGACCGGGACTCGAGCCCGGGATCTCCTGCTTACATGGCAGACGCTCTATATACCCTATATATAGTTAAAGCTCACCGGCCACTTGACCATCTTCTTCTTCTGTGCGAATGCACAAAAAGTGCCCGAACTCTTACGGGAATCGGCAACGCGCCGCGAGTAATGAGTATAATGGGCGGGGGCACTACGAACGTAGTGTGGGACAATACGTTGAGAATGTGGGCTTCAGCAAACGCGGAAATACATCGTCAGTTCGCCTAGGGGTTCACTTGGTAGTAAAGTCTTTTCGGTCAGTAAATCAGTCCGTCAGCTGCTGGATTGTCAAAGCGACTATATGTGAAGTTTGATGTATTCTGCATTGACTTTGGAAAAATGTCATCATCATCAAATAAACCTCCGAAAACTGTATGGCCTGGAGTGTTAATTAGAAGGAATCACCAGCTACCCGACTCAGGTAAATTACAAGATAAGTACAACAAAAATACTTCGTTATGTTTCGCCCTTACTTACGTCCACTTCAAGTGCAAATATACGTAATTATATTAACGCAGCGGTAAGTAAAATATATGCATTCATAAAGTAAGGAGATGGCATACAGCCAACTACACTACGTGATCAAAAGTATCCGGACACCTCCAAAAACATACGTTTTTCGTATTAGCTGCATTGTGCTGCCACCTACTACCTCAGTAGTCATTAGACATCGTGAGAAGGCAGAATGGGGCGGTCCGCGAAACTCACGGACTTGGAACGTGGTCAGGTGATGGGGTGTCACTTGTGTCATACGTCTGTACGCGAGATTTCCACACTGCTAAACATCCCTAGGTCCACTGTTTCCGATGTGATAGTGAAGTACAGCGTACAGGCTGACCTCGTCTGTTTACTGACAGAGCCCGCCGACAGTTGAAGAGGGTCGTAATGTGTAATAGGTCGATATCTATCCAGATCATCACACAGAAATTCCAAACTGCATCAGGATCCACTGGAAGTACTATGAGAGGTGGTAGGTGAGAAAACTTGGATTTCAAGGTCGAGCGGCTACTCATAAGCCACACATCACGCCAGTGAATGCCAAACGACGCCTCGCTTGGTGTAAGGAGCGTAAACACTGGACGACTGAACAGTGGAAAAACGTTGTATGGAGTGACGAATCACGGTACACAATGTGGCGATCTTATGGCAAGGTGTGGGTATGGAGAATGCCCGGTGAACGTCATCTGCCAGCGTGTGTAGTGCCAACAGTAAAATTCGCAGGCGATGGTGTTTGGTATGGTCTTGTTTTTCATGGGCGTGCACCCCTTGTTTTTTGTGGCACTATCACAGCACAGGCCTACATTGATGTTTCACGCACCTTCTTGCTACCCACCGTTGAAGGGCAATTCGGGGATGGCTATTACATCTTTCAACACGATGGAGAACCTGTTCATAATGCACGGCCTGTGGCGGAGTGGTTACATGACAATAACATCCCTGTAATGGACTGGCCTGCACAGAGTCCTGACCAGAATCCCATACAACACCTTTCGGATGTTTTGGAACGCCGATTCCGTGCCAGTCCTCACCTACCGACAGCGATACCTCTCTTTAGTACTGCACTCCGTGAATAATGGGCTGCCATTCCCCAAGAAACCTCCCAGTACCTGATTGAACGTATGCCTCCGAGAGTGGAAGCTGTCATTAAGGCAAAGTGTGGGCCAACACCATATTGAATTCTGTTCGTCTCTTTGCATGTTTCTTTGATTTACCTTGTGTACTATACAGTAGCACAACTGTTCCAACTTTTATCGAGCTATGTTACTCGGCAGTGGTAGATCTCGCTTTGAGGAATTAGACGTGACTCTTGTTGGGACTTCATGAGTCAGCCTTATTCATGCCAACACTTTCTGGGAGTTTCAAGACTTCTTCTTCCGCATGGTATATAACACTTCATGCCATGTAGTAGAAACCGCCACTCTACTATTTTCAGGTTGTCTTTTAATTTATCTATGTATCCATCTATTTGGTCGTTTTTTCACTCTTTTCTAATACCTAAGTTCGATTTTATAATTCTCGACTTTCTTTAACAGTTTCTAATAATCTTATTTGAGACGCCAGTGTCTCGTTTCTTCGACGTTTAATTTTTGCCATCACGCCAATGTTTTTTTTCGTCTGCACCTGCTGCTAATAAATTTTGAGAATGTATCTCTCTGATCGAACTGTTCTATTCGCAAGTTCTGTTGTTACAGGTGTTTCAATCAGAGTGGAACAATGGACAAACATGAGAGACCGTAAATAAATAAATGAATACAAACATTTAATTAAAATCCCAGGCGGAAAAAGTTATTTGCAGAATAAACAAGTATATATTTACATTTTGTACCATATTTTCACATGAACTAAAAAATTGCATTTTTTTTGTAAAGGTCGACAATATCTGAAGAGTGCCCAGTTACTGTGGACCACTCTAATAAGTTTTTGCTCAGAAGCAAATTAAAATTTCTATCAAGCAATTGATGTTTAGCTATCAAGTGGACATTAACCATCATAAGTGTGTTTTTAATAACTCCCTTCGTTACGAAGATATGAATAATTTTACTTCATTTTTCAACAGCTCGAAGTATGTTTACGTCAGAAGCTCCATGATGCTCTACACAGGTGAAGCTGTGCACCGAAGTCACGGCGTCTAATCTCTTAGTCTATCAGGAATGTACACGACTGGCCATTAAAACTGGTACACCACGAAGATGATTTGCTACAGACGCGAAATTTAACCGACGGGAAGAAGATGCTGTGATATGCAAATGATTAGCTTTCCAAAGCATTCACACAAGGTTGGCGCCGGTGGCGACACCTACAACGTGCTGACATGAGGAAAGTTTCCAACCGATTTCTCACACACAAACAGCAGTTGACCGGCGTTGCCTGGTGAAACGTTGTTGTGATGCCTCGTGTAAGGAGGAGAAATGCGTACCATCACGTTTCCGACTTTGATAAAGGTCGGATTGTAGCCTATCGCGATTACGGTTTATCGTATCGCGACATTGCTGCTCGCGTTGCTCGAGATCCAACGACTGTTAGCAGAATATGGAATCGGTGGGTTCAGGAGGGTAATACGGAACGCCGTGCTGGATCCCAGCGGCCTCGTATCACTAGCAGTCGAGATGAAAGGCATCTTATCCTCATGGCTGTAACGGATCGTCCAGCCACGTCTCGATCCCTGAGTCAACAGATGGGGATGCTTGCAAGACAACAACCATCTGCACGAACAGTTCGACGACGCTTGCAGCAGCACGGACTATCAGCTCGGAGACAGTGGCTCCGGTTACCCTTGACACTGAATCACAGACAGGAGCGCCTGCGATGGTGTACTCAGCGACGAACCTGGGTGCACGGATGGCGAAACGTCAGTTTTTCGGATGAATCCAGGTTCTGTTTACAGCATCACGATGGTCGCATCCGTGTTTGGCGGCATCGCGGTGAACACACATTGGAAGCGTATAATCGTCATCGCCATACTGGCGTATCACCCGGCGTGATGGTATGGGGTGCCATTGGTTACACGTCTCGGTCACCTCTTGTTGGCATTGACGGCACTTTGAACAGTGGACGTTACATTTCAGATGTGCTACGACCCGTGGCTCTACCCTTCATTCGATCCCTGCGAAACCCTACATTTCAGCAGGATAATGCAGGACTGCATGTTGCAGGTCCTGTACGGGCCTTTCTGGATACAGAAAATGTTCGACTGCTGCCCTGGCCAGCACATTCTCCAGCAATTGAAAACGTCTGGTCAATAATGGCCGAGTAATTGTCTCGTCACAATACGCCAGTCACTACTCTTGATGAACTGTGGTATCGTGTTGAAGCTACATGGGCAGCTGTACCTGTACACGCCATCCAAGCTCAATGCCCTGGCGTATCAAGGCCGTTATTACGGCAGGAGGTGGTTGTTTTGGGTTCTGATTTCTCAGGATCTATGCACCCAAATTGCGTGAAAATGTAATTACATGTCAGTTCTAGTATAATGTATTTGTCCAATGAATACCCGTTTATCATCTACATTTTTTCTTGGTGTAGCAATTTTAATGGCGAGTAGCGTATCACGTTTTACTGCCGCATATTGAATTTTATTGTTGTACCTACATCACAAAACGGCGAAAATTGTCACACTGTCCCGAACTGGTTATCTAACGTTTTCCAGCGTCAACAGAAAATTGATTGTTTGACGTAGTGAGACAAGTGTTACAGTTAGAAACTGCCTATCCACTCAGGTGACGAAAGTCACGGGGTAGCGATATGCACATATACCGATGGCGTTAGTATGGCGTGCACAAGGTGCAAAACGGTGGCAGTGCATTGGCGCATCCCTCATTTGGACTCAGGTGATCCGTGTGAAAAGGTTTCCGTCATGATTACGGCCGCCCGGTGGGAATTAAGTCTCTCAACGCGGAATGGTAGTAGGACGTAGGTGAATGGGTCATTCCATTTGGGAAATCGATAGGTAATTCAGTATTCCGCGATCCGTAGTGACAAGACTGTACCACATTTCAGATGTTACCTCTCACATCGGACAAGGCAATGGCCGACGGCCTTCACTTAATGACCAAGAGCAGCGAAGTTCGAGTGGAGTTGTCAGTGCTAACAGACAAGCAACAACGCGTGAAATAACAGCAGAAATCAGTGAGAGGCGTACGACGAACGTATCTCATAGGACAGTCCGGCGGTATATGGCGTTAATGGACTATGGCGGCAAGTGCCTTTGTAAACAACACGATATCGCCTTCAGCGCCACTCCTGGACTCGAGACGGAACGCTTGGATCCTAGACGACCAGAAAACCGTGGCCTGGTCAGGTAGCCCCGATTTCAGTTACTAAGAGCTGATGGTAGGGTTGGACTATGGCGCAGACCCCATGAAGCCATGGACCAAAGTCGTCAAGAAGATGTAACCTCCCCCTCACTTATTGACCTTAATGACAGTGAAAAATGAAACCGCGTGTACCTAATGGGAATTTTGGAAAAGCAATCGTCACCGAAGTTAACCTGTCGGTAAAGAGGGAGGAAAGGGTTACATCTAAATGAAAGGAAAAATGCAAGTGAAACTGGTGGAAATTAATTTTGAAATAGGGATAAAGTTAATAAAGAAAGTAAATGTGCGGCCGTTACGTTAACAATCAACTAGCGGTAATTAGATATTTGAGATTTGGGGGAAATTACGGTCGCCAGTCCTATGGACAATTACTATAATAACTGAAAAAGAAAGGTTATTACACATATAATTAGCACTAGAAGCGTGGCAACTGAAGGTTGACACGTGTAGTGTGAAAAACTGAAAGTTTGTCAGAAGTAATAAATTTCGCTACACTTAATTTAGCAAAAGAATTAATGAAACCGGAAAATCGAAAGTTAATTTAGTGACTGAAGTTAATAGGGAGCTTTCTTTCTGAAGCACATCGAAATACAGTTAGTCTTGGACTACCTCAACAATCATTTCTAAAGCTACTTGAATCTACGCAATTTAGAAAGAAGAGATTTAACTTTGAACTTGAATTAAACGATTCTGAACAATTAAGAATAGCAAAATTTAGTACGTACCAAGCTGAGCTGCAGTCACAGGTAAGCTAAAATACGGTAACAAAACTCGCACTCTTAATTTTTGCTTGTGTAATCTAACTATTGTAGCCAGCTATGAATACTTAAATTGAACTTTGAAATTAAAGCAGTGAAATGGAATTATGCTGGCGTTTGAATTTCAACGACACTCGGGTTCATTTCGGAATAAAGGAAGGGACCCTGCTTGGCAATGCAATTGGGACAATGAGCAACAAAGGTTCATGCTAAGTTGCTGTAATTTTGCGAGGCAAATGGAACAGTTTGAAAAGCTGAGGTCTGCCATACAGTTCTGAAACTTTACGTGCTTTTAGTCTTCCTTGTTGGTTGATTGAAGGTTTGAAGCCGTCGATCGAGGAGGTGGCGACAGTCACTCATTGTCGGCCGTCGCTGTTGCAGAACCTGGATGTTGGCGCGCCTTCTTCTCGACTCGAAACGGGCTCTTGATGTGCGCCAGCTAATGCTTCCCGTCCGCGACACCATGTCAGAAACTATCATCGCGAGTCGAGCGCAATTACATGCTGCCAAACCCCGAAAGCGCGGCAACTCGCGGGAGCGTCACACAACACACCTGCTCCACTCGCTACTCCAGCCAGACTCCCACTGCCCCAAGCTGCAGAGTTAACACTACCAAAGATCCTACACACTTTGATTCTTCACACGACCCATCGATGTAATCGTTCGATAGCAGTTTTCCCTAGGCAAGACCCAGCGTAAAAATACAAATAATATTTACGAAACAAACCAATTATACATCGACATAAGTGCATAAATATATATATACAAACAGTAAAACAATTACAATATATAAAGAGACAGAAATGTCATATCTTGAGGTAACAAAACAAGGAAAAAAAATAATAGTACAATAGATGGATGTAGGAGGATATGCATTTCCGGCGTTACAAAGACACTGAGCAAACTAATGGTGGCTCCATAATGGTGTAAGCTGTGTTTACGTCGGATGGACTGGGGGCTCTGGATGTTAGGCTACTTGGAGGCTATTTGCAGCCATTCACAGACGCCATTTTTACAAACAGCGATGTAATTTTTATGGCTCACACTGCGCAATATCTCCAGGCCACAGCTGTTTGAACATTCCGGATATGTGACCTTCTCCCGGCGAATCGAATGTTCAAGTAACTTACGGGTTTGCTGCCAGGTGACATCTTTGGTTGTATGTTGCCTCTGCGTTTATTTGTTCTGTGTACGGTATCCCCCGTGTTTTTCCTCTGCGAACCGAGGTATTAAACTGCCTTGCACATTGCTTCCTCCTTGCAGTTGTGCCTTGAGAATGGCAGGGTGTGCTCCTGTCGAAATATAGGCGGTGGTCGACGACGTTTCCCGGCAGCAAACCAGTAAGTTATTTGAACATTCCGGATAATTCGAGCGCATGATTTGGCCACCCATATCGTTCAACATGAATCCCGTTGAACATTTGTGGGACGTAATCGAATGTTCGTGCAGGAAACCTGCACCAGCAACACTTGACCAATTATGGCCGGTGACAGAGGCAGCATGGATCGATATTTCAGCAGGGGACTTGCAACGATTTCTTGAGTCCATCTTACGTAGATCTGCTACACTAAGCCAGGAAAAAGGAGGTCCGATAGAATACTAGGAGGTATCCCATGGCATTTGTCACCACCCTATAAGTTTTGACGGAGCGTAACTTTCGTCGCGCAAATACCCATATTATATTCACCCGATATTTGATAGAATAATAAGCGACTTACAATGCATTTCAAAAAGAATTTTAAACCTTTATGAAGCTTTTTCTCGCAGGCACGTCCCACAGGAAGGTGAAACGGAAAAGAAGTTTATCGCTTTTTTCTTTCTCGCTATTCCGCTAACAAAACAGGCACGTCAGGCTTGTTTTATACACTACTGGCCATTAAAATTGCTAAACCAAGAAGAAAAGCAGATCATAAATGGGTATTCATTGGACAAATATATTATACTAGAACTGACATGTGATTACATTTTCACGCAGTTTGGGTGGATAGATCCTGAGAAATCAGTACCGAGAACAACCACCTCTGGCCGTAATAATGGCCTTGATACGCCTGGGCATTGAGTCAAACAGAGCTTGGATGGCGTGTACAGGTACAGCTGCCCATGCGGCTTCAACACGATACCGCAGTTCACGAAGACTAGTGACTGGCGTATTGTGACGAGACAGTTTCTCGGTCGCCATTGACCAGACGTTTTCAATTGGTGAGAGATCTGGAGAATATGCTGGCCAGGGCAGCAGTCGAACATTCTCTGTCCAGAAAGGCCCGTACAGGACCTGCAACATGCGGTCGTGCATTATCCTGCGGAAATGTTCGCAGGGATTGAATGAAGGGTAGAGCCACGGGTCGTAACACATCTGAAATGTAACGTCCACTGTTCAAAGTGCCGTCAATGCGAACAAGAGGTGACCAAGACGTGTAACCGATGGCACCCCATACCATGACGCCGGGTGATACGCCAGTATGGCGATGACGAATACACGCTTCCAATGTGCGTTCACAGCGATGTCGCCAAACACGGATGCGACCATCACGATGCTGTAATCAGAACCTGGGTTCCTAGGAAAAAGTGACGTTTTGCCATTCGTCGCTGAGTACACCATCGCAGGCGCTCCTGTCTGTGATGCAGCGTCAAGGGTAACCGCAGCCATTCTCTCCCAGCTGACAGTCCATGCTGCTGCAAACGTCGTCGAACTGTTCGTGCAAATGGTTGTTGTGTTGTAAACGTCCCCATCTGTTGACTCAGGGATCGAGACGTGACTGCACATTCCATTACAGCCATGCGGGTAAGATGCCTGTCATCTCGACTGCTAGTGATACGAGGCCGTTGGAATCCAGCACGGCGTTCCATATTACCCTCTTGAACACACCGATTCCATATTGTGCTAACAGTCATTGGATCTCGACCAACGCGAGCAGCAATGTCGCGATACGATAAACCGAAATCGCGATAGGCTACAATCCGATCTTTATGAAAGTCGCAAACGTGATGGTACGTATTTCTCCTCCTTACACGAGGCATCACAACAACGTTTCACCAGGCAACGCCGGTCAACTGCTGTTTGTGTGTGAGAAATTGGTTAGAAACTTTCCTCATGTCAGCACGTTGTAGGTGTCGCCACCGGCGCCAACCTTGTGTGAATGCTCTGAAAAGCTAATCATTTGCATATCACAGCATCCTCTTCCTGTCGGTTAAATTTCGCGTCTGCAGCACGTCATCTTCGTGGTGTAACAATTTTAATGGCCAGTAGTGTACTTTGCTACTAACTGTGTTTGCAACACATTTCGCAGACACTGTCCACATACACCAAAATTATATCATTGCACGACACACAGTTCAGGAGATACGACAACGCAACCAGCGAGATGCGGGGAAAACTAGTTTTTCTTGAAACACACCGCAAATTTGCCAGACAGTACTCACCCAGTGGTTTATAGTGAAAGCAGTTAACGACTTCCTTCAAACTGTAACCGGAACTTTATCGCGGTCACGCAATGAAATATTTAACCAATTTAAAGCTTCAGAAAGCATTCTCTAATTGGAGCAGAGCAGCGATCGATGCAAAAGGCTAAAAATCAAATTTTTATTCGTTAGCAGCCGGCTTCGGCCCTTTCCCGAGACCGTCTTCAGGCTTTTTCCCCCGTCATTATGGCTGGTGGTGGCGGCAGATGGAGTGCGATCCGTATAAGCGCGGAAACCCATAATGTTGCAAGGGCACGATGACTTTCAAATCTTTGAACGTGGTACACTCACTGTAGTGATTTCCCCTGTGCATCTTTTTAGGGGTGCAATGAGCCATGACTTTTTTTTTATATAACATTTCGGGTCCAGATCGAACAGCGCAGGTGGAAGGGATCTTGGAAAGAGAGGATATTCGGCAAACGGACCGACCAATGGAACGCGCTACAACTGCTTCCCAGCCTTGCGGCCACCAAGCGAGCGCGTCGCAGAGCAGGCGTTAGCGTCGGTAGTGATCGCAAACCTTATCCAGGATCATGTCGCACCTTTTTTAGTGCCCAGGGGACTCTCACGAGACGTGTGATAATTGTCTTCGTTTAAAAATGTACTTTCTATACGTCTCAATCCGTGTTCCTTTCAGTTACCTTCTGTACAGTAACATTTATTTCCACGTTTGGTCCAAGTCCCATCGAGTTACGTTCCTTGCCAGGGCCACAGGATGCGAAAGTTTTGCTGATCAGCGTATACAGGGTGGTCCATTGATCGTGACCGGGCCAAATATCTCACGAAATAAGCGTCAAACGAAAAAACTACTAAGAACTAAACTTGTTTAGCTTTAAGGGAGAAACCAGAAAGCGCTATGGTTGGCCCGCTAGATGGGGCTGCCATAGGTCAAACGGATATCATATGAGTTTTTTTTAAAATAGGAACCCCTATTTTTATTACATATTCGTGCAGCACGTAGAGAAATGTGAATGTTTTACTTGGACCACTTTTTTCGCTTCGTGATAGATGGCGCTGTAATAGTCACAAACATATGGCTCACAATTTTAGACGAACAGTTGGTAACAGGTACGTTTTTTAAATTAAAATTTCGATTGTTCCAATGTGATACATGTACCTTTGCGAACTTATCACTTCTGAGAACGCATGCTGTTACAGCGTGATTACCTGTAATTACCACATTAATGCAATAAATGCTCAAAATGATGCCCGTCACCATCAATGCATTTGGCAATACGTGTAACGACATTCCTCTCAACAGCGAGTAGTTCGCCTTCCGTAATATTCGCACATGCATTGACAACGCGCTGACGCATGTTGTCAGGCGTTGTCGGTCGATCACGATAGCAAATATCGTTCAACTTCCCCCACAGAAAGAAATCCCGGGACGTCAGATCCGGTGAACGTGCGAGCCATGGTATGGTGCTTCGACGACCAATCCACCCGTCATGAAATATGCTATTCAATAACGCTTCAACCGCACGCGAGCTATGTGGCGGACGTCCATCATGTTGGAAGTACATCGCCATTCTCTCATGCAGAGAAACATCTTGTAGTAAGATCAGTAGAAGATTACGTAGGAAATCAATGTACACTGCAGCATTTACATTGCCATCGATAAAATGGGGGCCAATTATCCTTCCTCCCGTAATGCCGCACCATACATTAACCCGCCAAGGTCGCTGATGTTCCACTTGTCGCAGCCATCGTGTATTTTCCGTTGCTCAATAGTGCATATAATGCCGGTTTACGTCACCGCTGTTGGTGAATGACGCTTCGTCGCTAAATAGAATGCGTGCAAATGACGTGTCATCGTCCCGTAATTTCTCTTGTGCCCAGTGGCAGAACTGTACACGACGTTAAAAGTCGTCGCCATGCAATTCCTGGTGCATAGAAATATGGTACGGGTGCAATCGATGTTGATGTAGCATTCTCAACACCGACATATTTGAGATTTGCGATTCTTAAGCAATTTGTCTGCTACTGATTTGCGGATTAGCCGCGACAGCAGCTAAAACACCTACTTGGGCATCATTATTTTTTGCAGGTCGTGATTGACGTTTCACATGTGGCTGAACACTTCCTGTTTCCTTAAATAAGGTAACTATCCGGCGAAGTTCCGGACACTTGGATGATGGCGACCAGGATACCGAGCAGCTGACATAGCACACGCCCGTTGGGCATTTTGATCACAGTAACCATATATCAACACGATATCGACCTTTTCCGCAACTGGTAAACGGTCCATTATAACACGGGTAATGTATCACGAAGCAAATACCGTCCGCACTGGCGGAATTTTACGTGATACCACGTACTTATACGTTTGTGATTATTACAGCGTCGTCTATCACAAAGCGAAAAAAGTGGCGCAACTAAAACATTCATATTTCTTTACGTACTACGCGAATAAGTAATAAAAAATGGGGATTCCTATTTTTAAAAAACGCATTTGATATCAGTTTGACCTATGGCAGCGCCATCTAGCAGGCTAACTATAGTGCCATCTGGTTTCCCCCTTCAAGCTAGACAAGTTTCGTTCTTTGAATTTTTTTCGTCTGATGCTTATTTCGTCAGATGTTTGGCCCGGTCACTATCAATGGGCCACCCTGTATATTATACCGCAGTCAACATTCTCATGGGGGATTGTCGGTGCTCTCATGTAGCCCTGCTAGAAGCCGACCTCGGTGAAGATCAGTTTGTCATCTAGAGAAAGGCGGGAATCCGTGACGCAACACCGACACTATGACTTGTCTTACAAGATAGATTAAGGAAAGGAAAACTTACGTTTATACCACTTTAAGATTTGGAGAAATATTTTGACAATGTCGACTGCAATAACATGCTTAAACTTCTGAAATGGTAAAATACTGACTGGAAGATTGTTTATGACTTGTACAGACACATAAGAGTCGAGGGGCATGAAAGGGAAGCAGTGGTTGAGAAGGGAGTCAGACACGGTTGCAGGGCACCGCCGACGTTATTCAGTCTGTATACTAAGCAAGCAGTAAAGGAAACAAAATAAAAAAATTAGAGTAGAAATTAAAATTCATGGAGGAGAAATAGAAACTTACAGGTTTGCCGTTGACAGTATAATTCTGTTAGTGACCACCAAGGACTCGGAAGTGCATTGTACAGAATGGCCATTGTCTTCAATGGAGAGTATAAGATTAACATTAACAAAACCAAAAATGGATATAGACTGTAGCCAAATCAGGCGAGGCTGAGGGAATTAGATTAGGAAACGAGACACTGAAAGTAGCAGGTAAATTTTACTATTTGGACAGAAAAATAACTGATTATTTCAGGAGAAAGGAGGATATAAAATGTAGACTGGCAATGGCAAGAATACGTTTTGGAAGAAGAGATATTTGTCAATATCGAATATAGGTTTAAGTGTTGCGAAGTCTTTTCTTTAGCCATGTGTCGAAAGTGAAAAGTGGACGATAAATAGGCTAGACAAGACGGGAAAAAGGATTTTGAAATGTGGTGCTAAAGAAGGAGGATGAAGATCAGATGGGTAGATCGCTTAACTGTTGAACAAGTGCTGCACGAAATTGGGTAGGAATTGTGGCACAACTTTATTAAAAGAAGGGATCGGTTGACAAGACACATTCTTAGACATCAAGGGATTACAAATTTAGTAGTGGAGGGAAATGTGTGGAGGTAAAAATCGTTATGGGAGACCAAGAGATGAATTTGTGCACGATAGCATGGAGAATTACATCATACGAGTCTTCTAACTGAAGAACACAACAATAATGGCGGCGGCGACGACGACAACAACTACAATAACAACTCATCAACCATTAATAATGTAATCCGTTATTTTCGTGTTTCTTTTTATTATAGACATTATCTTACATATACTACGTTTTAAAGAGAGCTGCTATCATTTACATCAACGGAAAATTCTGTCGAAATCTTTTCGCATTTCTTTACGTTCGCTGAACGACGATACTTTCCTGCAGAGCACGCTTCATGTATGAACAACTACATATGGCTGCTGATCCTCTCTGAGAAACAGTTTGTGTGTACTGAGGACTTCAGAGGTCCTGCTACACTTCTTTGCGGCACACGTGACGTTTCTGTAGAGCAACTGTCGCCCATGGCGGTGAGTCTTAGGCGGTGACCGAAAAAAATTTACTTCTTACGTATTATTTGACGTCCAAAAATGGTTGACGGACAGGGGCTCACGAGGTGGACAATAATTACAAGTGCGTGTTGTTTCGTCAGGTGTTCCCGGCACGCCATTTGCATCCGCACGCAGCACTGTACGTGACGTCAGAACTCGCAAGGCTTTTCTCAGGAACCGCGCGGAATAATTAACTTCTTGTTTCACGCTATGAAGCGAGTGTTGCAGTAGAAGACCACACGGGTAGCTTTCAGTTAATGTACAATATTGCAGTGCCTGCGTTATTCTCAATCACCGAAGTTCCTTTGGCCATGCATGAATACCAAAGAAGCTTTGCATCGCAGTTCGGAATAACACAGGCACAGCAATATCGAATTTATACCCGAGCAAAAGACTTTCATGTAACATGTCCCGCCTGTACGGGAATATACATAGTGGATGTAGGCGTACAGTTCATAGACACATGGCTGACGACATACGCACATTTGGATCCGGCCGTCAGTCGTGCAAGGATAGCCAATCGCTTAGGCGATCGCTTGCGATAAGTGAGAAACCAGGGTTTTAGTCCCGGTCCGGCACAAATTTTCATTGTTATCATTCCATTCTACTGCTGATGCTTGTCTATATTGGCAATTGCGAATACATTTAATGTATTCAGTTTGTATGTCTCCTTTAAACTACGAATGTGACGAGACAATCCGCCCCCACATTTATTCCTTATATACAGGGTGGTCCATTCATAGTGACCGGGCCAAATATCTCACGAAATAAGCATCAAACGAAAAACTACAAAGAACGAAACTCGTCTAGCTTGAAGGGGGCGCTATGATTGGCCTGCTAGATGGCGCTGCCATAGGTCCACCGGATATCAACTGCGTTTTTTTTTTTTTTAAATAGGAACCCCCATTTTTATTACGTATTCGTGTAGTACGTAAAGAAATATGAATGTTTTAGTTGGACCACTTTTTCGCTTTGTGATAGATGGCGCTGTAATAGTCACAAACGTATAAGTGCGTGGTATCACGTAACATTCCGCCAGTGCGGACGCTATTTGCTTCGTGATACATTACCCGTGTTAAAATGGACCGTTTATCAATTGCGGATAGGTCGATATCGTGTTAATGTATGGCTATTGTGATCAAAATGCCCAACGGGCGTGTGCTATGTATGCTGCTCGGTTTCCTGGACGACATCATCCAAGTGTCCGGAACTTCGCCGGATAATTACGTTATTTAACGAAACAGGAAGTGTTCAGCCACATGTGAAACGTCAACCACGACATGCTACAAATCATGCCGAAGTAGGTGTTTTAGCTACTGTGGCGGCTAATCCGCACATCAGTAGCAGACAAATTGCGTGAGAATCGGAAATCTCAAAAACGTCGGTGTTGAGATTGCTACAATAACATCGATTGCACCCGTACCATATTTATATGCACCAGGAATTGCATGGCGACGACTTTGAACGTTATGTACAGTTCTGCCACTGGGCACAAGGGAAATTACGGGACGAAGACAGATTTTTTGCACGCGTTCTAGTTAGCGACGAAGCGTCATTCACCAACAGCGGTAACGTAAACTGGCATAATATGCACTATTGGGCAACGGAAATCCACGATGGCTGCGACAAGGGCGACATTGGCGGGTTAATGTATGATGCGGCATTATGGGAGGAAGGATAACTGGCCCCCATTTCATCGATTGCAATCTAGATGGCGCAATGTATGCTGATTTCCTACGTAATGTTCTACCGATGTTACTACAAGATGTTTCACTGCATGACAGAATGGCGATGTAGTTCCAACATGATGGATGTCCGGCACATAGCTCGCGTGCGGTCGAAGCGATATTGAATAGCAAATATCATGACAGGTGGATTGGTCGCCGAAGCACCATATCATGGCCCGCACGTTCACCGGATCTGACGTCCCCGGATTTCTTTGTGTGGGGAAAGTTGAACGATATTTGCTATCGTGACCCACCGACAACACCTGACAACATGCGTCAGTACATTGTCAGTGCATGTGCAAACATTACGGAAGGCGAACTACTCGCTGTTGAGAGGAATGTCGTTACACATATTGCCAAATGCATTGAGGTTGACGGACATCATTTTGAGCATTTATTGCATTAATGTGGTATTTACAGGTACTCACGCTGTAACAGCATGCGTTCTCAGAAATGATAAGTTCACATAGGTACATGTATCACATTGGAACAACAGAAATCAAATGTTCTGAATTTTCATTAAAAAACTACCTGGTACCAAGCGTTCGTGTAAAATTGTGAGCCATATGTTTGTGACTATTACAGCGCCATCAATCACAAAGCGAAAGAAATGGTGCAACTAAAGCATTCATATTTCTTTACGTACCACACGAATATGTAACAAAAGTGGGGGTTCCTATTTAAAAAAGCGCAGTTGATATCCGTTTGACCTATGGCAGCGCCATCTAGCGGGCCAACCATAGCGCCATCTGGTTTCCCCCTTCAAGCTATACGAGTTTCGTTCTTTGTAGTATTGTCGTTTGACGCTTATTTCGTGAGATATTTGGCCTGGTCACCGTAAATGGACCACCCTGGCAAATACGCATAATCGCAGGAAAGGAAAGCAAGTCGAAATGTACTGTCTTCAATAGTCGAATCTCAGGCAGTTCAAGGAGATTAAAGCTGATTTAGAAAATTATGTTTGTGTAATATGCGAGAGGCGTCCATTAAGTAATAAGACACTTCTTTTTTTGAGTGCAGGATGGTTTCATTCAGGATTGAATGTTCAAGTAACTTACGGGTTAGCTGCCGGGTGACATCGTCGAACACCGCCGATATTACATAAATAATTCCCCATTCTTCTGGCTACAAGACGCTGTTTTTCAGCATAAATTGTGTTCAGTACGACGCCCTGTATGCCTGTATGCTCACGTGGTTCCGCTCTACTGGTCGATGTCGGCGCCAGCGTGTTGCTGCATCAGTAACCTCCCCGTCAACCACGTACTGCTTCCCGCTGAGTGCATCCTTCATTGGGAGAAACAGAGGGAAGTCTGAAGGTTCCGGGATGTAGGGTGGATGAGGAACAACAGTCCAACGAAGTTCCGTGAGCTCCTTTGGGGTGCAAAGATTTGTGTGAGGTCTTGTGTGGTCACGGAGAAAGGACGTACTTTCGAATTTTTGTGGCGATGGGCACGCTACAGTCTTTTCTTCAGTTTCCTGAGGCCTGCACAACAGACTTCAGAGCTGATCGTTGCACCATCAGGGAGGATATCAAACAGAATGATCCCTTCAGAGTCTCGGAAGATCGCTGCCTTACCTTACAGGATGAGGGTGCGGCTTTGAAGTTTTTCCTCAGAGGACTGGTAAATAAAATGTAAATTTTGGGTGACTAGGGCCTCCCGTCGCGCTGACCGTTCGCCGGGTGCAAATCTTTCGATTTGACGCCACTTCGGTGACTTGTGCGTCGATTGGGATGAATTGATGATTATTAGGACAACGTAACACCCATTCCCTCGGCAGAGAAAATCTCCGACCCAGCCGGGAATAGAACCCGGGCCCTTAGGATTGACATTCTGTCACGCTGACCACTCAGCTATGGAGAACAGGTGATGCGGCGCCACTCCATGGACTGCCGTTTTTTCCGGTTCGAAGTGATGTATTCTTGTTTCATCGCCTGTGACGATGTTCTACAAAAAACGATCACTATCAGGCTCGTACTGTTCAAGCAATTCCGCAAATATGGTCCTTTGTTTGTCTTTATGTCTTCTATCAGGCGGCGAAGATTACCAGCGGGCGCACA
The DNA here is from genome assembly GCF_023864345.2 of Schistocerca serialis cubense. Classification (NCBI taxonomy): domain Eukaryota; kingdom Metazoa; phylum Arthropoda; class Insecta; order Orthoptera; family Acrididae; genus Schistocerca; species Schistocerca serialis. Next base: position 87,612,254 of record NC_064649.1, on the reverse strand, counting down.
CACGCTTCCCAGGTGGTGGACAAGTGACGCATCACTACCAGCATAGAGATCCAGTCGATCAGCGCTCACCCCGAATGAGACTGTCCGCACGTCCCAAACTTACGTGAGCCACTACTGTGTGCGGCTGGCCGGCACGCGAGATATCGGACCACAATATGCTGAACTGACAGCAGCACGCCACAAACTTCACACAAAGGTGGATGCTTCCCCCGGAGGAGGAAGCCATGTGTGAAAGGGCTATGCCCGATGCCCAGTCTGGTAAGCAAAACCACCTTCCAGCGGCGAGGCTGGCACGAAGTCCACCAAGCTTTTGTGGTCGGTTTGAGTGACCGCAGTTTGTTGACCGACACCTGCAACCATCCAGTCTCCCACTGACGCATGATGCATCTGTCAGAAAATGAGGTAATGGCGTGCAACGGGATGGACAGCACCATCCCAACATGCTTCCTCGGCAGCTTTATCAGCCATGTCGTTACCCTGTATCCCAGTGTGGCCAGGTACCCAGCAAAAGATCGCATCCTTGCCACGACGTCGGAGCCGCTGTAAGCAGTCATGGATGAGTTGAATTAGCGGGTCTACGGAATACATTTGGTGAAGCGCTAAGAGTAGGAACAGACAAGAAAATTCGTGCGGTGGTGTTTGTGAACCATCTCCAGTGCCATCAGAATGCCATATAACTCCGCATCATAATTTGTAAATTGTTCTGGAAGATGCACTTTAAAAACCCTATCAGAGAAAACCACAGAACAACCGAGAGCATTCCCCTGCTGGGATCCATCTGTATAAATAACGACAAAACGATGGTATGTACTTAAAATAGACGGAAACAAAGTTATAAAAACCATATCTGGAGTACAATTTTTCGGATACTGCTCCAAGCTTAAAATCACTTTGGGCCTCTGAAGACACCAAGGTGGCAGTGCGTTCCATGCCTCTGTGTGTATTTTCACGCCCGAGAGATCCAGATCCTTGGGACAGGCCGTAGCACGTATACCAAATGGCTGGGTCGCTTTCGGCCGATTCCTGTACAGTCGTTCGAAGGCGGGTTGGATCACTGAACTAAGTGCCAATGATTGGGGTGACACTGAGATTTTCAGCGCCTGTTGAGCCAAAAGGATACGTCGCCGAATCCTGCCTCTGCACACAGACTCTGAACTGGGCTGGTCCGGAAGGCTCCTGTCGATATCCGAATACCCGCATGGTGGACACCATCTAACATCCAGAGGTAGGAAGGACGGGCCGATCCATAGACTACGCTGCCATAGTCTAAGCGTGATCGAACAAATGCCCTATAAAGCTGTAAAAGGCAAGACCTGTCAGCTCCCCGTGTTTTTCCGCCAAGGCGTTTCAAAATGTTCAACAACCGGAACCACTTTGTTCGTAAGTCTTTCAGGTGTGGGAGCAATGTTAGTTTCGAGTCAAATAATAAACCCAAAAAGCGCACTGTGTATTGAAAAAGTATAATACGGTCCCCCATTGTAAGCTCCGGTTGGTTAAAACTCGGACGAGCAGGATTAAAATTGACACGGTATGGACTCAACAAAACGTTGGAAATCCTTTACGGAAATATTGACCCACGCTGCATCTATAGCCATCCAGAATTGCGAAAGTGTTGACGGTGCAGGATTCTGTGCACGAAGTGACCTCTCGATTGTATCCTATGAATGTTCGATGGTGTTCATGTCGGGAGATCTTGGTGGCCTAATCATTCGCTCGAATTGTCCAGAATATTCTTCAAACTAATCGCGAACAATTCTGGCTCGATGACAACTACATAGCTGTTTAGGAACGTGAAGTCCATGAATGGCTGAAAATGGTCTCCAAGTAGCCGATCATAACAAGGACCCAGCCGGCAGCTGTGGCCGAGCGGTTGTAGGCGCTTCAGTTGGAGCCGCGCTGTTGCTACGGTAGCAGGTTCGAATCCTGCCTCAGGCATAAATATGTGTGATGTCCTTAGGTTGGTTAGGTTTAAGTAGTTCTAAGTCATGACCTCAGATGTTAAGTCCCATAGTGCTCAGAACCATTTTTGAACAAGGACTCAGTCCATTTCATGAAAAAAAGCCAACACCGTTATGGAGCCACCACAAGCTTTCACAGTGCCTTGTTGAGAACTTCGATCCAGAACTTAGTGGGGCCCGCACCATTCTCGAACCCTACCATCAGCTCTTACCAATTGTAATCGGGACTCATGTGACCGAGGCCGCTGATTCCCATTCGTCTAGGGTCCAATATATTTGGTCACGATCCCAGGAAAAGCGCTGTCGGCGATGTCGTGCTGTTAAGCCGTCGTCACACGGACCGTGCTGCCGAACGTTAACGTTGGGCGTGCCAAGTTCAACGTGCTGCTCAACGCTCAGAAATGATGCGACTTGTGCATACGGTACGTGGACCCCAACGTGGTATACGCGATCGCAACGCACTCAAGCGACAGTTGAGGGATGTTTCCAGTTCGTTAATCACACTGTTTACTCAACGGGTGCGTAAAATTCCCACGTTAGCTCTATTAAAATGCACATTTCTTCCATCGTCCACGAAAAGGAAAGTACCATGTCCAATCAATAAGGACACAGGCTTATAAAAGTTCCATTACAAGCAGTGCGTTACAAAATTGGAATACTTTCCGCATAAGATAAACATTATTTCATCATTCTCACATTTTACTAAAACCCCAAGGTCATTCTTACTTGATCACTGTTCGTACCCAGTAGCAGAATCTTTGCAACATGTCAATTACGAAGCGTAAAAGAAAAAGGAGAAAATATACCTTTATACAAGTAGCGTAAGCTGTCCTTTAGATTAAGCCAATCGAACAAAGTCACCCCTCAAAAAAAGGTGAACTTGTATTTACATAAAATCAAACATTACAGTCTATACTTATATTAAACTAATAATAAAGTATCAGAACCTAATAAAAACACGAATGTTAGGAAAAAAAAAATTTGTCGTGTCAGGACGCGAACCACCGCCCCAACAAAGATAACCTCATTAGTATACTAAGATGCTATTCATTACGCTATACCAACATCACATCTGTTGCGCCTAATGATAGTAACTTACCTCTTGCTAGAAACTTTAATCGTAGATATTTTATTAACTGAAACTTAATTATAACACATTGTACCAAGAACAATGCGTTTTGGGTGGATCTTCAGTGTGTCGCTGCCTTCAAATAGCCTACTCTCATTATACGCAAGTTACAATAATTATTTTGCCGCGAATACGATGTTTCTCATTATTTTATTGGAACGAATCACACAGTTAACAATGAGTTTTGCAGTGATTCTCAATTTGTTGGTGCTCGGAACGGCATATATACGTATAGGCTTGAAATGAATGACAATATGGCGCGTCACAACTCTGTATTGAAGGGAGATGGCGTGCGTGTGACGTAGGTGGCGTTGTGCCATGTCATTGGTCAACGCTCAGACGCACGCTGAGAATATCTGACATGCCAGATATTGCTCTGCACGTTCGGAAAGACTCCCGAGCGTGCTATTCCATACTGTGACGTCAGAAACTCGGCACGCTCAACGCTCAACGTTCAGATGCACGGTCCGTGTGCCGACGGCTTTAGCAGAGGCACTCGCATCCGTCGTCTGCTGCCACTGTCCATTAACGCCAAATTTCGCCGCACTGTCCCACCCCATACATTCGTAATACGCCCCACACTAGTTTCTGTGGTTATTTAACACAGTGTTGCTTGTCTGTTAGCACTGACGCTCTACGCTAATGTGGGTGTTCCGAGTCTTTACGTGAAGGCTGCCCCCTGCGTTGGGCGTGGTGAGAGATGATGTCTGCACTTTTGGTATTCTTGACACTGTGGATCTCGGAATTGTCGAATTCCCTTAACGATTTCCGAGATGTAGTGTCCCATGCGTGTGACTCCAACTATCATTCAACGTTCGAACTCTGTTCATCCCGTCGCTCGGCCATAATCACGTATGACATCTTTTCACATTAATCATCTGAGTACAACCGATAGTTCCGCCAATGCAATGCCCTTCTATACCTCGTTATGCGGCACTACGGCCAGCTGTATATGTGCATATCGTTATACCACGTGTTCTGTCACCTCTTTGTATATCCTCTCGACTTTGGCCATCGTCAGTCGTTTGGTGTTCAAACAGCAAAACTAATCGTCTTTTTTTAGTGTCTCATGCTGTTGTTGTTGTAGTCTTCAGTCCTCAGACTGGTTTGATGCAGCTCTCCATGCTACCCTATCCTGTGCAAGCTTCATCTACCAGTACCTACTGCAACCTACATCCTTCTGAATCTGCTTAGTGTATTCATCTCTTGGTCTCCCTCTACGATTTTTACCCTCCACGCTGCCCTCCAATACTAAATTTGTGATCCCTTGATGCCTCAGAACATGTCCTACCAACCGGTCCCTTCTTCTTGTCAAGTTGTGCCACAAACTCCTCTTCTCCCCAATCCTATTCAATACCCCCCTCATTAGTTATGTGATCTACCCATATAATCTTCAGCATTCTTCTGTAGCACCACATTTCGAACGCTTCTATTCTCTTCTTGTCCAAACTATTTATCGTCCATGTTTCACTTCCATACATGGCTACACTCCATACAAATACTTTCACAAACGACTTCCTGACACTTAAATCTATACTCGATGTTAACAAATTTCTCTTCTTCAGAAACGCTTTCCTTGCCATTGCCAGTTTACATTTTATATCCTCTCTACTTCCACGATCATCAGTTATTTTACTCCCTAAATAGCAAAACTCCTTCACTACTTTAAGTGTCTCATTTCCTAATCTAATTCCCTCAGCATCACCCGATTTAATTTGACTACATTCCATAATCCTCGTTTTGCTTTTGTTGATGTTCATCTTATATCCCCCTTTCAAGACACTGTCCATTCCGTTCAAATGCTCTTCCAAGTCCTTTGCTGTCTCTGACAGAATTACAATATCATCGGCGAACCTCAAAGTTTTTATTTCTTCTCCAGTGTCTCGTATCGTAATCTAATTCCCTCCGCATCATCTCATTTCATTTGACTACATTCACTTACCCTTGTTTGATTTTTGTTCATATTCGTTTCGTAACCTCTTTTCAAGACAATTGCATTCCGTTCAACTGCTCTTCTATGCCGTCTCTGACAGAATTTTGTTGTTTCTTCTCCAAGAACTTTAATCATCTTTCGAAATTTCTCGTTCGTTTCCTTCACAACTTGCTCAATGTACAGACTGAATAGCCGGCCGGTGTGGCCAGCGGTTCTAGCCGCTACAATCTGGAACCGCTTGACCGCAACGGTCGCAGGTTCAATTCCTGCCTCGGGCATGGGTGTGTGTGATGTCCTTAGGTTAGTTAGGTTTAAGTAATTCTAAGTTCTAGGGGACTGATGACCTCAGATGTTAAGTCCCATAGTGCTCAGAGCCATTTGAACCATTTGAACAGACTGAATAACATTGGGGACAGGCTACCATTACACCTCACTCCTTTCTCGATCAGTGCTCCCCTTTCATGTTCTTCGACTGTTATAACTGCCGTCTGGATTGTGCAAAACATGTTCTTTTGGCTTCCGAAATTTTATCCTCGCTGTCTTCAAACTTTCAAAGAATATGTTCCAATTGTGATTGTTAAAAGCTTTCGCTAGATGTACGAATGCTATAAACGTAAGTTTGCCTTCGTTCATCCAGTAGGGTCAGTAGTACTTTATGCGGTCCTACATTTCTCCGGAACCAAAACTGATTTTCCCCGAGGTCTGGTCGAACCATCTTTTCCATTCTTCTTTCTTAGTATTTCGCAATCTTTATTCGTTAAACTGATAGTTCAGTAATATGAACACCTGTCAGTACCTGCCTATAAACTACAAAAACCCTTAAACGTACAAAAAATTTAATTTCATAAACCTACGGCGAAACCGTTACTGTTGTGTGAAACCGAGAACTGGATAAATTAAAGATGGCAGCGAAATGTAAACGGTGCAGGTGGGCTTCGTAAATACGGTGAAGGGATGCACAAGAAGAAATTTAATCAGAAATGAAACCATTCATAGTGAGTTCGATGTATGAGGGTCATTCCAAAAGAAATGCACACTAATTTTTTTTTTAAATCCATCTTTTATTCTACATGTTTGAAAGTTTTACAGTGTGTAGATACATTCTTTAGGAACAATATTTTCATTTCTCCACATAATTACCATCCCTCTCAACTGCCTTACGCCATCTTGGAGCCAGCGCCTGAATACCTGCAGGGTAAAATTCTGGACCAACCTGTTGGAACCACTGTTTGGCAGGGTGCAGAAGGGAGTCATCATCTTCAAACCTTGTTCCACGAAGAGAGTCTTTCAGTTTCCCACAGAGATGATAGTCACATGGAGCCAGGTCAGGACTGTAAGGGCGTTGTTTCAGTGTTGTCCATCCGAGTTTTGTGATCTTTTCCATGGTTTTTTGACTGACATGTGGCCGTGCATTGTCGTGCAACAGTAAAATATCCTGCTTTTGCCGATGTGGTCGAACACGACTCAGTCGAGCTTGAAGTTTCTTCAGTGTCGTCACATATGCATCAGAATTTATGGTGGTTCCACTTGGCACGATGTGCACAAGAAAGAGTCCTTCCCAATCAAAAAACACCGTAGCCATAACTTTTCCAGCAGAAGGTGTGGTTTTGAATTTTTTTTTTCTTGGGCGAATTTCCATGGCGCCGCTCCACTGATTGCCTCTTCGTCTCTGCTGAAAAATGATGGAGCCATGTTTCATCACCTGTCACAGTTCTTCCAAGAAATTCATCTCCACCATCCTCGTACTGTTCCAAAACTTCGCTGCTTACCGTTTTTCTTGTTTCTTTGTGAGTCACTGTCAACATCCTGGGTACCCACCTGGCACAAACCTTCTTTAACGCCAACATTTTCAGTATTCTGCAAACACTTCCTTCCCCTATCCCAACGTAGCGTGACAATTCGTACACTGTGATGCATCTGTCAGCAGTCACCAATTCGTTAACTCTCTGCACATTGTCTGGAGTGTGTGCAGTACGAGGCCTGCCGCTGCGAGGACAATCCTCAATATTGCCGTGCCCGCTTTCATCACGTAACCTACTTGCCCACCGACTAACTGTACTGCAGTCGACAGCAGCATCTGCATACACCTTTTTCAACCTCTTGTGGATGTTTCCCCACAGCACATGAATTCTATGACAGCACGTTGCTTCTAACGAGTGTCAAGTGTACCAGCCATCTTGAAGACATGCTGTGACGGCGCCACTCACGCGAACAGGTTGAACTAAGCAGAATGAGATTTTCACTCTGCAGCGGAGTGTGCGCTGATATGGAACTTCCTGGCAGATTAAAACTGTGTGCCGGGCCGAGACTCGAACTCGGGACCTTTGCTTTTCGCGGGCAAGTGCTCTACCAACTGAGCTACCCAAGCACGACTCACGCCCCGTCCTCACAGCTTTACTTCCACCAGTACTTTGTCCCCTACTTCCCAAACTTCACAGAAGCTCTCCTGCAAAACCTAGCAGAACTAGCACTCCTGGAGGAAAGGATAATGCGGAGACATGGCTTAGCCACAGCCTGGGGGATATTTCCAGAATGAGATTTTCACTCTGCAGCGGAGTGTGCGCTGATTTGAAAGTTTCTTGCAGATTAAAACTGTGTGCCGGACCGAGACTCGAACTGGGGACCTTTGCCTCACGCGGGCAAGTGTTCGACCAATTGAGCTACCCAAGCACGACTCACGAGCCGTCCCGAGTTCGAGTCTCGGTCCGGCACACAGTTTTAATCTGCCAGGAAGTTTCAGGTTGAACTAAGTTTGAAAACAAGTGGGAAGGATGTATCTACACACTGTAAGACTTTCACGCATTCAGAATGAAAACTCTATTTTTAGAAAAATAGTGTGCATTTCTTTTGGAGTGACTCTCGTATATGCTGTTAACGAGGAATGAAATGAATCGAGCGGCAGTGAAATATGTCGTGAAGGACTACCCAGGAAAATCCTGAACTGTAAGCGACAGCGAAGGCGAGGCATGGGATCAGGAAGTTGCCTGGGGTGGACGCGAGCCGATGGCGGAATGTTGATCTTTCCGTGAGCTAGTTGCCGTGCATCCGGAAGGGACACGGAAGGAGGTGTAATTTACACCGCCTACAAAGAAAGAGAGGGAGTTGAAAGGCCGGGAAGACAATTAGGCAGGCTGGCGTAATTAAACAGGCGTAGCTCTCTTGTTTAGCCCTGCGTGGGCGGCATCGTCAAAGAACTCCTGCGGACTTGTGTCAGCAGGCGCCGGGCCTGAGAGTAATGAAGAACTGGAAGACTTCATTTTGAAGGTAAACTAAATTAAAATGCTAATTAAGAGGCCTGTCTCTATAGAACATTTCGGACTTCGTCACACCCATCCAGTTACCTTGGAGCAACTTCAGTGGCGAAATGTGCTGCTCTTGCCACAGCTCCGTTTACAATGCTAGTGACGACACAACGAAATTTTACTTGCTGGATGGGTACAGTATATCGACACACTTCCTAGACGTGTCACACACAATAGAGAGGATATAAAATATAGACTGGCAATGGTAAGAAAAGCATTTCTGAAGAAGATAGATATATATAAAGTCCTATGAAAAAAACCGAGTATGTAGAACACAAACATAGTACAGAAAAGTTTATGAAAACGAAGTATGGAAAAATTACAAGAGTTGACAGATTCAAATACCTTGGGGAGTGGACCCAAGCCAATGGACTGAACAACACAACAAATAAAGAAAGAATAAAAAAGTTAGAATTTGCATATAAATTAACACAAAACTACTACAATAAGACATCAATATCCATACAAGCGAAGATTAGACATTATAATTCAGTCATTAAGACACAAGCAAACGTATGGATAAGAGTGCCTAACATTGAGTGATAAAGGCGAATTAAGAGAACTAGAAAAAAGCGGAAAACAAGGAAAATAGGTGGATTAAAAGGAGAAATGAAGACTTATTCAAAAATACAGAATAGATCACGGATACAATGAGGAAGAGACGGCTAAAATTTTATGGACCATTAAAACGAATGGAACAAACACGAATTACAAAAAAAATTTTAATTACGTTAGTTGGCTGAAAAAACTGTAGTATGGATAGAAGCAGTAAAGAAAGACGCCAACAAAATAGGTGTTACAGAAGAAATAATACGCGACAGGAATCACTTAAGGCTACTGATAGAAAGCGCAAACTATGAAGAAGATGAGACAAAACGTCGGCCCAAGAGAATGTGGACAAATGAGTAAAGACGAGCAGTTGGCGAGAAAATGAAGACGTACTGGGAAGAACGGAAGAAAAAGAAACACCGTAAGTCTTAAGTTGTATGCGGTCCCCAGCTGGCCAAATTCATAAATTAAAAAAAAGACTGAGTACGGTGTACTGAACGACATTACATCAGTATTTACGTCATTTGCAGGCTAGTAATTATAGTTGTCAAGGAGATGTATGTTTAGGTTGGTTACTATCTCCAAGTTCGTGTGGCAAGAGCAAGCCGTTAACGCTTATTTACCTCTGGGCAGCAGATCACCTGTTTAAGTGCGGATAAATGGACGCAAAACAATCAGTCTATACTGAGAGACGTAGTCCACTTGGTGGTGCAGTTACGACCGTGTAGCAAACATCTGGTAGTTAACTCAAAAAGGGGCTGTGAGCGCTATGGGACTTAACATCTGAGGTGATCAGTCCCCTGGACTTAGAACTACTTAAACTTAACTAACCTAAGGACATCACACACATCCATGCCCGAGGCAGGATTCGAACCTGCGACCGTAGCGGTAGTTAACTATGTGACGTGTTTGGAGGAAGACTGTTCGACGCGGAGGGGAAAAAAAAAAGAGGCAATACATTGGTGTGTGTACATTAGAAAGTTACCACATGCAATTTTTTTGCACTTATAGCTATTACACCACGTACACACACAAACAAAATAACGAATGTAGAGTTAAGGGTTACGAAGTCTTTTCTGAAGGTGCTTGTTCGAAGTGTAGCCTTATATGGAACCGAAACGTGGATACTTCAGACAGGAAGAGAACTGAATCTTTTGAAGTGAGGTGCAACAGAAGAATGCGAAGATTAGATGGGTAGATCACGTAATGTATGAGGAGGCACTGAATAGAATTGGGAAGAAAAACAGTTGTCGCACAGCTTGATAAAAAAAGGGGTGAATTGATACAAATTCGGCGACATCAAGGTATCACCAATTCAGTACAGGATGGAAGTCTGGGGGAGAGAAGAAGGGGAGGGAGTATCAGAAGTCTTCTGGAGAAACTAGAAATATGGAATTAATTTGAGTTCCCCTGGGGGTGTTGCTCATTATTTCGGGAGAGTAACGAGGTGCCACTCAAGATGATATTTTCAGAATTCGTGCTGTCAGTAGACCGTTTCATTCGAGGTAACTCTTCTCTAACGCTGTTCTTAGAAGTTTTTTGAATTGGCCCACAAGTGGGTTGAAATTCGGTAACTGTTCGTTGAATGCCCTTGTAATTGCAAAAAAATTGTTTCACAGTCGAGGTATTTCAAGTTGGATGCTTGTTGTAAAATGTAGATTTATAGCATAATTTTTGATCTAACTGTATCCGTTATTCTAAAGCTATAACTTCCGTTTTATTTAAAGATTATAAAACGAAAATAATGGCTTGCAGAGAAAAATTTCCCAACAGTTAAAAAATTGTGCTAAATATCATATTAGAATAAGTATCGAAGTATTGTGGGGGGTAACCGCATGGGTGCTTTGGTAAGTCTGACAGTGCTTTCGCTTGTTTGTGTCGGACTGTTTTTTTTTTATTCCTTTCAGCCTCCTTTGGTAAATTCTTGCTTGTTTTCCGTATCTCGACGGTATTAAGTTGCGAGGCCCCAGGGTGTGTTTGTTCTTCTGTAAGAAGTCTGAATTAAGATGCGGCCGTCGATAAAATCCCCGCAGAGCACGCTGGTGAACCGTGGTGCAGCTGAGTGTTGTGGGAGACTGAGCTACGAAATCAAATCGTATCCTTTCAGTGGGAATTTGGTTCGGAGTGCTGGTGTCTCTCCGTCGTAAAACAAATTTCGCTCAGTCGCTGCACGGTATTGAGCTGGGAAGATGTAATGGAAATCCATCTCCACCCCAACCCAGTGCCCTAAAAGGCCGCTGGAGGGAGCTGGGGTTCTTGTCCAGTAATGCTGGGGCGAAGAACGCCTTTTTACTATACTCCGTTCATCATAACAATAAATCTCATGTAAACATTACTCTGTGTATTGTTCCGCGTTTACTAGAACTTCGCTCCAAGTGGAGCAGAAGTCAATCTGTCTGGAGTACAGTGAAGTACGATAGTGAGGATACGTTTCATGCTGTGCGTTACGCGTACATCGACTCAGCGATAATACGGGTCAACAGCTTTGCCGGCGCATTTAACTAGGAAAGCACTGCCTCGACTAACCTGCAGTGATGTCAACATGTAACGGCGGAAATGCATATCCTCCTATTTCCATCTATTGCACCATAAATTTTTTCCTTATTTTGCTACCTGAAGATATTACATTTCTGTATCTTTATATATTGTAATTGTTTTACAATTTATATATATATATATATATATATATATATATATATATATATATATATATATATATATGCATTTATGTCGATGTTTAACTGGTTTGTTTTGTAAATATTATTTGTATTTTGTGGCGGAGGGCACCTCGTACCACAACTAGCATCTTCTCTCCCTGTTCCACTCCCAAACAGAACGAGAGAAAAATGACTGCCTATATGCATCTGTACGAGCCCTAATCTCTCTTATCTTTGTGGTCTTTCCGCGAAATGTAAGTTGGGGGCAGTAAAATTGTACTGCAGTCAGCCTCAAATGCTGGTTCTCTAAATTTCCTCAGTAGCGATTCACGAAAAGAACGCCTCCTTTCCTCGAGAGACTCCCACCCGAGTTCCTGAAGCATTTCCGTAACACTCGCGTGATGATCAAACCTACCAGTAACAAATCTAGCAGCCCGCCTCTGAATTGCTTCTATGTCCTCCCTCAATCCGACCTGATAGGGATCCAAAACGCTCGAGCAGTAATCAAGAATAGGTCATATTAGTGTTTTATAAGTGATCTCCTTTACAGATGAACCACATTTTCCCAAAATTCTACCAATGAACCGAAGACGACTATCCGCCTTCCCCACAACTGCCATTACATGCTTGTCCCACTACATATCGCTCTGCAATGTTACGCTCAAATATTTAATCGACGTGACTGTGTCGTTACACTACTAATAGAGTATTCAAACATTATGGGATTCTTTTTCCTATTCATCTGCATTAATTTACAGTTATCTATATTTAGAGTTTGCTGCCATTCTTTACACCAATCACAAATCCTGTCCAAGCCATCTTGTATCCTCCTACAGTCACTCAACGACGACACCTTCCCGTATACCACAGCATCATCAGCAAACAGCCGCACATTGCTATCCACCCAATCCAAAAGATCATTTATGTAGATAGAAAACAACAGCGGACCCCCACACTTCCCAGGGCACTCCATATGATACCCTCACCTCCGACGAACACTCACCATCGAGGACAACGTACTGGGTTCTATTACTTAAGAAGTTTTCGAGCCACTCACATACTTGGGAACCAATCCAATATGCTCGTACCTAGTGGGGCACCGAGTCAGACGCTTTCCGGAAGTCAAGAAATATGGCATCCGTCTGATACCCTTTATCCATGGTTCGCAAGATATCATGTGAAAAAAGGGCGAGTTGCGTTTCGCAGGAGCGATGCTTTCTAAAGCCGGGCTGATGCATGGACAGCAGCTTCTCTGTCTCAAGGAAATTCATTATGTTCGTACTGAGAACATGTTCGAGAATCCTGCAACAAACCGATGTTAAGGATATTGGTCTGTAATTTTGAGGATCCGTCCTCCTACCCTTCTTATATACAGGCGTCACCTGCGCTTTTTTCCATTCGCACCTGTGTACCATTCTTGAGGTACAGGGTGTTTCAAAAATGACCGGTATATTTGAAACGACAATAAAAACTAAACGAGCAGCGATAGAAATACACCGTTTGTTGCAATATGCTTGGGACAACAGTACATTTTCAGGCAGACAAACTTTCGAAATTACAGTAGTTACAATTTTCAACAACAGATGGCGCTGCGGTCTGGGAAACTCTATAGTACGATATTTTCCACATATCCACCATGCGTAGCAATAATATGGCGTAGTCTCTGAATGAAAATACCCGAAACCTTTGACAACGTGTCTGGCGGAATGGCTTCACATGCAGATGAGATGTACTGCTTCAGCTGTTCAATTGTTTCTGGATTCTGGCAGTACACCTGGTCTTTCAAGTGTCCCCACAGAAAGAAGTCACAGGGGTTCATGTCTGGCGAATAGGGAGGCCAATCCACGCCGCCTCCTGTATGTTTCGGATAGCCCAAAGCAATCACACGATCATCGAAACATTCATTCAGGAAATTAAAGACGTCGGCCGTGCGATGTGGCCGGGAACCATCTTGCATAAACCACGAGGTGTTCGCAGAGTCGTCTAAGGCAGTTTGTACCGCCACAAATTCACGAAGAATGTCCAGATAGCGTGATGCAGTAATCGTTTCGGATCTGAAAAATGGGCCAATGATTCCTTTGGAAGAAATGGCGGCCCAGACCAGTACTTTTTGAGAATGCAGGGACGATAGGACTGCAACATGGAGCTTTTCGGTTCCCCATATGCGTCAGTTCTGTTTATTGACGAAGCCGTCCAGGTAAAAATAAGCTTCGTCAGTAAACCAAATGCTGCCCACATGCATATCGCCGTCATCAATCCTGTGCACTATAACGTTAGCGAATGTCTCTCGTGCAGCAATGGTAGTGGCGCTGAGGGGTTGCCGCGTTTGAATTTTGTATGGGTAGAGGTGTAAACTCTGGCGCATGAGACGATACGTGGACGTTGGCGTCATTTGGACCGCAGCTGCAACACGGCGAACGGAAACCCGAGGCCGCTGTTGGATCACCTGCTGCACTAGCTGCGCGTTGCCCTCTGTGGTTGCCGTACGTGGTCGCCCTACCTTTCCAGCACGTTCATCAGTCACGTTCCCAGTCCGTTGAAATTTTTCAAACAGATCCTTTATTGTATCGCTTTTCGGTCCTTTGGTTACATTAAACCTCCGTTGAAAACTTCGTCTTGTTGCAACAACACTGTGTTCTAGGCGGTGGAATTCCACCAGAAAAATCCTCTGTTCTAAGGAATAAACCATGTTGTCTACAGCACACTTGCACGTTGTGAACAGCACACGCTTACAGCAGAAAGACGACGTTCAGAATGGCGCACCCACAGACTGCGTTGTCTTCTATATCTTTCACATCACTTGCAGCGCCATCTGTTGTTGAAAATTGTAACTACTGTAATTTCGAAAGTTTGTCCGCCTGAAAATGTACTGTTGTCCCAAGCATATTGCAACAAACGGTGTATTTCTATCGCTGCTTGTTTAGTTTTTATTGCCGTTTCAAATATACCGGTCATTTTTGAAACACCCTGTAAAAGCTACTGTATCCCACGGCGCACATACGCTCCACATAGTACTGCGGGTTGTTTGGGGTTGCCTGCTTAGGAGGCGTTAAGTGGCGAGACGACGTACGGCTGATACTGCAGTTCCGGTGTACTCTACAGCGGATGATACCTTTGGCGATCCACTGTGTATCGCCTGTCGCCTGTCACGTATCCGGAAACAGAGCATGTTTGTATCGTTCCGCATTCCACATATTATTGTGGGAAGCGTGGCCCAACACAGCGAAGTCGTACGGGGAGATAAACCCACCATTTGACTGTATGGTACACTGTATTATACGATCTAGATTTCAGCCTTACGCCATGTTACGAATGTCAAAAAAATCGTCCGACTTGCGTGGAATACAGAATGTTCGTTACTGTTGAGGCACACTCGAACGAAGTGTAAACCTGTGGTCTGGTCACCAGTGTTCTTTCACAGCCTTATCCTGTTTACAAATTTGACGACCGGCGACACCACAGTGGTGAGCATAATATCGCGCAGTGGCCAGTGACAGCACTTTGGTATCTTTTTCATTCTGTTGGTGTTTTGTTTAGGTAACAATAAGTTGCACACGTCAACAAGTATTTTGTTTTTATAGGTACCGGGTGATCAAAAAGTCAGTATAAATTTGGAAAATTAATAAACCACGGAATAATGTAGGTAGAGGGGTAAAAATTGACACACATGCTTGGAATGACATGGGGTTTTATTAGAACCAAAAAAACAAAAAAAAAAACAAAGTATTGATAGACGCGTGAAAGATCTCTTGCGTGCGTCGTTTGGTGATGATCGTGATGATCGCCGCCACTTTCGTCATGCTTGGCCTCCCAGGTCCCCAGACCTCAGTCCGTGCGATTATTGGCTTTGGGGTTACCTGAAGTCGCAAGTGTGTCGTGATCGACCGACATCTCTAGGGATGCTGTGAAAGACAACATCCGACGCCAATGCCTCACCATAACTCCGGACATGCTTTACAGTGCTGTTCACAACATTATTCCTCGACTACAGCTATTGTTGAGGAATGATGGTGGACATATTGAGCATTTCCTGTGAAGATCATCATCTTTGCTTTGTCTTACTTTGTTATGCTAATTATTGCTATCCTGATCAGATGAAGCGCCATCTGTCGGACAGTTTTTGAACTTTTGTATTTTTTTGGTTCTAATAAAACCCCATGTTATTCCAAGCATGTGTGTCAATTTGTACCTCTCTATCTACATTATTACGTGATTTATTAAGTTTTCAAATTTATACTGACTTTTTGATCACCCAGTTCTTGTGTACTTTCATCATGGCAGACGAAAGAGACGATACGATTATTTACGATGAATACGCGGATGTCTTGTCTGACGTTCCGGACGACTTGGTCGATTGCAAGAAGACATTGGATAAAAAAAAAGAAAGTGAAGCAGAATCGTCAGAAGAAGAATTCGGCCAACGCTACGGTTGCCAACAGATTCGGATTAATCAGACGAAGAAGACAGACTATGATTTACTGAGGACCAATAATATATTTTAAGAATCTCCGGGTCAACACACAAGAAGACATTGGATAAAAAAAATGAAAGTGAATCAGACTCGTCAGAAGAAGAATTCGGCCAACGCTACGGTTGCCAACTGATTCGGATTAATCAGACGAAGAAGACAGACTATGATTTACTGAGGACCAATAATATATTTTAAGAATCTCCGGGTCAACACACATTTCCCAAAGATACAAAAAGCGTCGCGGATGTCATAGAACTATATATTGGGAACGATCTATTTGAATATATTAGCAACGAAACCAGCAAGTATTACAGTCAAAATTGCAATAGAAGGAAACTGGATAAAAAAATTGCCAAATTTGTCGACGTTATGGGACCCGAACTTAGGATATGGTTTGGGCGACCTATCCTTTTGGGAATTTTAAAAAAAAGCAAGAATCGATGACTAGAGGTCAACGAATCCATTGATAGACACGCCAATATTTCGCAAAACGATGTCCCGCAACCGATTCAGACAAATATTGTAATTTTTACATTTTTCCGACAACAACAATAAACAGGATAATGATGACCGGCTTTTCAAAGTGCAATTCGTAACTGATTTTTTCCAAAAAGTTTAAGGAAACGTTTAATCCAAGTTAAAACATCTCAACTGATGAGGGAATGATTCCGTGGCGTGGACAGTTAAATTGTAAAGTTCACAATCCGTCGAAAATTACGAAATACGGCATACTCATTCGGATGCTGTGTGATTCGAGTACGGGATACATTTCCTCATTCAAGATGTATTCCGGCGCTGGAAAACCTTTAGCAAAAACAATGATGGAACTATTGACACCTTCTTATGGAAAGTGGCATCATCTTTACACGGATAAATATTGTAACAAGTGTAGAACGTGGAGAGAAGTTACTTGGAGAGAAGTTACTTGAAAAGAAAATTCGAGTTTGTGGAACGATACGACAAAATAGAGGATTTCCGGGAAAATTAAAGCGCGCAAAAGTCATTGCGTTTGAAGCTTGCCATCAACGGAAAGGCGACAAGCGGCCGGCGACAAGCAAAGTATTCCGAATTAGCGCTGCCGGTGCCAAGCGAATAAATTTGTACGAGACGTGCGGACGGCAAAGTGTTAATACGTCATGCACGTCCCCAGTCAATCAACTTATCACAAAATATTCTGACTGAAGATATATACACTCCTGGAAATTGAAATAAGAACACCGAGAATTCATTGTCCCAGGAAGGGGAAACTTTATTGACACATTCCTGGGGTCAGATACATCACATGATCATACTGACAGAACCACAGGCACATAGACACAGGCAGCAGAGCATGCACAATGTCGGCACTAGTACAGTGTATATCCACCTTTCGCAGTAATACAGGCTGCTATTCTCCCATGGAGACGATCGTAGAGATGCTGGATGTAGTCCTGTGGAACGGCTTGCCATGCCATTTCCACCTGGCGCCTCAGTTGGACCAGCGTTCGTGCTGGACGTGCAGACCGCGTGAGACGACTCTTCATCCAGTCCCAAACATACTCAATTGGGGGACAGATCCGGAGATCTTGCTGGCCAGGGTAGTTGACTTACACCTTCTAGAGCACGTTGGGTGGCACGGGATACATGCGGACGTGCATTGTCCTGTTGGAACAGCAAGTTCCCTTGCCGGTCTAGGAATGGTAGAACGATGGGTTCGATGACGGTTTGGATGTACCGTGCACTATTCAGTGTCCCCTCGACGATCACCAGTGGTGTATGGCCAGTGTAGGAGATCGCTCCCCACACCATGATGCCGGGTGTTGGCCCTGTGTGCCTCGGTCGTATGCAGTCCTGATTGTGGCGCTCACCTGCACGGCGCCAAACACGCATACGACCATCATTGGCACCAAGGCAGAAGAGATTCTCATCGCTGAAGACGACACGTCTCCATTCGTCCCCCCATTCACGCCTGTCGCGACACCACTGGAGGCGGGCTGCACGATGTTGGGGCGTGAGCGGAAGACGGCCTAACGGTGTGCGGGACCGTAGCCCAGCTTCATGGAGACGGTTGCGAATGGTCCTCGCCGATACCCCAGGAGCAACAGTGTCCCTGATTTGCTGGGAAGTGGCGGTGCGGTCCCCTACGGCACTGCGTAGGGTCCTACGGTCTTGGCGTGCATCCGTGCGTCGCTGCGGTCCGGTCCCAGGTCGACGGGCACGTGCACCTTCCGCCGACCACTGGCGACAACATCGATGTACTGTGGAGACCTCACGCCCCACGTGTTGAGCAATTCGGCGGTACGTCCACCCGGCCTCCCGCATGCCCACTATACGCCCTCGCTCAAAGTCCGTCAACTGCACATACGGTTCACGTCCACGCTGTCGCGGCATGCTACCAGTGTTAAAGACTGAGATGGAGCTCCGTATGCCACGGCAAACTGGCTGACACTGACGGCGGCGGTGCACAAATGCTGCGCAGCTAGCGCCATTCGACGGCCAACACCGCGGTTCCTGGTGTGTCCGCTGTGCCGTGCGTGTGATCATTGCTTGTACAGCCCTCTCGCAGTGTCCGGAGCAAGTATGGTGGGTCTGACACACCGGTGTCAATGTGTTCTTCTTTCCATTTCCAGGAGTGTATTTTAACGGTGATTTTAGTTTGTTTTTGGCATTTGTAACACTTCAAAATGGTTTGTGGCTGAAACCTAGATCGTCTAATAAAGCATATCATACAGTAAAATGGCGGTTATATCTTTCCGTAAGTTTTATGTGACTGTGGTTTCAGATGAAGGAAAAATCGTCAACAATGCAGGCAGATGGAGAGGCAGTCGACGGGTCTACTTCCAAAGCCGACGGCCAGCCGTTTACTTCGTTGAAGTTGTCATGTCTCACACAGTCTGTGACGCTCCCACGTGCCCATCACTTCATCGTGAGTTGGCTTCGAAGAAACACGTTGAATCAAAGTGATACTTGTGCAATTTTGTACCTGACATCGGATCTCTGCCAAGCTAGACTTAAGTATTCTATATACACAAAACTGATAGGATAGCGGTATGCGCAAGATATAAAAGGCAGTGCATTGGCGGAGCTGATATTGGTACTCAGGTGATTCATGTTAAATGTGTACATCGTGATTACGGCTGCACAACGAGAATTGTAGTGTCGCGGAACAGTAAAGAGTTAGAAACGTGGAATATTGTCAAAGTTTTGTTGCCCATGCCGAGAGCCAGAGGCAGTAGGTTATCCAAGAGGTAAGAGGATTCCACATGTATCAGAATGTGTCGTCTTGCAGGGGCAGTGGCCTGGCTACACACAACAGGCGAGAGAGAATTGCTTAGCACGCGGGTTTGTGTTAGACGGAGACTTTCGTAGAGCGCAAGACAGAGGTATAGCGTCAGCTGTACTGCATTTCACAACTTCGCCTACGTCTGCCGTAACAACACGTAACTCTGTCGCAAGGACACCTAAGGGGCGAGTACGACAGATGAATCAGCAGTATAAGTGGAACGAATGCGGTCATTACAAACGAGCATGACGTCAGGACGTCGCTCATGCTTCCTTTCAACACGCCAGCTTTGATAACAAGACACTCGCAGTTAGACTTGCAGTTAGATGTGTACTGGGACGCTGCGTAGCGCTCAGCTACGACATGTTAATCTTTATTAAGGAGATGTTGCAGTAAGGGCGGCCCATCCAGCAGCAGACGTGAGGGGACAGTACCAGCTCTGGTCCTCGCTGCTGCCGCTGTCAATCATCAACCCAGGATTAGCAGACATCGCGGCAGACTCGCTCGCCGCCAATGCTGACCACACCAGTGAGCCGTCGTCGAGATCGTGCGAGGCCTAGGACCTGTGCATCCGCCGTCACAATCGGGTGAGCCGACGACTCTAGGGGACTGCAGCCTTTTCCGCCCGTCCACCGCGGACGAGCCACCAGGAGGAGCAGGGAAGAAGACGGGGTGGGATAGAGTACACTCCACACTCTCGTACCGACAGCGCCGGGACTCCAACCCGGAGCCTCCTATGCACAGCGGCCTGCTGTCCGCCGCCGAGCCGACCGGCCAGCCAGCCGGGCGCCGCCAGCCACGCGCGGCGGAAGTAAGGGCATTCCAACGTTACGTCACAGCACGCGGCGCTGCGCTAGCAAGATGTTGGTTGTTTGTTTTTGGGGAAGGAGACCAGACAGCGAGGTCATCGGTCTCGTCGGATTAGGGAAGGACGGGGAAGAAAGTCGGCCGTGCCCTTTGAAAGGAACCATCCCGGCATTTGCCTGGAACGGTTCAGGGAAATCTTGGAAAACCTAAATCAGGATGGCCGGACGCGGGATTGAACCGTCGTCCTCCTGATTGCGAGTCCAGTGTCTAACAACTGCGCCACCTCGCTCGGTCGCTAGCAAGAGTAGTGCGGCCCGGAGCTGGTGTCATCGCTCCGAGTCAGCGAAGACTCGGGGAAGGTTGTTGATATCACCAAGCTCAGCCAGCCTGTGTTACGCGGGCCACATTGTACTCGGCAGGAATAAAGGTGTCATGATTTACTAATGTTTCTTTGGTGTTTCTGACGCGTCCACAGTCATTTCCTAGCATCCTGACAAATGGAGACGTCACCGCTCGGCTTCCAGTCCACCGTAGGCGACCGGGACCACAGGGGCGCCTACAGAATTAATGGACTTAAAGCAGAATGGTAAATGGAGCTAGAGGCATGGGACACTCCATTTCGGAAATCGTTAGGGAATTCAATATTCCAAGATCCACGGTGTCAAGAGAGTGCCGAGAATACCACATTTCAGGCATCACCTCTCACCACGGACAACGCAATGACCAATGGCCGTCACTTAACGACCGAGGGCAGCGGCGTCTGCGTAGAGTCGTCAGTGCTAAGAAACTAGTAACATTGGGTGAAGTGACTGCAGAAACCACAGTGGCACTTGCGACTAACGTATCTGTTAGGACAGTGGGGCGAAATATGGCGTTAATGTGCTATGGCAGACAGACGCAAGTACCTTTGCTAACAACACGACATCGCCTGGACTCGTGACCATATCCGTTGGACCCTAGATGAATGGAAAACCGTAGCCTAGTAACACGAGCCCCGATTCCATTTGGTAAAAGCTGACGGTAGGGTTTGAGTGTGGCGCTGACCGCATGAAGCCATGGACCCAAGTTGTCAACAACGCACCGTGGAAGCTGGTGGTGGCGCCATAATGGTGTGGTCTGTGTTTACATGGAATGTGCTTGCTCCTCTGGTCCAACTGAACCTGACGTTGACTGGAAATACACGCCTGGAAATGGAAAAAAGAACACATTGACACCGGTGTGTCAGACCCACCATACTTGCTCCGGACACTGCTAGAGGGCTGTACAAGCAATGATCACACGCACGGCACAGCGGACACACCAGGAACCGCGGTGTTGGCCGTCGAATGGCGCTAGCTGCGCAGCATTTGTGCACCGCCGCCGTCAGTGTCAGCCAGTTTGCCGTGGCATACGGAGCTCCATCGCAGTCTTTAACACTGGTAGCATGCCGCGACAGCGTGGACGTGAACCGTATGTGCAGCTGACGGACTTTGAGCGAGGGCGTATAGTGGGCATGCGGGAGGCCGGGTGGACGTACCGCCGAATTGCTCAACACGTGGGGCGTGAGGTCTCCACAGTACATCGATGTTGTCGCCAGTGGTCGGCGGAAGGTGCACGTGCCCGTCGACCTGGGACCGGACCGCAGCGACGCACGGATGCACGCCAAGACCGTAGGATCCTACGCAGTGCCGTAGGGGACCGCACCGCCACTTCGCAGCAAATTAGGGACACTGTTGCTCCTGGGGTATCGGCGAGGACCATTCGCAACCGTCTCCATGAAGCTGGGCTACGGTCCCGCACACCGTTAGGCCGTCTTCCGCTCACGCCCCAACATCGTCCAGCCCGCCTCCAGTGGTGTCGCGACAGGCGTGAATGGAGGGACGAATGGAGACGTGTCGTCTTCAGCGATGAGAGTCGCTTCTGCCTTGGTGCCAATGATGGTCGTATGCGTGTTTGGCGCCGTGCAGGTGAGCGCCACAATCAGGACTGCATACGACCGAGGCACACAGGGCCACACCCGGCATCATGGTGTGGGGAGCGATCTCCTACACTGGCCGTACACCACTGGTGATCGTCGAGGGGACACTGAATAGTGCACGGTACATCCAAACCGTCATCGAACCCATCGTTCTACCATTCCTAGACCGGCAAGGGAACTTGCTGTTCCAACAGGACAATGCACGTCCGCATGTATCCCGTGCCACCCAACGTGCTCTAGAAGGTGTAAGTGAACTACCCTGGCCAGCAAGATCTCCGGATCTGTCCCCCATTGAGCATGTTTGGGACTGGATGAAGCATCGTCTCACGCGGTCTGCACGTCCAGCACGAACGCTGGTCCAACTGAGGCGCCAGGTGGAAATGGCATGGCAAGCCGTTCCACAGGACTACATCCAGCATCTCTACGATCGTCTGCATGGGAGAATAGCAGCCTGCATTGCTGCGAAAGGTGGATATACACTGTACTAGTGCCGACATTGTGCATGCTCTGTTGCCTGTGTCTATGTGCCTGTGGTTCTGTCAGTGTGATCATGTGATGTATCTGACCCCAGGAATGTGTCAATAAAGTTTCCCCTTCCTGGGACAATGAATTCACGGTGTTCTTATTTCAATTTCCAGGAGTGTATGTTCAACTACCTCGGAGGAAGGCAATGGCAAACCACCTCCACTAGGACCCTGCCTAGTACAGCGGTGCGGGTCTCCCGCATCGTCCCCTACTTTCTTCGGAGTATGGGACCTCTTCATCATCATCACTTGCAGACCATTGGTGCCATTCATGGAGTACGCGTTCCTGATTAACGATGGAGTTTATATGGATGACAATGCACGAAGACACCGTGCCACAGCTGTTCGTCACTGCTTTGAAACTGTTCTGGACAATTCGAACGAATAATTTGGCCACTCTGATTGAGAGGTAACATCATGTACGACATCCTGCAATACTGACACAATTATGGGCGGCTATAGAGGGAATATGGTTGAGCATTTCTGCGGGGACTTCCAACGACTTGCGGAATACATATGACGTCGAGTTTCTGGACTACGCCGGGCAAATGGAGTTCCGACGCGATATTAGGAGGTGTAACTGCTTCTGTAATTAGAATTCAGGACTTAGACTCACAAGCATCACCATACCGACATGGTGTTTTAAGGAGAAAAGGCACACCAGCGAGACACCAGCCACAACAGTCGACTCCACGCAAAAGTTTCGACCATTATTCTGGTGGATCTATAGTTTTTAAAATTCGCGAGCACTGTTTGTCACTCGCTCCATCCCACAGCAGTAGCCTAACGGTCGAGCTCGAAGTACTGGACACTGGAGTGATAACGACAGCCCACCAACTCTGGAGAGGAGGTGGTTGCGACATTTGCCAAATGTGTTATGAAATGTTGTTCAATACGCGTTCTTTGACACTTGTAACTGTATACATACCTCAATATCAAAATGAATAAACCTAAGCAACTGCAAAACTATCTTCAAATGAAGTTTATCGATTTTTCAGTTAAATCCTGCCAATCAAGTTGAACAGACTATCTCCAGCTAGCTTTAAAATCCAAGGAAAATAACGCAGAGAACTGACATTAGTAATTATCTAGGTCTACCCTAATTTTTTAATGGCACTCCCATTCATTTCATTAATTTTCTATGTTCTTCTGAAAACACTACTGGCCATTAAAATTGCTACACCACGTTGGTGACGTGCTACAGACGTGAAATTTTACCGACGGGAAGAAGATGCTGTGATATGCAAATGATTAGCTTTTCAGAGCATTCACACAAGGTTGGCACCGGTGGTGACACCTACAACGTGCTCACATGAGGAAAGTTTCCAACCGATTTCTCATACACAAACACCAATTGACCGGCGTTGCCTGGTGCAATGTTGTTGTGATGCCTCGTGTAAGGAGGAGAAATGCGTACCATCACGTTTCCGACTTTGATAACGGTCGGAGTGTAGCCTATCGCGATTGCGGTTTATCGTATCGCGACATTGCTGCTCGCGTTGGTCGAGATCCGATGACTGTTAGCAGAATATGGAATCGGTGGGTTCACGAGGATAATACGGAACGCCGTGCTGGATCCCAACGACCTCGTATCACTAGCAGTCGAGATGACAGGCATCTTATGCGCATGGCTGTAACGGATCGTGCAGCCATGTCTCGATCCCAGTGTCGACAGATGCGGAAGTTTGCAAGACAACAACCATCTGCACGAACAGTTCGTCGACGTTTGCAGAAGCATGGACTATCGACTCGGAGACCATGCCTGCGGTTACCCTTGACGCTGCATCACAGACAGGAGCGCCTGCGATGGTGTACTCAACGAAGAAAGTGGGTGCACGAATGGCAAAACGTCATTGTTTCGGATGAACCCAGGTTCTGCTTACAGCATCATGACGGTCGCATCCGTGTTTGGCGACATCACGGTAACTGCCCATTGGAAGCGTCTATTCTTCATCGCTATACTGGCGTATCACCCGGCGTGATGATATGGGGTGCCATTGGTTACACTTCTCGGTCACCTCTTGTTCGCATTGACGGTACTTTGAACAGTGGACGTTACATTTCAGATATGTTACGACCCATGGCTCTACCCTTCATTCAATCCCTGCGATACCCTACATTTGAGCAGGATAATGAACGACCGCATATTGCAGGTCCTGAACGGGCCTTTCTGGATACAGAAAATGTTCGACTGTTGCCCTGGCCAGCACATTCTCCAGATCTCTCACCAATTGATAACGTGTGGTCAATGGTGGCCGAGCAACTGGCTCGTCACAATACGCCAGTCACTACTCTCGATGAACTGTGGTATCGTGTTTAAGCTGCATGGGCAGCTGGACCTGTATACGCCATCCAAGCTCAGTTTGACTCAATGCCCAGGCGTATCAAGGCCGTTATTATGACAAGAGGTGGTTGTTCTTGTTACTGATTTCTCAGGATCTATGCACCCAAATTGCGTGAAAATGTAATCACATATCAGTTCTAGTATAATATATTTGTGCAATGAATACTCGTTTTTATCATTGCATTTCTTCTTGGTGTAGCAATTTTAATGGCCAGTAGTGTAGTAACATAAATGTGTTCAAAGCAAAGAGATCTGTGTCACCACCTACATGTTAGAAACCGCACTGACACAATGAACCAGCGTGAGAAGAGTAGTTAAAAACCTCTTACTCCACTGCTCAGTGGTTTCCTGTCTGACATTCGGAGGCTACAGTGGGGCAGAGTGAATGACACATAGGTCTAGTTGGTTAGTCACTCAATAGTCGTAACAAATGTAGAAGAAATAAGAGGGTCATTCAGTAAGTGACGCAGTACATTTCTTTCTGAAAGCAGGTTGGGTTTTTTTCAGAATTCCAATACAACATATTATTCCCCACTCTTGGCTACAAAAACCTATTTTTGAACGCAACCGTCATCCAATGCTACGATCTTAGGCCAACCTGCTGGCAGGGCATGAATGCCTGGTCGATGTCAGAGCCAACGTCTTGCTATATGTGTAGCCTCCCCGTCAACCACGTCCTTGTTCCCACAGTGTGCATTCTCCATTGAGCCGAACAGATTTAAGTCGGAAGGTGCAAAAGTCGGGCTGTACGGTGGATAAGAGACAACAGTCCAACGTAGTTTTGTGATCTTGTCTCTGGTGCGTGGTCTTGTGTGAGGCCTCAATTTGTCGCGAAGAAGGACAAGTTGGTTTGCATTTTCGTGGCGACAAACTCGTTTGTTCAATTTCCTGAGGGTAGCAAAATACGCTTCAGAGCTGATAGTTGTACCATGAGGCGGGATATCGAACACAATAATCCCTGCCGAGTCTGTTAAGACCGTCGCCGTGACTTTACAGGGTGAAAGTGTAGCTTTGAACTTTTTCTTCGGAGGAGATGTGGTGTGGTGTGGTGTGGTGTGGCGCCGGGTTTTTACGGTTCAAATTGATGAATCCATGTCTCATCGCTTGTGACTGTGTACGACAGAAAAAAAAAGCTGACATGATCAGGCTCGTAACGCTCAAGCAATTCCATATACGAGGGCAGTTCAAAAAGTAATGCAACACATTTTTTTTTCTGAAACAGGGGTTGTTTTATTCAGCATTGAAATACACCAGGCTATTCCCCAATCTTTTAGCTACACAACACTATTTTTCAACGTAATCTCCATTCAATGCTACGGCCTTACGCCACCTTGAAATGAGGGCCTGTATGCCTGCACGGTACCATTCCACTGGTCGATGTAGGAGCCAACGTCGTACTGCATCAATAACTTCTTCATCATCCGCGTAGTGCCTCCCACGGAATGCGTCCTTCATTGGGCCAAACATATGGAAATCCGACGGTGCGAGATCGGGGCTGTAGGGTGCATGAGGAAGAACAGTCCACTGAAGTTTTGTGAGCTCCTCTCGGGTGTGAAGACTTGTGTGAGGTCTTGCGTTGTCATGAAGAAGGAGAAGTTCGTTCAGATTTTTGTGCCTACGAACACGCTGAAGTCGTTTCTTCAATTTCTGAAGAGTAGCACAATACACTTCAGAGTTGATCGTTTGACCATGGGGAAGGACATCGAACAGAATAACCCCTTCAGCGTCCCAGAAGTCTGTAACCATGACTTTACCGGCTGAGGGTATGGCTTTAAACTTTTTCTTGGTAGGGGAGTGGGTGTGGTGTCACTCCATTGATTGCCGTTTTGTTTCAGGTTCGAAGTGATGAACGCATGTTTCATCGCCTGTAACAATCTTTGACAAGAAATTGTCACCCTCAGCCACATGACGAGCAAGCAATTCCGCACAGATGGTTCTCCTTTGCTCTTTATGGTGTTCGGTTAGACAACGAGGGACCCAGTGGGAACAAACCTTTGAATATCTCAACTGGTGAACAATTGTGGCAGCACTACCAACAGAGATGTCAAGTTGAGCACTGAGTTGT
The DNA here is from genome assembly GCF_023864345.2 of Schistocerca serialis cubense. Lineage (NCBI taxonomy): Eukaryota > Metazoa > Arthropoda > Insecta > Orthoptera > Acrididae > Schistocerca > Schistocerca serialis. The sequence goes on along the minus strand of NC_064649.1, from coordinate 87,585,296 downwards.
TTGATGGTGATCCGTCGATCATCTCGAACGAGTGTGTACGCACGCTCCGCCATTGCAGGAGTCACAGCTGTGCACGGCCGGCCCGCACGCGGGAGATTAGACAGTCTTGCTTGACCTTGCGGCGATGATGACACACGCTTTGCCCAGCGACTCACCGTGCTTTTGTCCACTGCCAGATCGCCGTAGACATTCTGCAAGCGCCTATGGATACCTGAGATGCCCTGGTTCTCCGCCAAAAGAAACTCGATCACTGCCCGTTGTTTGCAACGCACATCCGCTACAGACGCCATTTTAACAGCTCCGTACAGCGCTGCCACCTGTCGGAAGTCAATGAAACTATACGAGACAAAGCGGGAATGTTTGAAAATATTCCACAAGTGATTTCCGGTTTTTTCAAGCAAAATTGGCCGAGAAAAAAAATGTGTTGCATTACTTATTGAACTGCCCTCGTAGATGGCCCTTCGTTGCTTTTTATGGTCTTCTACTAGGCGAGCATACGCGTTTGAGTAATCCGACTGGTGGACGAGTGTGACAGCACTACCGACAGAGACGTCCAGTTGTGGAGCGGGGTGTTTGTTTGTCACCTGCCGATCACCTCGAATGAGAGTGTCCGCACGTTCTAACACTGCAGGAGTCACAGCTGTGTGGGGGCTGCCGTCACGTGGAAGATCGGACAGTTTTGTGCGACCTTGTTGCGATGATGAGACACGCCACACCCAACGACTCACCGTGCCTTTGTTCACAGCGAAGTTTCTGTAGACATTCTGAAAGCGCCTATGAAAACCTGCGATGTTCTTGTTTTTACTAGAAGAAATTGAGTGACAGCTGTCTGCTTGGAACGTACCTCCGTTACGGACTCCTTTTCGAAGGCTAGGTATAGGGACGGCATCTATCGGAACTTCATGAAACTACAGGGGCTGAAGCGGGAATATTTCACGATGTCCTTCATGCATTCCCATTTACTAAAATTCAGTGTTGCAGTACGTACGCAGCGGTCTAGGGCACCTCGTTTCTAACGTGTAGGTAGCAACAGATCACAATATAGCAAAAGCGAGTTGTGTGTGACGGGGGAGGGGGGAGGGGGGGGGGTGGTGCGGGTGCGCTAGAGGGTACGGCCGCAGAGAAAATAGCGGAATGGTCGCGCGGTTAGAGGCCCCATGTCACTGACTGCGCGGCTCCTCCCGCCGGAGGTTCGAGTCCTCCCTCGGCTACGAGTGTGTGTGTTGTTCTTAGCATAGGTTAGTTTAAGTAGTGTGTAAGTCTAGGGAGCACTCACACACATTTCAACATTTTGAGAATAGCAGATTATTCGCAAACTGTACCCGGTAATAGAGGTTTGTACTCCTATTGTGCCGGAAGAAAAACTTATGAATGCTCTTTTGTATAAGATCTGTGTCATTACCGGGCGCCGTATTGTAAAAGTGTCCATGTTATGTTTGCTACGAAGCTTTTGCGAATATGACAGTACTTCCTGCAGCAGCGGAAACCGCAGAGACGCAGCGTCATGTAATTTTTATTCTGATGAAGACCGCCTTAGAGCTGTCGAAACCATGGTCAATTTGACAACAATTTTATTCAGCCGAGGTGGCCATACGTGCATTCTGTAATTAAATTACGCATGGTTGCTGGACTTCAGCCTATAACAATGTTTAAAATTTCAAGAGTAGTGGTTTATTTAAGGATGGGAAGAAGGAATTCTCTTCGGCGAACGAGTGCAGGACACACGGATTTCTGCCGCAGTATCTACTGTAGCTTCTAGTAGGGACTTGGCGAGTGTGTAACGCTGTTACCAATGCTAATTTAAGAACTACTTTTCAACGTGCGCAAGAGTTTGGAGACCTTATTTAAAGAAGATCATTAAAACACATTTTTTTGTTGTAGATGTAAGTGATTTCCTGTCAGAAAGGTCACTGTTAGTAGTAATAGACGGAAAATCATAGAGTAAAACAGCAGCAATATCCGGCGTTCCCCAAGGAAGTGTTATAGGCCTTCTATTGCTCTTGATCTATATTAACGACATAGGAGACAATCTGAGTAGCCGTCTTAGATTGTTTGCAGATGATGCTGTCGTTTACCGTCTTGTAAAGTCATCAGATGATCAAAACGACTTGCAAAATGATTTAGATAAGATATCTGTATGGTGCGAAAAGTGGCAATTGACCCTGAATAAAGAAAAGTGTGAAGTTATTCACACGAGTACTAAAAGAAATCATCTAAATTTCGATTACGCGATAAGTCACACAAATCTGAGGGCTGTAAATTCAGGATTACAATTACAGATAACCTAAATTAGAACGATCACATAGATAATATTGTGGGTAGAGCAAACCAAAGACTGCGATTCATTGGCAGAACACTTAGAAGGTGCAACAGGTCTACTAAAGAGACTGCTTACACCACACTTGTCCGCCCTATTCTGGAGTACTGCTGTGTGGTGTGGGATCCGCATCAGGTAGGACTGACGGATGACATCGAAAAAGTACAAAGAAGGGCGGCTCGTTTTGTATTATCGCGAAATAGGGGAGATAGTGTCACAGACATGATACATGGAGTGGCAATCATTAAAGCAAAGGCGTTTCTCGTTGCGTCGGGATCTTCTCATGAAATTTCAATCACTAGTTTTCTCCTCCGATTGCGAAAACATTCTGTTGGCACCCACCTACATAGGGAGAAAAGATCATCACGATAAAATAAGAGAAATAAGGGTCCGCACAGAAAAATTTAAGTGCTCGTTTTTCCCGCGTGCCGTTCGAGAGTGGAACGGTAGGCAGACAGCTTGAAGGTGGTTCATTGAACACTCTGCTCTGGCTCTGAGCACTATGGGACTTAACATCTTAGGTCATCAGTCCCCTAGAACTTAGAACTACTTAAATCTAACTAACCTAAGGACATCACACAACACCCAGCCATCACGAGGCAGAGAAAATCTCTGACTCCGACGGGAATCGAACCCGGGGACCCGGGCGTGGGAAGCGAGAACGCTACCGCACGACCACGAGATGCGGGCGAACACTCTGCCACGCACTTTATTGTGAATAGCAGATTAATCATGTAGATGAACAGACAAGGTTTTTCATGTTATTTATTGCTGTCAGGCTTCCATCATTGACACCCCTGCTATTTACCGACCCTATGGAGCGGGCGTTGGGTCTTCTAGAATATCAGATGATCCTGTGATTCCCATTTAGAAAGTTCCGCTTGTCTCCAATGCACCTATTAGACTGATACTGGAGACGCAATTAATTTCAGCTACTGATAGGAGAAAGAGGCACAAGAGTGTTAATATCTTTATTTAGACGAATAAATAACTGGATTTGACGTCACGTCGTGTTTTCCGAAAAAGGTACGAAAAGGAATGTTAATCCTCTGCTTTTTGCAGAGTCGTCATACGAAATATTCTAGCAGAAAATGGAAAGAGAGGAAATAGCATACGTAAGTACTTTGCTTGTTATTTCTCGCGAATGAAACAGAATTTCTGTCCGCCACTGTTTCTGTAGGTAAATGAGTGTCAGGGCCTAGCGAGGTTCTGCTGTGCAGAAGTCGCCTTTGATACGGCACGGTGTGGCCTTATCTGCCTCGTTGTCCGGGAGACGGACGGCAGCTGTCTCAGACGTTAATGGTGTGGTTGGGGGAGTGGGTGGCAGTGGGGACTTTCGCCCTTTGTAAATGTCCCGCGGAAGAGCACGGCTTAGCCCGGCCGGGGTATCTGGTTTAAGTTTCTGCAATTAGGAGGCGCATCCGGCGGGCTTTTGTAGCCAGCTGGGGCTGTGGACTGCGTGGGACGATAGAAAAACCCCACAGTGGCGGCGGGGTGACTTCGCGGTCTTCCGAATATTTGTAGACAGCCGAGGGCGAAACGGCCCGAGAGACGGACAGAAAAAAAAAAAAATTAATTAACTCCAAACCGGGCCGGTTAATTTCGCTTTCTCTGCGAGGTGCCTCTTTAATTTCCGACCACCGGAATGGCAGTTCCTGGAATGGGTTTGTTTTTAATTTCGAGCTCATTCCAGAAGGCGTGCCTGGAAAAGCGATCGCTATCACTGTTGCTCCATCAAACACCGTTTCTTTCGCTTGATACTTTCTAGCTGTTTTTGGTACAAAGATGATACTGGAAACGAAAGTCTATTGACCGCTGACACAGAGCGAGGTACCGCATTGGTTAGCACACTGGAATCGTATTCGGGAGGACGATGGTTCAAATCCTCGTCCGGCCATCCATATTTGGAATTTCTCTGAATTGCGCCAACAAATGCCGGACTGGTTATTTCAAAATGGCACGGCCCATTTCCTTTCCTATCTTCGATACATTCCAACTTTCTGCGCCGTCTCTAATGACAAATCGTTCAAATGGCTCTGAGCACTATGGGACAACTGCTGTGGTCATCAGTCCCCTAGAACTTAGAACTACTCAAACCTAACTAACCTAAGGACATCACACTCATCCATGCCCGAGGCAGGATTCGAACCTGCGACCGTAGCAGTCGCGCGGTTTCGGACTGCGCGCCTAGAACCGCTAGACCACCGTGGCCGGCGACATCGTTGTACATGGGACATTAAACCCTAATCTTCTTCCTGCCTTTCCTTTCCATTCGAATGGCTGTGAAGGACCTTTAAAATTGGTGACTTGGTTTGAATGTTAAAAAAAAATGTATAGCTGTTTACGCCACAAAACGCAAAAGTGTGGTACACGCAGAGAGGAGAAAATTCATGGGATTCCGAAGTGTACATACGAGGGTGAGTCTAATGAAAACCTTAAATATTTTTTAAATGTTATTTATTGCGCAGAAGTGGCACAAAGCTGTATCACTTTTCAACATAATCTCCCCCACGCTTAATGCAAGTCCTCCAGCGCTTAAAAAGTGCACAAATTCCTTTAGAAAAAAAAATTCTTTTGGTAGTCCACGCAACCACTCATACACCGCGTGGCGTACCTCTTAATCAGAACGGAATTTCTTTCCTCGCATTGCGTCTTTGAGTGGTCCAAACATACGGAAATCACTTGGGACAAGGTCTGGTGAGTATGGTGGATGAGGAAGACACTCAAAATGCAGGTCTTTGATTGTTGGAACTGTGGTACGGGCAGTGTGGGGCATTGCATTGTCAGTTGCAAAAGGACACCTGCTGACAGCAATCCACGTCGCTTTGATTTGATTGCAGGCCGCAGGTGATTATTTTTAGGAGATCTGTGTATGATGCACTGGTGACAGTGGTCCCTCTAGGCATGTAATGCTCCAAAATGACGCCTTTTTCGTCCCAAAAGATTGTCAGCATAACCTTCCCTCCTGATGGCTCTGTTCGAAACTTCTTTGGTTTTGGTGATGAGCAATGGCGCCATTCCTTGCTCGCTCTCTTCATTTCCGGTTGGTGGAAGTGAACCCAGGTTTCGTCCGCAGTAACGATTCTTGCAAGGAAGCCATCAGCTTCTCGTTCAAAGCGCCGAAGAAGTTCTCCACAATCATCAACACGTCGTCCTCTCATTTCAGGAGTCAGCTGCCGTGGCACCCATCTTGCAGACACTTTCTGAATCTGGAGCACATCATGCACAATGTCATTCAGTGTCAATCGGCGGTTTTCCTTCACTATGGCTTCAACTGCTGCAATGTTCTGTGGAGTCACAACTCGTCGGGCCTGATCTGGACGAGGAGCATCTTCCACTGAAGTCACACCATTTGCGAACTTCCTACTCCATTCGTAGAATTGCAGCTGTGACAAACATGAATCACCGTACTGGACCTTCATTCGTCGATGAATTTCAATAGGTTTCACACCTTCACTACGGAAAAACCGAATAACAGAACGCTGTTCTTCCCTGTCGCAAGTCACAAGTGGGGCGGCCATCTTTATACTGATACTGAGACGGTATGTGTGCATCTGCACTGTGCTGCCCCCTACAGCCCATTCTGCACGCTGTTTGTAGCACGCTTACCAACTAACAGGATAACGGTGCGAAATTTCGATTTGTTATTACAAATTTAAGGTTTTCATTTGACTCACTCTCGTATATAGGCAGCAGTTATTCACACACACAAGAATAAAAGTGCAGTGCATTGGCGGATCTTTCGTTTGTCTTAGGTGATCCACGTTAAAGGATGCCCAACATGATTGTGACCACACAACGGGGATTGACAGAGTTTGAACGCGGAATGGTAGTTGGAGCTAGACGCTTTGGACATTCCGTTTTGGAAATCATTTGGGTATTCCGTATACCAAGAAGGTGGAAAGAATACACTGAAAGCCTCTATGAGGGTGAAGATTTGTCTGATGTGATAGAAGAAGAGTCGATTTAGAAGAGATAGGGGATCCAGTATTAGAATCGGAATTTAAAAGAGCTTTGGAGGACTTGCGGTCAAATAAGGCAGAAGGGATAGACAACATTCCACCAGAATTTCTAAAATCACTGGGGGATGTGGGAATAAAACGACTATTCACGTTGATGTGTAGAATATCATCCACACAATTCCGAAGACGGCAAGAGCTGAAAAGTGCGAGAATTATCGCACAATCAGCTTAACAGCTCATGCATCGAAGCTCCTTACAAGAATAATATACAGAAGAATGGACAAGAAAATTGAGAATGCGCTAGGTGACGATCAGTTTGGCTTTAGGAAAAGTAAAGGGACGAGAGAGACAATTCTGACGTTACGGCTAATAATGGAAGCAAGGCAAAAGAAAAATCAAGACACTTTCATAGGATTTGTCGACGTGGAAAAAGCGTTCGATAATATAAAATGGTGCAAGCTGTTCGAGATTCTGAAAAAAGTAGGGGTAAGCTATAGGGAGAGACGGGTCATATACAATATGTACAACAACCAAGAAGGAATAATAAGAGTGGACGATCAAGAACGAAGTGCTCGTATTAAGAAGGGTGTAACACAAGGCTGTAGCCTTTCGCCCCTACTCTTCAATCTGTACATCGAGGAAGCAATGATGGAAATAAAAGAAAGGTTCAAGAGTGGAATTAAAATACAAGGTGAAAGGATATCAATGATACGATTCGCTGATGACATTGCTGTCCTGAGTGAAAGTGAAGAAGAATTAAATGATCTGCTGAACGGAATGAACAGTCTAATGAGTACACAGTATGGTTTGAGAGTAAATCGGAGAAAGACGAAGGTAATGAGAAGTAGTAGAAATGAGAACAGCGAGAAACTTAACATCAGGATTGATGGTCACGAAGTTAGGGAATTCTGCTACCTAGGCAGTAAAATAACCAATGACGGACGGAGCAAGGAGGACATCAAAAGCAGACTCGCTATGGCAAAAAAGGCATTTCTGGCCAAGAGAAGTCTACTAATATCAAATACCGGCCTTAATTTGAGGATGAAATTTCTGAGGATGTACGTCTGGAGTACAGCATTGTATGGTAGTGAAACATGGACTGTGGGAAAACCGGAACAGAAGAGAATCGAAGCATTTGAGATGCGGTGCTATAGACGAATGTTGAAAAGTAGGTGGACTGATAAGGAATGAGGAGGTTCTACGCAGAATCGGAGAGGAAAGGAATATGTGGAAAACACTGATAAGGAGAAGGGACAGGATGATAGGACATCTGCTAAGACATGAGGGAATGACTTCCATGGTACTAGAGGGAGCTGTAGAGGGCAAAAACTGTACAGGAAGACAGAGATTGGAATACGTCAAGCAAATAATTGAGGACGTAGGTTGCAAGCGCTACTCTGAGATGAAGAGGTTAGCACAGGAAAGGAATTCGTGGTGGGCCGCATCAAACCAGACTGATGACCAAAAAAAAAACCTCTCAACACGGACAACGCAGTGGTCGACGGGGGTTCACGTAAGGATCAAGAGCAGCGACGTCCTTATGGAGTTGTCAGTGCTAATAGACAAGCAATACTGCTGGAAATAACGGCTGAAATCAATGTGGGACGTATGACGAACGTATGCGTTAGGGAAGTACGGCAAAATTTGGCGTCAATGGGCTATGGCAGCAGACGACGGACGCGAGTGCCTCTGCTAACAGCATGACATTGCCTCTCCTGGGCTCGTGACCAAATCAGTTGGACCCTAGACGACTGGAAAAACGTGGCGTGGTAAGATTAGTGTAGATTTCAGTTGGTAAGAGCTGATGGCAGGGGTGCAGTGTGGTGCAGACCGCACGAAGTATGGCCGCAAATTGTCAGCAAGGCACTGTGCAAGCTGGTGATGGCTCCAAGATGGTGGGGACTGTGTTTACATGGAATGGACCGAGTCCTGTAGTCCAACTGAATCTATCATGGACTGGAAATGGTTATGTTCGTCTTTGGCACGACTTTGAATTTTACTATGAGCCGATAAATGACAAATATCGACATACACGGAAGCGAAATTTTAGGGTTCCCCTGATATACGCATTTGGCATTTCCTTAGTCGAATTTTTTGAGCATTTACTTATACCAACTGACGCGACCAAAGATGTATACAATGTATCACTTTATTTACTGTATTGAACATACGGCCGTATGTTGAGATATTACACCGTATGTGCCATCGAGACAATTCTGTGTGTTCTGTGATAAAGTAACAGTTTTAGAGAGTGGATAATACCATGTGATACAGTATTCTCTTTTCATTAATCTGAGATCGACTGTGAGCACGTGATCTATTGCAATCGATTGCTTTAGATGAAAACCGTGTTATGAACTATCTAATTTCTACGTAATAAACGTTGGTTCTAATGAAACATAACTACATAAAAATTGCTTGACCTTTTCTGTCTCTATCCACACCGATCTTTCTTTTTGTATATAATTTAGCTCTTCTCAGTGTTTAAAGTTTATGTATTTGGTTTGTCTTCTAGAAATTATCCCCCGCATTATTAACCTACACTGTAAGTGAAACTCTTCAACTGTCGTTTTTGATATAACGTAGTCGGTCAGTGGCAAGCCACAATTTTATAGATGACACAAAAAATCTTGTTGTATCTAGTATAATTGGTTTGCGATCCTGTAATGAATAAATGAACACCAGTTTCTAGGGAGGGGGCAAGTACCTGCTCTTGTCCCACCTGCTACCTCCTCCTCCCCCCCCCCCCTCCCCCATCCCGGGCACGGAATCGTTTAAAGACCAGAACGAGAGCAGTAGAAGGGTACCGCTTCAAGTGTTGAAGAGCACGGCGGCATCAGTCTTTTCTGGCCGCAGCAATTTCCGGAGTCCACCAAGGGACCATCTTCCGATGGGGGGGGGGGGGGGGATGGCTGAAACAGCTGCGGAAAGAATGGCAGCAGTCAAAGCCTGTGTAGACTCATCAATACTGTTCTGTTGTGTGATAGTACAGGGGGATGGTAGCAGAGAAGAAGGCACCCCAATCAGCTTTAGAGAAGGCCCATCTGGGAGGGTGATGGAGCGAGATACACTGAAGGAAGGTCAAAACAATCGGGTAATGACCGCTGTCACATAAGTCATTGTGGACACCCCACTGAATGGAGGGAAGAAGCCCCCCCCCCCACCGCTAGCTTGAAGACGCCCATATCAACGGGACTTGTGCATACGAGATTCCACTTTTATTACTAGGGTTGAGTTGACTTGGTGGGAGAGACCAAACAGCGAGGACATCGGTCTCATTGGATTGGGGAAGGATGGGGAAGGAAGTCGACCGTGCCCTTTCAGAGGAACCATCCCAGCATTTGCCTGAAGCGATTTAGGGAAATCACGGAAAACCTAAATCAGGATGGTCGAACGCGGGATTGAACCGTCGTCCTCCCGAATGCGAGTCCAATGTACTAACCACTGCCCCACCTCGCCCGGTATTACTCAGGGCTCTTATTTATTTCAAATGAACTGTAAGTTGATCTCGCCCTGTTGCATTTGGATCTCGTCAAGTTTCGTCTTCGTCACGTGGGCTAAACCTAAGTTAGCATTTCCACCAATGCAAAAGACCGCTTATACTCCCAGTTCTGCAGATAGGCACTCATAAACCAGTAGAAGTTGTGTTTGAATAATTTCTCTTGTCTTTGGCCCTCGACGTCTGGCAGCGATCACAACTTGATAGCCGACCACGTCAGGATAATATCAAACATGTAATACGAGACTTTTCTGTGTTCTGTTTAATGAGAAAACGCAGACGGAGAGCATTTTTCTCTAATGAGTAATCGGAGCAGAGGGAAACGACGCGAAGCGGATGGCATTTTCCCGTTAATTAAACGAATTTCTGAACGGGGGAAAGTATCTCGCCATCAGATTAATGAATGTAATATAATCCTAAGGCCAGAAGCCGGGAAACCAATCGCCGTTCGTTTGTAGAGTGGATTCTTTCCTTTACAAATAAATTAATTTGTTCTTCTTTGAGCTTTGGAATCGTTTCTCCCAACTTTGATAGTAAGTTTGCTCTTGAGCTAGAAAACACAATTTCGTCCAGCTTGTATGTAGAGTGTCACATTTAAAAGAAAAAAAAAGAGAAAAAAACGGGCAGCAGATGTACATGGTTTGTAGAAATATCATAACCAAGGTGTCCTGATGTTCTGTTCCCTACTAGAGAAAACATATGGGAGTGACCCGGTAAGCAAGCAACAATCGAGACACTGGTTCATCACCTCGAACTTAGCCCTTTCGCTGCTACAGGCATTCTCCCTTCTTTCTGTGCTGAGGGCGGCTTTCGTTACGGTTGCACTGCCCGCCAAATACTGGTCACCCGTGCTGAGAAACGGCGTTCCGGCCGATATGAAAAACCTTTCATCCGATTTTTCGGAGACTGTGTGGTGGAAAAAATTTGATTTTTGCACACCTAACAATCTGTCGCCTATAAAGAACTGAATTTCTTTTCGTCATCTGCCATACTTACTGCACTGCATCGAATTAAATAAAATATTCATGACATTTTAACGGTTTTGCAGAGGTAAAAATGCGTTGTGTAAACTTTGTGTATGGCTGATTTTAGCTCACACATTGCTGTGAGTGAAATGTAGATAATACACTCCTGGAAATGGAAAAAAGAACACCCACCATACTTGCTCCGGACACTGCGAGAGGGCTGTACAAGCAATGATCACACGCACGGAACAGCGGACACACCAGGAACCGCGGTGTTGGCCGTCGAATGGCGCTAGCTGCGCAGCATTTGTGCACCGCCGCCGTCAGTGTCAGCCAGTTTGCCGTGGCATACGGAGCTCCATCGCAGTCTTTAACACTGGTAGCAAGCCGCGACAGCGTGGACGTGAACCGTATGTGCAGTTGACGGACTTTGAGCGAGGGCGTATAGTGGGCATGCGGGAGGCCGGGTGGACGTACCGCCGAATTGCTCAACACGTGGGGCGTGAGGTCTCCACAGTACATCGATGTTGTCGCCAGTAGTCGGCGGAAGGTGCACGTGCCCGTCGACCTGGGATTGGACCGCAGCGACGCACGGATGCACGCCAAGACCTTAGGATCCTACGCAGTGCCGTAGGGGACCGCACCGCCACTTCGCAGCAAATTAGGGACACTGTTGCTCCTGGGGTATCGGCGAGGACCATTCGCAACCGTCTCCATGAAGCTGGGCTACGGTCCCGTACACCGTTAGGCCGTCTTCCGCTCACGCCCCAACATCGTGCAGCCCGCCTCCAGTGGTGTCGCGACAGGCGTGAATGGAGGGACGAATGGAGACGTGTCGTCTTCAGCGATGAGAGTCGCTTCTGCCTTGGTGCCAGTGATGGTCGTATGCGTGTTTGGCGCCGTGCAGGTGAGCGCCACAATCAGGACTGCATACGACCGAGGCACACAGGGCCAACACCCGGCATCATGGTGTGGGGAGCGATCTCCTACACTGGCCGTACACCACTGGTGATCGTCGAGGGGACACTGAATAGTGCACGGTACATCCAAACCGTCATCGAACCCATCGTTCTACCATTCCTAGACCGGCAAGGGAACTTGCTGTTCCAACAGGACAATGCACGTCCGCATGTATCCCGTGCCACCCAACGTGCTCTAGAAGGTGTAAGTCAACTACCCTGGCCAGCAAGATCTCCAGATCTGTCCCCCATTGAGCATGTTTGGGACTGGATGAAACGTCGTCTCACGCGGTTGCACGTCCAGCACGAACGCTGGTCCAACTGAGGCGCCAGGTGGAAATGGCATGGCAAGCCGTTCCACAGGACTACATCCAGCATCTCTACGATCGTCTCCATGGGAGAATAGCAGCCTGCATTGCTGCGAAAGGTGGATATACACTGTACTAGTGCCGACATTGTGCATGCTCTGTTGCCTGTGTCTATGTGCCTGTGGTTCTGTCAGTGTGATCATGTGATGTATCTGACCCCAGGAATGTGTCAATAAAGTTTCCCCTTCCTGGGACAATGAATTCACGGTGTTCTTATTTCAATTTCCAGGAGTGTATATCGAAATGATGCTCCAAAAACGAACAACAATACTGTGCATTGACGGTCTGCCGTGGAGGAAAGTAATGCGTTAGTATAACACCATCACAGTCGTACACGAGAATCACCATAACTTCCACTATACTGGGGCTCAGACGCACATTCGCGGCGACCCATAATGACGCCATTCGTTGGATTGGCGTTTCAGTTTTGGCTCGTACGATGTGGGCCATGTCTCATCCAGTGTTACGATACTAAGAAAGCCTCTCCTTCGTGCTCATAGCGTTCCAAGTGCGTCTGAGCAGCGTCGTAACGCATCCACTTCTGCAGTTTCCGTCAAGTCGTGCGGAACCCATCGTGATGCAATTTTTCACATGCCCAAGGCGTTCCTTCAGGATGCGAAGCGCAGTCGTATGCGCTAATCCTGTTTCGTGGGTGAGCTCGGGAATCGTATGGCGTCGATCACTGTCCACTAACGCGGCGACAGCATGCACTTCTTCAGAGACGCTAGGGCGACCTGCCCGATGCATGTCTGCCACAGTTTTCCGACTTTCGTTGAAGGGTTCTACCCAACGTGCCACTGTTCTGTACGGCAATGCCGATTCCCCGCACGCCCCTTGAAGACCTTGAAGACACTGTCGTGCTGTACGACCTCTGGCACATTCAATCTCGATCCAACTCCTTTGTTCCTGTATCAAAAACGTAGTGACAGCTTTACGTTAGACCGCTCGCTCACAAGTGACTGTGTTTCCCTCGACTGTGCGCACGCTGGTGACGTGGGACGGGCGAGTCCATTTGCTCGGAGGTTGGTTCAAATGGCTCTGAGCAGTATGGGACTTCTATGCTCATCAGTCCCCTAGAACTTAAGGTACGTTTACACTGGGATACATGTATCGCGACATGTATGAGCGACATGTCAATTTGACATGTCGCGATACATCACCTCATACAAAAATTCACGGAACTTGTATGCGGACCCTCGAGCTCATACATGTCGCGTATACATTTTGTATATCGCTTTTTGGCCATATACGCGACGTGTATGAGCGACATTTGTAGAACTCGCGCATGCGCAGTACTATCATTTCTTGTCGTCTTGTCGACTGCCGCTTATTTCGACGATTAGCGCATGCGTAGTACCAGGCTCTTTGGCGGCTGTTTGAGTTTTGAAGGTGCCGACTGTCGTTTCGACGTTAATGTATCTGCATAAAATATCAAAAAGTGTCATATGCAACATTATTCTTCGTGTTTGCGAGGCCATTGTGCAAGTTTTATCCCAAGAAATGAAGATAAAAGTTTTATATATATCAGAGTATGCCATACATTAAATAATTTTTTCATGCATCTGGCACGTATATCAATGTTTTGCTGTTATTCCGGCGGCCTCGCGTGATAATGTTGACAACGGATGCCGCAATCGTGTGTGAGACGTCGGCATTAGCAATCGCGCGACAATGCAAATGTTTTGTCATGAAATCCTCGTTTTACGAGGAATCCCCAGTGGCTAAAAAACGGAGTGTTACTGCCAACTGATCCTCTGGTGGAATCGCTTCCCGAAAGTTTGTGTTGGTTTTGGACACAAGAAGAGCCACAAGTGATAACAAACCGCGGAAATCCTCCATACTCATCCTAACATAATTTCTAAAATATGGCGTTAATTCGCGAGAAACTCTCTGTGCCACCATCTACGCTTCCTCCGCCTTTTCTTCCTATCATCTTCCAAAAGAGCAAGTGTATCAGCACATAAAAATGTCAAAACTTCCAAATCGTCATCGGAAGCTATCGCTCAGTGATACATATCAACCAGTGTAAACGCACGCTCATACATGTATGAGGTTGATACTTGTCAACTCATACAAGTCGCGATACATGTCGCAAAGTCGTATATACATGTATCTCATACATGTGCCGATACAAATCGCAGTGTAAACGCACCTTTAGAACTACTTAAAGCTAACTAACCTAAGGACATCACACACATCCATGCCCGAGGCAGGATTCGAACCTGCGACGGTATCAGCCGCGTGGTTCCGGACTGAAGCGCCTAGAACCGCTCGGCCACCGCGGTCTTCAAATACGTAGGTTGGAACTTAAATAGTGGCAACGCTGCGGTGGAGACACTATGCAATGGAATCTACTATTGTCGCTGATAGCACACGTTGTTGGCACAGCTACCTTACTTCTGAGCAAATGGACTCACCCGTCCCACGTCACCGGCGTGCGCACAAGCGAGGGAAACACAAGTCACTTGTGAGTGAGTGGACTAACGTAAAGGCGCGATTCGAACCTGCGACCGAAGCGGTCGCGCGGTTGCAGACTTTTGTGCCTAGAACCGCTAGGCCACCCTGACCGGCTTGCTCGGAGATAAGGTAGGTATGTCAACAACGTGTGCTATCAGTGACAATAGTACACTCCTGGAAATTGAAATAAGAACACCGTGAATTCATTGTCCCAGGAAGGGGAAACTTTATTGACACATTCCTGGGGTCAGATACATCACATGATCACACTGACAGAACCACAGGCACGTAGACACAGGCAACAGAGCATGCACAATGTCGGCACTAGTACAGTGTATATCCACCTTTCGCAGCAATGCAGGCTGCTATTCTCCCATGGAGACGATCGTAGAGATGCTGGATGTAGTCCTGTGGAACGGCTTGCCATGCCATTTCCACCTGGCGCCTCAGCTGGACCAGCGTTCGTGCTGGACGTGCAGACCGCATGAGACGACGCTTCATCCAGTCCAAAATATGCTCAAAGGGGGACAGATCCGGAGATCTTGCTGCCCAGGGTAGTTGACTTACACCTTCTAGAGCACGTTGGGTGGCACGGGATACATGCGGACGTGCATTGTCCTGTTGGAACAGCAAGTTCCCTTGCCGGTCTAGGAATGGTAGAACGATGGGTTCGATGACGGTTTGGATGTACCGTGCACTATTCAGTGTCCCCTCGACGATCACCAGTGGTGTACGGCCAGTGTAGGAGATCGCTCCCCACACCATGATGCCGGGTGTTGGCCCTGTGTGCCTCGGTCGTATGCAGTCCTGATTGTGGCGCTCACCTGCACGGCGCCAAACACACATACGACCATCATTGGCACCAAGGCAGAAGCGACTCTCATCGCTGAAGACGACACGTCTCCATTCGTCCCTCCATTCACGCCTGTCGCGACACCACTGGAGGCGGGCTGCACGATGTTGGGGCGTGAGCGGAAGACGGCCTAACGGTGTGCGGGACCGTAGCCCAGCTTCATGGAGACGGTTGCGAATGGTCCTCGCCGATACCCCAGGAGCAACAGTGTCCCTAATTTGCTGGGAAGTGGCGGTGCGGTCCCCTACGGCACTGCGTAGGATCCTACGGTCTTGGCGTGCATCCGTGCGTCGCTGCGGTCCGGTCCCAGGTCGACGGGCACGTGCACCTTCCGCCGACCACTGGCGACAACATCGATGTACTGTGGAGACCTCACGCTCCACGTGTTGAGCAATTCGGCGGTACGTCCACCCGGCCTCCCGCATGCCCACTATACGCCCTCGCTCAAAGTCCGTCAAGTGCACATACGGTTCACGTCCACGCTGTCGCGGCATGCTACCAGTGTTAAAGACTGCGATGGAGCTCCGTATGCCACGGCAAACTGGCTGACACTGACGGCGGCGGTGCACAAATGCTGCGCAGCTAGCGCCATTCGACGGCCAACACCGCGGTTCCTGGTGTGTCCGCTGTGCCGTGTGTGTGATCATTGCTTGTACAGTCCTCTCGCAGCGTCCGGAGCAAGTATGGTGGGTCTGACACACCGGTGTCAATGTGTTCTTTTTTCCATTTCCAGGAGTGTAGATTCCATTGCATAGTGCCTCCGCAGCAGTGTTGCCACTATTTCAGTTCCAACCTACGTATATTCTGCTTCACTATTTACAACAGTGTGCCGACGATAGGGTAACTTTCCGATTCCGCGACAGTAGAAATGACGTGTTTTTGAGGCTGAGATCTCGTCGAGCCACGTTCGGAGGCCATTTTCATCCGGAAAGGAAATTCCTTGAAGGTTGTTCGCTAGAGAACGGAAAATCAGAGGGCGCA
Organism: Schistocerca serialis cubense; assembly: GCF_023864345.2. Taxonomy (NCBI): domain Eukaryota; kingdom Metazoa; phylum Arthropoda; class Insecta; order Orthoptera; family Acrididae; genus Schistocerca; species Schistocerca serialis. The sequence goes on along the minus strand of NC_064649.1, from coordinate 87,568,935 downwards.
AGATCTGGTGAATAGGGTGAGTGCGGAGAGTTCCCAACCCAAATGCTATGTACCGTTTTTTGTCATTCTAGCAGGGTGGGGGTGGGCGCTATTGCGGAATGGCATTACTTGACGCAGTCTTCCTGGTCGCTCTTCTTTGACAGCGTCTGCAAGACTACTCAGTTGTTGGACAGTAAATTTCGGCAGTGATCGTTAGATATCGGAGAAATAATCGCTGTTCCAACAGATGCACAACATTCTCTTTTGCTGATGCGCGCAGGTCTTTCTACAAGGAGCTGCTGCTTTCTTTAGGCCCAACCTTTCCTTTCTTTTCTTTTCGTTATGTTAGCATAACCACGCCATTTATCGTCAACAGTAACGTTGCAGAATAGGATTGGTCGGTGATGTTCAAGAGTCGTTTGCTGACTAGCAAGTAGACACGCTCATACGGTCAGCCGGTAATTTTTGTGATTTTGGCGTAGAGTGTGCGTCACCCACACACCGGAATTTTGAACTTTCCCCACTGTATGCAAATATCGTACGACGGTGGAATGATCACAGTTCGCACATTTGCCAGTTCTCGAATACGCTGACATGGATCATTGTGAATTAATGGGTTCAAACGATCTTCATCAAGTCCGGAACGTCTTATTGGACGTGGAGAGTAATTTCAAAATCATCCTTCTTAAAACGAGAAAACCGTGTTCTCGCTGTGCTCTGTTCAATGGTATTACCCCCATACACGCTCATATTTTTCTGTCTCTACCTCTGCTCCTGTTGCCCCTCTATTGAAATCAAACACATGTCGGAAATGTTCCAATTTCTCCACTCGGCACCCTGTTTCATGGCGTCCACAGCTACACTTACCACCTCCAAATGACATGACGTGAACTCGAGTAGCAACAGTGAACTACAAATAAAAAATGACAACTGATAAATAAACCGATAGCAAACAGAACAACAACAACCAAAACAAAGACTCTACGAACTGATGCACCTACCTAATACATCGGAGGACGAACAGTTCTTCTAAAAATCGACAAGTAGAAAAATCAGCAGTTGCTGAGCACAGCATCAGAAACGAACGCAAAACTCTGTTTTATGAAGTACACATTCTGTTCCAGGCTTCTACATAGTGGCATTCTGTTATTAAAGAGGCTGTAGAAATTAGAATGTGCGAGTGTAATTTCAACTGGGACAACAGGTATGTTACACGTACGTGGAAGCGACGTGTCGGCGTATAGAGAGAATACAGGGCGTTGCAATTAAATTCTCTCTGTTTGAGAGGTCCCGCATGAAAAACTAGTAATCGTAGGGCAATGAAACTTCGTGGAGTCAATTTGTAGGGACACGTGGAAGAGAAATAACGTATGAAAAGCACTGCAACAACTGCTGCATCGAACAACACTACAGATACCATTTCACAACTGTCTGCAGCACTTTTTGAATGCTGGGCCAAGGAATATTCAGCTGCCCTGCACTGCTTGAAGATGGCACATTGCCATGACAACAGTAACTCCTTCAACTATCAGTGCCGCAATTGGCCTTCAGTGTCCCCCAGTAGTAATTTCCAAATCGCCAGTTAATTTGAACTTCGGAATCGCGTTCTTCAACCAGGCGTGGAACGAGGACCTCTCCATACACCTTCAGTGCGCTGATAATCGCCAAGAGGAGCAGCACTGTAGCTGTTCAAACAACTTACAGGACTGCAGCCACAAGAGGTCGTCAACAACGATCGATTTTTCGACTGGAGCACAGTCTGTAATTTTGAAGCCAAAATTGCATCAAATACACGCTGTGCAACCAAATTTAAAATTTTCAGAGTAACTCCGGAAACACACACACACACACACACACACACACACACAGACACACACACACACACACACACACACACACACACACACACACACAAAAACAAACATTAGTGCCATCACAAACAAAAAATGACCGACATCGGAAAATGACCGACATCGGAAAATGACTGACATCGGAAAATGACTGACATCGGAAAATGACCGACATCGGAAAATGACCGACATCGGCATCAAAAAAAGACCAACATCGACATTGGAAAATGACTGACATCAGAAATTAGAGGTAGTGAAATTAATAATGAATGAATGAGGTAGCACTAACTCTGTCCCTCCGTTTTTGAACAAGGGGGAGAGTAGGATTCCATACAGAATTTAAAGAAAAAGCACTAACTCTGTTTATTAGGTTACTTGCTGAATTAAGTTCAACAACTTCCCTAATAACACTACTGCAATAGCTGGAAGTTCGTGCCACAATCTCCATGTCGTTATATTCCATAGAATGACCAGTGCCAAGATAATGTTCTGCAGTGGCGGGATTGCTCGGCTGTTTTATGCCGTGTGTGCCGCTTATGCTCAGTACATCAGTCCTCCAAAGTCCTGATAGTCTCACGAGTACTTGACATGCCACAACTGGAAGGAATACAGTAGACATGCATTGAAGTCTTTCACGACCGGATGTTTCAGCTGCGGAGAATTGTTCCGGGTTGTATGGCAGTAGTCTATCACTGACGTTTCGTCCAAAGCTACGTTGGGCATCTCCGGAGGTGCTCCTGGTTGTGCCTAAATACCGTGGAAAGTGGGTGTGGTCTGGATTTCACGTGATAGCATAGATAAATCTTGTCAAGAATAAAATATAAATATGGATCATCGTATGTCAAAGATAAGGAAACACAACGTTCGACCGATTTTCTGACCAACTAAGAAAATAGGACAAGCACTTTGTTCCGTTAAGGATAAACGTCCCCCTCTGTCTGCAAGTGGTGTACACAAGACTGCCTGTACATGTGGTAGGGTCTAAATTGCAACTGTAACACCCCATCCGTCACTTAGCTGGTTTTGGCGTGTGTTCACCCCAACTAATTGACTAACAAATCAACAGAGAGTGCAAAACTGCCGCACTATCGGATAACGCAAAAAAGTAATATGGCCCTCTGACTGCTGATTGAACTGCGGTGGCAGTGTTGACATTAATTTATTCAGAATTGATCACTTTCAATTAAAAAGGGTTGCACATTGATGTTATATTCAGCTATCGAACACCAGATGCAAATGTTGAACATAAAATTAATTAATAAAGTGACTTGGGATTTCAACTACTTGATTGAAAACAGATGCAGTCGATTAGCACAAATTTATTTTAACTCCTGACCTTCAATCATCACATTACAAGACTCTCCTATCAGGCAGTGGTAATAAATTGCGTATGCGTGGAGTAAAGCGCAATAACTCAGAAGTAATTCCTATCGACTGATCCAGGCATAATGCGAAGTGCGAGAAGAGTTCTACAATACGCAAGCCTCGTGGAAACTTTGCTGACGTGATCCAACAAATTAATCAGTGGCCGGAGCGGGCGCAATTCACCGAATACAGCGCAGCGGAGCGGCGTCGTTATGTGGACGTCGGCCGACCTCGTGGTGCTGCAAGGCTTCGCTCGTCTATTCGCGCCTAGCTATCTTGCTCAATACATAGCTGAACCAAAACTTTCTATCTCCAAGCTCAATCGTTCCATTTGCTAAGTCCTAAACTGCAGAGATGCTCACTCTTTCTCAGGCAAGCTGAGTAAAGAACGCCATGTCCGCACTCGAGGCAAGCTGGGAACGGAAGACCTCCACGGAGACTTCTCACAGTCCGCTCTTCACCTCGGTTTCCCCTCCAGCAAAATCACTTATGCCAATTGCAGCGCAAGTCGCGTTAATTATGAATCACTTCCCAGCGCCAACTCTGGGAAGTGAACAAATTGCCACAAAATTTCCCTTCCTCTCAACTTCTGTTATTTAGCTGCTCCCAGGCCACCCATCAACGTTAGCGTTTGCACAACATCAAGTTTTCTGGAATTCTGACTCCCAGGAGAGTACTTCAAATTCCTTGGTCCTATGTTCCCATTGGAGGCCGGCGTATTTCATTCTGTCGCTCTTCACCTGATTTACTTCAGACTCTGCGGACCGTGAATTCAGCGTGAAGTTGCTATAGTCACGAACACGCATATTTTGACCTCTGTTGACCGCTCCACCGTAGCTTTGCGCGGCTTTGTCATATGTTTCACAGAAAATGGGACGCGGACATTTATCAACAGGTGTACAAGTTCTCTGTCTGTTTCCCGGTACACCAGCATGGAGTTGGGGTCAACCACCCACTCACTGTCACTCATCTTAATGCGGCTGGAGGCCGTGCACCGTTACTGCTTTCTCAGAGCTTAAGCCGCCCTAAGCTGCCCATTGTCGCTTCCCTTAGCCGCTCCCTCGGTGACAACGGTCAATTCTGAGAACTTCCCTTGGATTAAATAGCCCCCAGTAAATCGACGCATTTCCACAAAGTTTTCATGTCGTGTGAATTACTTTAAAACCATCACCCAACATTAATAATTTCAATATGTCCATACTATACCCTCTACAAGATGCATTGTGCCTTGTCAGTCATTTTGTTCAGCCCTACTGTTCGCTCAACGTGAGTTGGGTGATCTTTAATGACTTCATGTAAGGGGCATGGTTCTTGCCATCTCACACAACTACAAAGAGAAGTGTGAATACACGGTTGAAAGTCTTTGCCGACTAGGGAAAACAGACAAGTCAGCTGTGGTGGAACATGCTCTTCAGTTGGGTGATCACGTAGTGAAATTTTCGGAAACTGAAGTTTTATGTAGTATGACGAACTATTATCCACTGCTATATACAGAAGCCATCAAAATATATAAACATGGGGATAATTTTAACAGAAAATAAGAAGCTATGAAACTCAGCTATATATGGACAGTGGCGCTACAGAATCGATGAGTAGTTTTTATCTTTGATGTACTACGATCGATAGTTATATTTTATCCTTGACAAAGTTTATCTCTGCTATCACTTGAAATCCAGACCACGCCCACTTTCCACAGTATTTAGGCCCGAGCCCTTTTGCGTTTCCTTCTTCTGCCTTTCCCCGTTCCCTCTCTCGTCTGCCCTTCTCCCCCCTTCTGAGTCCCTCCGTCTCCCCCCCCCCCTTTCGTTTTCCTCTCCTCCGCCCTTTTTTCCCCTCATCTGTCCAGTTCCCTCCCTCATCTGCCCTTCCCTGTGGTGTGTCATCTTCGTGCCGACTTTTTAGTGCAGTATTTCATGTGAGTCTTAAGTGTTGTGCGTCTTTTCCTAAGTTTTGCGAAAGGACATCATACTGTCGCTGGGTGTGATTTTTATATCTCTTGCGAACAGAAACCAGACTGTCGCCGTGCTTTTTTAATTGTCTGTCTACTATTTTCCCTCTCTGCTTTCTGTGTATTTTATTATCATCACCCACCATTTGTTTTATGTTTTAACCTTCCACAATTTTCCGCCGGTTTGGAATTTACGTCACCGTTTTATCGCCTGCTTTTATTGTTTGTTATCTTCTTATGTTTTAAAAGTTCTGTAGGCTGAAGAGCAGCCGCCCTTCGGGGGGAATCGAAATCCAATAAACGAAAAAAAAGTCCAACTCGTCAGTCGGCAAGACTCAGCACAACCAGGATGGCCTCCGCATTTAGCATTTGAGAAATCTTTCACGCAGGAGGATCGTACAAACATACCGCCGTTTGAGTCTCGTACAGATTACCGTATGGAGGACATAGTGATAGACATCCCTGGGGTTGTGAAGCAGCGGAATGGGTTGAAAATAAATAAATCGCCAGGTGTTGATGGGATTCAAATTCGGTTTTACAGAGAGCACTCTACTGCATTGGCTCCTTACTTAGCTTGCATTTATCACGAATCTGTTGCCCTACGTGAAGTCCCGAGCGACTGGAAGAAAGCGCAGGTGACGCCTGTATATAAGAAGGGTAGATGGACGGATCCTCAGAATTACAGACCAATATCCTTAACATCGGTTTGTTGCAGGATTCTCGAACATATTCTCAGTTCGAATATAATGAATTTCCTTGAGACAGAGAAGTTGCTGTCCATGCATCAGCACGGCTGTAGAAAGCATCGCTCCTGCGAAACGCAACTCGCCTTTTTTTCACATGATATCTTGCGAACCATGTATGAAGGGTATCAGACGGATGCCATATTCCTTGACTTCCGGAAAGCGTTTGACTCGGTGCCCCACTGCAGACTCCTAAGGTACGAGCATATGGGATTGGTTCCCTAGTATGTGAGTGGCTCGAAGACTTCTTAAGTAATAGAACCCAGTACGTTGTCCTCGATGGTGAGTGTTCATCGGAGGTGAGGGTATCATCTGGAGTGCCCCAGGGAAGCGTTGTTTTCTATCCACATAAATGATCTTTTGGATTGGGTGGATAGCAATGTGCGACTGTTTGCTGATGATGCTGTGGAGTACGGGAAGGTGTCGTCGTTGAGTGACTGTGGGAGGATACAAGATGACTTGGACAGGATTTGTGATTGGTGTAAAGAATGGCAGCTACTCTAAATACAGATAAATGTAAATTAATGCAGATGAATAGGAAAAAGAATCCTGTAATGTTTGAATACTCCATTAGTAATTTAGCGCTTGACACAGTCACGTCGATTAAATATTTGGGCGTAACATTGCAGAGCGATATGAAGTGGGACAAGCATGTAATGGCAGTTGTGGGGAAGGCGGATAGTCGTCTTCGGTTGATTGGTAGAATTTTGGGAAGATGTGGTTAGTCTGTAAAGGAGACCGCTTATAAAACACTAATACGACCTATTCTTGAGTACTGCTCGAGCGTTTGGGATCCCTATCAGGTCGGATTGAGGGAGGACATAGAAGCAATTCAGAGGCGGGATGCTAGATTTGTTACTGGTAGGTTTGATCATCACGCATGTGTTACGGAAATGCTTCAGGAACTCGGGTGGCAGTCTCTAGAGGAAAGGAGGCGTTCCTTTCGTGAATCGCTACTGAGGAAATTTAGGGAACCAGCATTTGAGGCTGACTGCAGTACAATTTTACTGCCGCCAACTTGTATTTCACGGAAAGACCACAAAGATAAGATAAGAGAGATTAGGGCTCGTGCAGGGGCATATAGGCAGTCACTTTTCCCTCGTTCTATTTGGGAGTGGAACAGGGAGAGAAGATGCTAGTTTACGAGGTACCCTCCGCCACGCACCGTATGGTGGATTGCGGAGTATGTATGTAGATGTAGACGCCCACCGTATCTTCGGACGAAACGTCAGGGACGGAAGAGTTCCATGGACCACGGCCATACATCCCGGAAGAATACTCGGCAGCTGAGTATGGTAGACATCCGCCTTCCGCAGACCGAGATCATGATATACGGAATGTAAAAGGGCCCTGGATCTTAGATGGTGATCGGAACACACACTTCCCGTCATATTTCCACAAAATTCAACCAGCCCTGTTCGTAATGCTCCCTGGGTAAGGAAAAAAACACACAAGACTTTTGTGCCGCCTCGGTTTTATCATCACTCACGCGGTGCACGTTTGATCTGTGTTTCACTACAACCATTATGAAGAAATTTGACTTCGAGATCGGCTCAATTGGCTGACGAACTCTCAGGGTCCGAGATGACAGATACTCTTACGTTGAGCTGGATTGTGACGACAGGCTGCCTGCAGATACAAGTCAGTGTGAGTAGGATTCCTATAAACGCAAGGTCCCAAAAAATTTCAGCTTTTTCTTGGAGCTGCCTGTACGGTGCTTCGTGGTCGCAGTCTGACTGGGAACTTCATTCTGTGAGTGCCCAGCATTTGTCGTAGATTATACGCTTCCGTGGCTCGGAATCTGACACTGGATGTTCTGTGTTAAATCTCACGAAGAAGGCTTATAACGAAGCAGCACGCCATACGTCGCGTCCTCAGTGGTTTCTGAAAGTTCTGAAACGACCTGCCAGCATCTCACGCTACGTAACATGTCTCCTCATCGTGTTTGCCAAACACTCTAACGCCTGATGGCTCCCCACCCGATACACGTATCAACTTCTATACGGCCCGCCCGGTTAGCCGCCTTCAGAAATACGTGTAACTTTGAGACAAATGCAACACATCCGTTTGAAACTATTCTGAAGAAGATCTTATTTTATGTTGGATTAAGTACAAAATGCGTTGCCGAGTAATATCTTATTATTTTTGCTCCCACACTCGCTAGTCTGATAGCAAAACAAAATCGTACTGTTCCATGTACACAGGCGTCAGCAGTGTTGCCAACATTAGTCAGCACCACGTCCACCCCAGACAGTCCAGTGCAATGAAGCAAACACACTTGAGAACAGAATCGTGTTACCGTCTACAAGTTTTCTCCCGAAATCTGAGTCTGAAATCCCAGTGGCTGTACTTACCGCTTGCGGTTGATCTTCGGCTGTTTCTGCACCTGAAACAGAAGTAACTGGTTTTAGGAAACTTGTATTTTGTGTATTTATTTATTTATTTATTTGTTAATCTTGAGAAGGACAGCGCCATCAAGCTCTCTCTGAAGTCTTACAAGTCATTACGCCATTCTCGACATATACGTTCTCAGAATACATAGAGGGTGATACAAAAAAGGTATGGTCAAACTTTCTGGAAACATTCCTCACACACAAATAAATAAAACATGTTATGTGGACATGTGTCCGGAAACGCTTACTTTCCATGGTAGGGCTCATTTTATTACTTCTCTTCAAATCACGTTAATCATGGAATGGAAACACACAGCAACAGAACGTACCAGAGTGACTTCAAACACTTTGTTACAGGAAATGTTCAAAATGTCCTCCATTAGCGAGGATACATGCATCCACCCTCCGTCGCATGGAATCCCTGATGCGCTGATGCAGCCCTGGAGAATTGCGTATTGTATCACAGCCGTCCACAATACGAGCACGAAGAGTCTCTACATTTGGTACCGGGGTTGCGTAGACAAGAGCTTTCAAATGCCCCCATAAATGAAAGTCAAGAGGGTTGAGGTCAGGAGAGCGTGGAGGCCATGGAATTGGTCCGCCTCTACCAATCCATCTGTCACCAAATCTGTTGTTGAGAAGCGTACGAACACTTCGACTAAAATGTGCAGGAGCTCCATCGTGCATGAACCACATGTTGTGTCGTACTTGTAAAGGCACATGTTCTAGCAGCACAGGTCGAGTATCCCGTATGAAATCATGATAACGTGCTCCATTGAGCGTAGGTGGACGAAACTAAAATGAGCTCTTACATGGAAATTAAGAGTTTCCGGGCACATGTCCACATAACATGTTTTATTTATTTGTGTGTGAGGAATGTTTCCTGAAAGTTTGGCCGTACCTTTTTGTAACACCCTGTATACCCTGACGGAAAAAGTATCGTAAGACCAAGGAAGAGTTGTGCGACATTAATGAAAATTGATAGCCGTGTTTACACATCTGAAACACGCTGCATATTCCAATTTTGCGACAGTGGCATGAGAGTGGTGCTAGTGATGCCACTATGAGGATGAAAATGAGGTTTTCTTTAAATACACGCTGTAACGGTGTCAGCAGATAAGATCGATACGATCACCTGTGGTACAGGACTTCCCCATTACGTCCAACGCTTGGGTGCTATTCCAATGCCGCAGAGCCCTGGCAACAGTGACAATTTGTGGGGAAAATGTGGAGATATGCATTGAAGTTTGGTGGTGAGGGTGGGAGGAGGGGGGTGGGGGGGAGGGCGGCATTCGACTTGGGTAGTTCGTGCAGCAATGTTGACTATAGTTCTGCGGTGGTGTAATGGTCAGCATTTCTGCTTATTATGCAAGACGACCCGGTTTTGACTCCTGGCCGTGGCACAAATTTTAATTCATTACTTCAGCTTCCAGCATTACCTCTCGTTATTATTGTGCGGATTCCACAGCTGACCTCTAACCTCTGACGAAATTAGAGTTAATCGTCCAAATGAGATTTCACCTCTACATGATGGGCTCCGAGGCCATGGAAAGAATATTGACATTAGGAAAGAATTAAATGTACGGTTAGTTACAGATGTTCTACAGAAATGCAAAATAAAGTGAAAGCATCATGTTCAATGACTGGAAGGTAATACAAGTAATGAAATTTTTTTGGTACCTAATCCCAACAGAAAACGCATTATTAGCCATCCTTTTATAACAGACGGCATTGGAACTTCTGAGGCGGAACAGAGCGGTACGTCTGATCCTTTCTAAATTTGTTTCTGGATAGTCTCAGAACCCGGGGACACATTCCGAAACTGGGCTAAACATCACTAACGCATCCACCATGGGGCACAGGTGTGACATTTTCCATTTGTTTGGGGCACTTAAGGAATCTCTTCATCGGGCAAACTTTTGAAGATGTTAATAGCATAATTCATACAATGAAAACATGGCGCTGGATGATGGTGATGGAGACAATGTAGAGAAATAGTACTGTCAAAACAATGTTGACTGATATTGCTGACAAATTCTAACTCTTAAGAACAAATACATTCCGAGAAAAAAGATTTTGGGCAGCTATTTATTGGGCAACCCTCGTGTTATTCTTACTGCTCTGTTTCTACGCGATTTGGATTATCTATGAAAGTAAATGTTAATATGTCCCAAATTAAAAAATGTTCCCTGACATATTTTGATCCATCATTCAATTTCAGCAACATGATCTGTCTACAAAGTTTGTAGCAAATTACGTAGGCAGTGAATTCTAACTTTTTATAGCGCAGACATCTGCAGTGGCACAGCAAAAGGAAAAATGAATTTAAGTGGATATGACCAATCGTACCAGGTATCTCAACAATCACAAAAGTGTGTTAAACAACGTGGCCTGTAGACAGTTGCAGTGCAGATGGGTACATGGAACCACTTTCCTCAATAACACTCAGTTATAAAACATCGAGTCCGCCGCCGGTAGCTGAGTGGTCAGCGCGACAGAATGTGAATCCTGAGGGCCCGGGTTCGATTCCCGGCTGGGTCGGAGATGTTCTCCGCTCAGGAACTGGGTTTTGTGTTGTCCTAATCATCATCATTTCATCCCCATCGCCGCGCAAGTCACCGAAGTGGCATCAAATCGAAAGTCTTGCACCCAGCGAACTGTCTACACGACGGAAGGCCCTAGTCAGGCGAATTGTTATTATAAAACATCGAAGAAACAAACTTTCTATAGAACAAAGCAGTTTGGTCAGCACAATAACCTACTGTATGTACTGAAAAAAACATGCGCTAAGATACGTAGTATAATGCTTGTAGTCATTACTACTGTTGTTTATGTAACTTACAATGAGAAAATCGAAAAATTCCACCAGTTGGTGGTAGCAAAATAACACAAACCAGATGAACTTATGGTGGACCTAACTATAGAGCAGAAGTCGGCTTAATTCATTTACATAGGAAAACGCTTGTGTAGGAGAATGAGTGTAAAGAATGTCTGAATTCATGTAACTGGTCTCAAAAAAACAAGTAGATCACAATAACATATGCATTACTGGTGCCCAAAAAACACGTGGCACTTACCGTCAAAACGTATCAATATCGAAGGGACTGCAAACCATATAAATTGAAAAGAATTTACAAAGGTTTAATGATATGGAGTTTCACTAAACTGACTGTATAGCTAATTAGGTGTACTAATAATAAGTAACTGAAGAAATTCTTCCGTTGATGCACGAAAGAACTAACTTCAAAAACGTTGGGGAAAATTTCAGGTTTACATAAATACACTCCTGGGAATGAAAAAAAGAACACATTGACACCGGTGTGTCAGACCCACCATACTTGTTCCGGACACTGCGAGAGGGCTGTACAAGCAATGATCACACGCACGGCACAGCGGACACACCAGGAACCGCGGTGTTGGCCGTCGAATGGCGCTAGCTGCGCAGCATTTGTGCACCGCCGCCGTCAGTGTCAGCCAGTTTGCCGTGGCATACGGAGCTCCATCGCATTCTTTAACACTGGTAGCATGCCGCGACAGCGTGGACGTGAACCGTATGTGCAGTTGACGGACTTTGAGCGAGGGCGTATAGTGGGCATGCGGAAGGCCGGGTGGACGTACCGCCGAATTGCTCAACACGTGGGGCGTGAGGTCTCCACAGTACATCGATGTTGTCGCCAGTGGTCGGCAGAAGGTGCACGTGCCCGTCGACCTGGGACCGGACCGCAGCGACGCACGGATGCACGCCAAGACCGTAGGATCCTACGCAGTGCCGTAGGGGACCGCACCGCCACTTCCCAGCAAATTAGGGACACTGTTGCTCCTGGGGTATCGGCGAGGACCATTCGCAACCGTCTCCATGAAGCTGGGCTACGGTCCCGCACACCGTTAGGCCGTCTTCCGCTCACGCCCCAACATCGTGCAGCCCGCCTCCAGTGGTGTCGCGACAGGCGTGAATGGAGGGACGAATGGAGACGTGTCGTCTTCAGCGATGAGAGTCGCTTCTGCCTTGGTGCCAATGATGGTCGTATGCGTGTTTGGCGCCGTGCAGGTGAGCGCCACAATCAGGACTGCATACGACCGAGGCACACAGGGCCAACACCCGGCATCATGGTGTGGGGAGCGATCTCCTACACTGGCCATACACCACTGGTGATCGTCGAGGGGACACTAAATAGTGCACGGTACATCCGAACCGTCATCGAATCCATCGTTCTACCATTCCTAGACCGGCATGGGAACTTGCTGTTCCAACAGGACAATGCACGTCCGCATGTATCCCGTGCCCCCCAACGTGCTCTAGAAGGTGTAAGTCAACTACCCTGGCCAGCAAGATCTCCGGATCTGTCCCCCATTGAGCATGTTTGGGACGATGAAGCGTCGTCTCACGCGGTCTGCACGTCCAGCACGAACGCTGGTCCAACTGAGGCGCCAGGTGGAAATGGCATGGCAAGCCGTTCCACAGGACTACATCCAGCATCTCTACGATCGTCTCCATGGGAGAATAGCAGCCTGCATTGCTGCGAAAGGTGGATATACACTGTACTAGTGCCGACATTGTGCATGCTCTGTTGCCTGTGTCTATGTGCCTGTGGTTCTGTCAGTGTGATCATGTGATGTATCTGACCTCAGGAATGTGTCAATAAAGTTTCCCCTTCCTGGGACAATGAATTCACGGTGTTCTTATTTCAATTTCCAGGAGTGTACAAGTCACTTAGAAATGAAATAAACAGTAAATGTGGCGAAACTAAGGCGAAATAACTACATGTAAACTGTGAAGAAATCGTAGAAGAAACAATTGTTGGACGCAGTGATTCAGCATACAGACAGTCAAAACAACCTTAGTTGAAATGAAAAGCAAAGGCCGTAACATTCACACTGTAATGTGAATTTTGGAAATTTGTAGGATCTTATGGGACCATACTGCTCAGGTCACCAATCCCTACGCTCACACACTACTTAATCTAACTTAATGAACTTAAGCTGAGGACAACACGCACAGCCATGCCCGAGGCAGGACGCGAACCTCCTACTGGGGGAGCCTAGCGAACCGTGACAAGGCGCCTAAGACCGCGCGGCTACCCCGCGCCGTGAAATGGGTATTCCACTGTTAAATGCAGAGAAGTGAGCGGATACGTGCTAAGAGTTCACTGAGGGCCTCTATAAGGGGGAGAGCTTATATGATGACGCGATAGAGGAAGAAAAATGAGTCGACAGGGAAGAGATAGGGAATGAGAATTAGAATGTAGAACAGCTTTGGAAGACTTAAAGAAGGCATAAGGAATAGATAACACTCCATCAGAATTTCTAAAATCATTGAGGAAAGTGAAACAAAACGATTGTTCACGTTGGTATGTAGAATGTAAAAGTCTGCCGATATACACTCCTGGAAATTGAAATAAGAACACCGTGAATTCATTGTCCCACGAAGGGGAAACTTTATTGACACATTCCTGGGGTCAGATACATCACATGATCACACTGACAGAACCACAGGCACGTAGACACAGGCAACAGAGCATGCACAATGTCGGCACTAGTACAGTGTATATCCACCTTTCGCAGCAATGCAGGCTGCTATTCTTCCATGGAGACGATCGTAGAGATGCTGGATGTAGTCCTGTGGAACGGCTTGCCATGCCATTTCCACCTAGCGCCTCAGTTGGACCAGCGTTCGTGCTGGACGTGCAGACCGCGTGAGACGACGCTTCATCCAGTCCCAAACATGCTCAATGCGGGACAGATCCGGAGATCTTGCTGGCCAGGGTAGTTGACTTACACCTTCTAGAGCACGTTGGGTGGCACGGGATACATGCGGACGTGCATTGTCCTGTTGGAACAGCAAGTTCCCTTGCCGGTCTAGGAATGGTAGAACGATGGGTTCGACGACGGTTTGGATGTACCGTGCACTATTCAGTGTCCCCTCGACGATCACCAGTGGTGTACGGCCAGCGTAGGAGATCGCTCCCCACACCATGATGCCGGGTGTTGGCCCTGTGTGCCTCGGTCGTATGCAGTCCTGATTGTGGCGCTCACCTGCACGGCGCCAAACACGCATACGACCATCATTGGCACCAAGGCAGAAGAGACTCTCATCGCTGAAGACGACACGTCTCCATTCGTCCCTCCATTCACGCCTGTCGCGACACCACTGGAGGCGGGCTGCACGATGTTGGGGCGTGAGCGGAAGACGGCCTAACGGTGTGCGGGACCGTAGCCCAGCTTCATGGAGACGGTTGCGAATGGTCCTCGCCGATACCCCAGGAGCAACAGTGTCCCTAATTTGCTGGGAAGTGGCGGTGCGGTCCCCTACGGCACTGCGTAGGATCCTACGGTCTTGGCGTGCATCCGTGCGTCGCTGCGGTCCGGTCCCAGGTCGACGGGCACGTGCATCTTCCGCCGACCACTGGAGACAACATCGATGTACTGTGGAGACCTCACGCCCCACGTGTTGAGCAATTCGGCGGTACGTCCACCCGGCCTCCCGCATGCCCACTATACGCCCTCGCTCAAAGTCCGTCAACTGCACATACGGTTCACGTCCACGCTGTCGCGGCATGCTACCAGTGTTAAAGACTGCGATGGAGCTCCGTATGCCACGGCAAACTGGCTGACACTGACGGCGGCGGTTCACAAATGCTGCGCAGCTAGCGCCATTCGACGGCCAACACCGCAGTGCCTGGTGTGTCCGCTGGGCCGTGCGTGTGATCATTGCTTGTACAGCCCTCTCGCAGTGTCCGGAGCAAGTATGGTGGGTCTGACACACCGGTGTCAATGTGTTCTTTTTTCCATTTCCAGGAGTGTATCATGTCACTTTCAGAAAAACATCCGCAGCACGATTGCCAAGAAACAAAAGAGCTGACAAGTGCGACAATTATCGCAAAATCAGCTTAAAAACCCCATGTATCCAAGTCGCTGACAAGAATAATGGACGAAAGAATGGAAAAGAAAACGGAGGATGTGTGGATGTGTTAGATGACGATCAGTGTGGTTTACGAAAGAAAAAGGCACCCGAGAGGCAGTTCTGACGCTGTACTTGATAATAGAAGCAAGATTGAAGAAAAGTCAAGGCACGTTCTGCAAGAGAAATGTTCTCAAAAATCACGTTCATAGTGTTTGTCGACCTGGGAAAAGCGTTCGACAATGTAAAATGGCACAAGATGTTCGAAATTCCGAAAAACGGAGGGGTTAGCTATAGGGAGAGATGGGTCATATACAATATGTACTACAGCCAAGAGGGAATAATAGGAGTGGATGACCAAGGATGAAGTAGTCGGATTAAAAAGGGCATAAGGCAGGGATGCAGCCTTTCTCCTCTACTGTTAAATCTATAAATCGAAGATGCAATGACGGAAATAAAAGAAACGTTCAAAATGGGATTAAAATTCAACGTGAAAGGATGTCAATGTTAGGACTCGCTGATAACATTGCTATCCTCAGTGAAAGTGAAGAAGTATTACAGGATTTGCTGAATGGAATCAACAGTCTAAATGTGGATATGGAGTAAACTGGAAAAAGACCAAAGTAATGAGAAACAGTATTAATGATGATAGCGAGAAAATTAACATCAAAATTAGTGATACCGTAGCAGACGAAGTGAAAGAATTTTGCTACCTAGGCAGCAAGATAACCCTGATTAGCACTGGCGGAAAGGGCATTCCTGGCCAAGAGAAGTGCACTAATGTCAGACATAAACATTAGCTTGAGGAAGAACTTTCTGAGATTGTACGCTTGGAACACAACATTGTATGGCAATGAGATATGGACTGTGGGAAAACCGGAACAGAGGAGAATAGAAGCATTTAAGCTGTGTTGTTACAGAAGAATGTTGAAAATTAAGTGGACTGATGAGATAAGGAATGAGGAGGTACTCCGCAAAACCGGAGATGAAAGAAATATATGCAGGACACTGACAAGGAGAAGGGACAGGATGAGAGCACATCAGTTGAGACGTCACGGAGTAACTACACGGCATTGGCGGGAGCTGTAGAGGGTAAAAACTGTAGGGGAAGACGGAGACTGGGATACATCAACACTACTGGCCGTTAAAATTGCTACAGAAAGAAGGAATGCTGATGATAAACGGGCATTCATTGAACAAATATACACTATTGGCCATTAAAATTGCTACACCACGAGGATGACGTGCCACAGACTCGAAATTTAACCGACAGGAAGAAGATGCTGTGATATGCAAATGATTAGCTTTTCAGAAGCATTCACACAAGGTTGGCGCCGGTAGCGACACCTACAGTGTGCTGACATGAGGAATGTTTCAGGCCGATTTCTCAGACACAAACAGCAGTTGACCGGCGTTGCCTGGTGAAATGTTGTTGTGATGCCTCGTGTAAGGAGGAGTAATGCGTACCACCACGTTCCCGACATTGATAAAGGTCGGATTGTAGCCTATCGCGATTGCGGTTTATCGTATCGCGGGATATTGCTGCTCGCGTTGGTCGAGATCCAGCAGAATATGGAATCGGTGGGTTCAGGAGGGTAATACGGAACGCCGTGCTGGATTCCAAAGGTCTCGTGTCACTAGCAGTCGAGATGACAGACCTCTTATCCGCATGGCTATAACGGATCGTGCAGCCACGTCTCGATCCCTGAGTGAACCGATGGGGACGTTTGCAAGACAACAACCATCTACACGAACAGTTCTACGAAGTTTGCAGCAGCATGGACTATCAGCTCGGAGACCGTGGCTGCGGTTACCCTTGACGTTGCATCACACACAGGAGCACCTGCGATGGTGTACTCAACGACGAACCCTGGGTGCATGAATGGCAAAACGTCATTTTTTCGGATGAATCCAGGTTGTGCATCATGATGGTCGCACCTATGTTTGGCGACATCGCGGTGAACGCACATTGGAAATGTGTATTCGTCATCGCCATACTGGCGTACCACCCGGCGTGATAGTATGGGGTGCCATTGGTTAAACGTCTCGGTCACCTCTTGTTCGCATTGACGGCACTTTGAACAGTGGACGTTACATTTCAGATGTTTTACGACCCGTGGCTCTACCCTTCATTCGATCCCTGCGAAACCCTACATTTCAGCAGGATAATGCACGACCGCATGTTGCAGGTCCTGTACGGGCCTTTCTGGATACAGAAAATGTTCGACTGCTGCCCTGGCCAGCACATTCTCCAGATCTCTCAGCAACTGATAACGTGTGGTCAATGGTGGCCGAGCAACTGGCTCGTCACAATACGCCAGTCACTACTCTTGATGAACTGTGGTGTCTTGTTGAGGCTGCATGGGCAGCTGTACCTGTACACGCCATCCAAGCTCTGACTCAATGCCCAGGCGTATCAAGGCCGTTATTACGGCCAGAGGTGGTTGTTCTGGATACTGATTTCTCAGGATCTATGCACCCAAATTGCCTGAAAATGTATTCACATGTCAGTTCTAGTATATTTGTACAATAAATACCTGTTCATCATCTGCATTTTTTCTTGGTGTAGCAATTTTAATGGCCAGTAGTGTAGGAAGCAATTGAGAACATAGGGTGCTAGTGCTATTCCGAGATGAAAAGTTGGCACAGGAGAAGAAATCGGGGCGAACCGCATCAAATCAGTCAGAAGACTTATGGGGAAAGAAAGTAGATTCATATATAGGCTCCCAACATACTCCCCCGACAAAGACACCATAACCAGATGGGAGACATCAGTGCAGCACGTGACAGTTACAGCAATTTCGTGACGTGAATCAAGAAGTGTGTTAAGCGTGAACCGTCATTACGACGTGAGCGATTGACGAATTCAGACTACAGCGTTCACTCCCTGCAACATCACACCATTGTCCAGCAACCTGCGGCAAGAACTTTTCCATGAACGCTGTAGAACACAAGTGTGCCCACTGAAACCCATGACCCAGTGTTCCCTACAGGAGGGCTGTGACCTGATTGGTCGGCTCACCTAGCTCTCAAAGATGACCACCTGGAAGATTCTCAGCCCAACGCTAAAGGTAACTAAGCTATTTGTAGCCGATACTTAATTTCAGCAACTCTGCGAGAACTAGTACGCCAAAATGAATTGAAAGTAGTAAATTAAACACTGACCGTAGCAATTTAACAGCCAACTTTGAAGTACAAAATACACTGAGGGCCCGAATTAAAGCATAACCTTTTCGTAGTCTCTCATTGCTAAGTACTCCGCCCCCGGAGGCTGAATGGTCAGCATGACGGATTGTCAATCCTCTGGGACCGGGTTCGGTTCCAGGCTGGGTCGGGGAATTTTCTCCCGCCCAGGGACTGAGTGCTGTGCTGTCATCATCATTATCATCCTTTTATCCTCATTGGCTTCAGGTCGCTGAAGTGGCACCCGGCGAACGGTCTGCCCGGCAGGGTGCCGTAGCCATGCGATGAAATAGAAAATAAATTGCTAAGTTTGAAATTTGGCTCAAAGGTGCCTACAACGTTCTTGTGTAACGGTGCAGAAGCGTGACCCAGTGGGACACATCCCTCGGGCTCGGCGACTCTTCGAACAGCAAGGTATAGACACGTGCGAGAAAAAGGTCACAGCTCGGAAGTTCATGAGAGGTGTAAGGTAAGTTAATGAGGTGGCGCTGGAACCAAGAGAACTATACCCAACGCCTCCGTGGACGTATCACACGTTGAGAAGGTCATCACACGCCCTCTTACACACATTTCACCCTTTAGTTTGACACCTCCGCAATGGAGGTCAGAACCGCGACACCCAGCGCTGAAATCACCAATAGCACTCCTCAGAATCGACACGAAAACGCCTCAGGGCGGTGGCGTGAAAGGCGTCAATGAAACGACCTCTTTCCTTGGGGCGTTATTCCCACAGATTTCGCAGTCGTAAAAGACAATTGGCAGCGTGGTGAGCAACATGTCGAGGTTCTTGACGATCTTTGACACTGCTGACACCCCGAGAACGATTCACTCACTCTCGGAGGGGGTCAACAGCTTCACTGACTGTGTGACCGCAGTTTTTGCTTTAGTATACAGGGACCATTCAAAAGCATTCGGCTAATTTTGAACATGATCTAGAGGAGCAAATTGTTTCCCGTCCTCCTGTAGCGTAATCACGGGCGGGGAAGGGTGGGGATGGGAGGGGAGGGGAGGTGGGGAGGGGAGGGGAGGTGGGAGGGTAGGGGGGAGGGGAGGGGGGAGGGGAGGGGGGAGGTGGGGAGGGTAGGGGGGAGGGGAGGGGGGAGGGGAGGGGGAGGTGGGGAGGGGAGGTGGGAGGGTAGGTGGGGAGGGTAGATGGGGGGAGGCGAGGGTAGGGGAAGGGGAAGTGAGGGGAGTGGGGAGGGGAGGTGTGGGGAGGGGAGGTGGGGAGGGGAGGGGAGGAAGGGGGAGGGGAGGGGAGGGGGAGGGGAGGCGAGGGGAGGGGGGAGGCGAGGGGAGGGGGGCGGGGGTGGGTGACACTGACACATTATCACACATCCACCGTGGCTGATCTATTTAAAATGTGTGGAGTGAATCCCTGAAGAACGCCTACATGCTTGAGAGTGGGCTATGCAGCTGTTGGTTGGTTGGTTGGTTTAAAAGAAGGGGTGGGGGATGGGACCAAACCGTGAGGTCATCGGTCCCTTGTTCCCAGTAGAACAATCACCGAAGGGAAAGAAGAAAATAAAAAAGTATGGCACAATAACAGGAGAAAGGAAAAACTAGAAGAACGACAGAAGGGCAACAAACACTACAATGGACAAAACAGGACAACCACAGAGAGACGCAAGAAACAAGGAGAAGAGATTAAAAACAAGTAAGCAAATTACCATGGCTGGCTGACCATGAGAATAAAAAAGGAGAAGCCAGACACTTTGCAACATACACTCCTGGAAATGGAAAAAAGAACACATTGACACCGGTGTGTCAGACCCACCATACTTGCTCCGGACACTGCGAGAGGGCTGTACAAGCAATGATCACACGCACGGCACAGCGGACACACCAGGAACCGCGGTGTTGGCCATCGAATGGCGCTAGCTGCGCAGCATTTGTGCACCGCCGCCGTCAGTGTCAGCCAGTTTGCCGTGGCATACGGAGCTCCATCGCAGTCTTTAACATTGGTAGCATGCCGCGACAGCGTGGACGTGAACCGTATGTGCAGTTGACGGACTTTGAGCGAGGGCGTATAGTGGGCATGTGGGAGGCCGGGTGGACGTACCGCCGAATTGCTCAACACGTGGGGCGTGAGGTCTCCACAGTACATCGATGTTGTCGCCAGTGGTCGGCGGAAGGTGCACGTGCCCGTCGACCTGGGACCGGACCGCAGCGACGCACGGATGCATGCCAAGACCGTAGGATCCTACGCAGTGCCGTAGGGGACCGCACCGCCACTTCCCAGCAAATTAGGGACACTGTTGCTCCTGGGGTATCGGCGAGGACCATTCACAACCGTCTCCATGAAGCTGGGCTACGGTCCCGCACACCGTTAGGCCGTCTTCCGCTCACGCCCCAACATCGTGCAGCCCGCCTCCAGTGGTGTCGCGACAGGCGTGAATGGAGGGACGAATGGAGACGTGTCGTCTTCAGCGATGAGAGTCGCTTCTGCCTTGCTGCCAATGATGGTCGTATGCGTGTTTGGCGCCGTGCAGGTGAGCGCCACAATCAGGACTGCATACGACCGAGGCACACAGGGCCAACACCCGGCATCATGGTGTGGGGAGCGATCTCCTACACTGGCCGTACACCACTGGTGATCGTCGAGGGGACACTGAATAGTGCACGGTACATCCAAACCGTCATCGAACCCATCGTTCTACCATTCCTAGACCGGCAAGGGAACTTGCTGTTCCAACAGGACAATCCACGTCCGCATGTATCCCGTGCCCCCCAATGTGCTCTAGAAGGTGTACGTCAACCACCCTGGCCAGCAAGATCTCCGGATCTGTCCCCCATTGAGCACGTTTGGGACTGGATGAAGCGTCGTCTCACGTGGTCTGCACGTCCAGCACGAACGCTGGTCCAACTGAGGTGCCAGGTAGAAATGGCATGGCAAGCCGTTCCACAGGACTACATCCAGCATCTCTACGATCGTCTCCATGGGAGAATAGCAGCCTGCATTGCTGCGAAAGGTGGATATACACTATACTAGTGCCGACATTGTGCATGCTCTGTTGCCTGTGTCTATGTGCCTGTGGTTCTGTCAGTGTGATCATGCGATGTATCTAACCCCAGGAATGTGTCAATAAAGTTTCCCCTTCCTGGGACATTGAATTCACGGTGTTCTTATTTCAATTTCCAGGAGTGTATTAAAACGACCACCCTAAAAGGCCTAGGTTGGAGTCCACAGAGGGACAAATGACATGCGCTGAAACATCAAAAGATGAAACCCACCCTCATGAATAAAACGTAAAACTAAAGCTGCTGTTGACGCACTGTCACCCAACACCGAAGATAGGGTGCTGGGAGGTAAAAGTCCGCCGCAGAGCGGCTAAAAGTGGGCAGTCCAGCAAGAGGTGGACCACTGTCATTTCAGAGCCACAGGGACACTGAGTTGGGTCCCTGCGACGGAGGAGGTAACCATGTGTAAGGCACGTATGACCAATGTGAAGCAGACAGAGGACAACTGATTCCCTACGAGAAGCCCACAGGGAATACTTCCACAATTTCGCAGTCTCCTTAATGACTCGCAGTTTGCTGTGCATACCGTTACACCACTCCGTCTCCCAAAGCTGGAAAACCTTGCGGTATAAGAAAGAACGCAGGTCAGTTTCAGAGATGCCCATCTCCAATTAGCCTGTTTGGCCAGCGTGTCAGCAAGTTCGTTGCCTTGGATTCCGATGTGTGCTGGGGTCCACACAAGCACCACTGAGCGACTGGACCGTTCCAGTTCATAGATGGACTCCTGGATGGTCGCTATCAAAAGATGGCGAGGGTAGCACTGGTCTATAGCTTCTAAGCTGCTCAAGGAGTCATAACAGAGAAGAAACGACTGTCCAAAATAGGAATGGGAATACCAAAGTGCACGAGATATGGTGACAAGCTCTGCTGTGAATACACTGGAGCCAGCGGACGAGGAATGCTGTTCAATACGGCCTCTGTGGACATAGGCGAAGCCAACATTACCATCAGCCATCGAGCCGTCGGTGTAAACAAGAGCCCCAGAACATGTCAAGAACCGAATGTGACAGCGGAGAGCGGTGGGGTTATCTGAGTCCTTAGGGCCATGCAAAAGGTCCAGACGAAGCATCGGCCGAGGCACACACCATGGAGGAGTTCGTTAATGGACCTGAAGTAGATTTGGTAAAGGGAAGGACTCCAGTTGGGAGAGAAGGGATCGCAAGCGAACCGCAATCGTGAGCCGTGACCTGGGCCGCCGGTGCTGGAGATGAACTGCCGTGGGTGGGAAAAGGAGACGGTAATTCGGATGCTCAGGACAACTATGAATGTGTGCAACATAACTGGCGAGCAGTTGTGAACGTCTGATCCGCAACGGAGGAATTCCGGCCTCCACCAGGACACTCGTCACTGGACTCGTTCTAAAAGCTCCTGTCGCTAGGCGAACGCCACAGTGGTGTACTGGGCTGAGGAAACGCAACGCTGAGGGCACCACCAAACCGCTGTTCCAGCACTTCTTAGCAGGCATGCAGAATCACTGGGGTGTCGTGGGATTGCCTGCCGGCAGGCGCTTAGGACTGTGTCACAGAATTCTCAGACTACAGACAGGGTTGGATCGTCCTAGGGGTTCCAGCACTATCAAAGGCTGTCAAGAATGTCATTATGCTGCTCTTCGCATTGCAAAGTATCAGTTTCCACTATGAAACGTGTGGGAGTCGACGTTCCATATGGTAGTGTCGTTTTATTGACGCCCTTTATACCAGAAATTTTCAGTTCTGAGCGGTGGTGAGTCTGCAGCCACTCATAAGAATTTTAACGCCAGGTGACGTTTCGCTGACCTCCATTGCAGATGCGTCAAGAAGGGGTGAAATGTGTGTAAGAGGGGGTGTGAATACTGTCCCACGGTGTCTCATGTCTGCGGTGGAGTTTGGTACGATTGTGGTGAAATTTGTTGCAATTTAACATCACAAAGTCATCTTACACAGATGAACTTCCAAGCTTTGTCTTGTTTATTGCGCGAATATAGACACCTTGCTGTATGAAACATTGCGGAGCCCCTGTGAGCTTCGCACAGCACCACGCGTATGGGACATTACAAAGGATGTTCTTAGTCACCTTTGAAGCAAATCTGAATCATCTACGTCACAATGGGATACAATTACCGGGTTTCGAAAAAGTGATACTTTAATTGTGTTGTGCAGTGCAGGAGGTGTGTGAGAAAAATACATCTACATTTATACTCCGCAAGCCACCCAACGGTGTGTGGCGGAGGACACTTTATGTGCCACTGTCATTACCTCCCTTTCCTGTTCCAGTCGCGTATGGTTCGCGGGAAGAACGACTGTCTGAAAGCCTCCGTGCGCGCTCGAATCTCTCTGATTTTACATTCGTGATCTCCTCTGGAGGTATAAGTAGGCGGAAGCAATATATTCGATACCTCATCCTGAAACTCACCTTCTCGAAACCTGGCGAGCAAGCTACACCGCGATGCAGAGCGCCTCTCTTGCAGAGTCTGCCACTTGAGTTTGCTAAACATCTCCGTAACGCTATCACGCTTACCAAATAACCCTGTGACGAAACGCGCCGCTCTTCTTTGGATCTTCTCTATCTCCTCCGTCAACCCGATCTGGTACGGATCCCACACTGACGAGCAATACTCAAGTATAGGTCGAACGAGTGTTTTGTAAGCCACCTCTTTTGTTGATGGACTACATTTTCTAAGGACTCTCCCAATGAATCTCAACCTGGTACCCGCCTTACCAACAATTAATTTTATATGATCATTCCACTTCAAATCGTTCCGCACGCATACTCCCAGATATCTTACAGAAGTAACTGCTACCAGTGTTTGTTCCGCTATCATATAATCATACAATAAAGGATCCTTCTTTCTATGTATTCGCAATACATTACATTTGTCTATGTTAAGGGTCAGTTGCCACTCCCTGCACCAAGTGCCTATCCGCTGCAGATCTTCCTGCATTTCGCTACAATTTTCTAATGCTGCAACTTCTCTGTATACTACAGCATCGTCCGCGAAAAGCCGCATGGAACTTCCGACACTATCTACTAGGTCATTTATATATATTGTGAAAAGAAATGGTCCCATAACACTCCCCTGTGGCACGCCAGAGGTTACTTTAACGTCTGTAGACGTCTCTCCATTGATAACAACATGCTGTGTTCTGTTTGCTAAAAACTCTTCAATCCAGCCACACAGCTGGTCTGATATTCCGTAGGCTCTTACTTTGTTTATCAGGCGACAGTGCGGAACTGTAAAGTAGTGAGACTTCTTTTCTGCCTGCCAAAGCTCTTACTTTTTTGAAACAGCAACATTGTCCCCTTCAAAGTATTTGCATTCGACAGCTGTACGCTGCTGGAGTCGTCGTTCCCAGTCTTGGCAGCAGCGCTGAAAGGCTTCAACTGTTATGGTCATTCTTTCGAATGTTCTCCAGTCCCAAAATGACATCCGTTTAACCCATTTTTCAATTTCGGGAAAGTGTCTCAGGCACTCGGATCAGATGAATAGGGGACTGTGGAACAAGAGGAATGCCTTTCGAAATCAAAAATTCTGTGATGAAAGTGGCTGCGTGACAATGGGAGTTGTCGTGATAGCAGCATCCACTTTTCTGCGATATCCAGTCCAGTCGATTCATTCTTTTCCTGACCGTTTGAGGGGACATGTCTGTAAAAAACTTCCCTGACAGTTTGTCCTAGACCAACAGATCCTTTATGTACGATACTCTTGTCAATAAGTCAAATCACTATTACATTGATCTTTTATCTGCTCATTCGACGTTTTTCGGTTGAGAAGTGCTAACCTAACCTAACCTAATCTAACCTAACCTTACCTGTAGTCTCGGTGCGCCACTCCGCACTTTGCCGCTTCGTCTCAGGATCGTCCTCAAAAATCCAGGATTCATCACCTGTGATCACACTGCTGACCTATTCGTGGTCATTGGTAATCCTTTCAAGAATATTAACATACACGTTTCTTCGGTTGTCTTTCTGCCCAACCCAGAGGTTTTTCGGCACCATTTAGGCCATTTTGTCACAAATCTTTCTCATATGCAAATCTTTGGTCAAAATTCGATGTACAATGGAAGTATTTAACAGGTCACCCATCATCTTTATTGTTAAACGTCAGTCTGACTTCGAAAGACGACACACACGTTCCGTGTCTTGTCGGTTTCTGAAACAAAGTCTCGCTGGGCGAGATTCATCTTCAACCTGTTCTCGGCCTGCCGGTCTGTCAATTTGACGTCACTTCGGCGACCTGCTGCCGATGATGATGATGATGATGATGATGATGATGATGATGATGATGATGATGGCAGCACAACACCCAGTCCCTGGGCGGAGAAAATTCCCCGACCCAGCCGGGAATCGAACCCGGGCGCAGGGGATTGTCAATCCGTCACGCAGACCATTCAACTACCGGGGGCGGACCCAAAAACGATTTGCGCCGTCGATAAACTTATGCTCTTGTAGATTTTCCAAGTTTAACACAAAATTTGATTGCATAACATTGCTCTAAATTTCGCTGTCCCATTCTCGTAATACGCAACACAAACACATCTCCACTGATGGCGCTCTAAAAATCACGTGATGGCTGTATCGAGCTTAAATTCTAACTAAAGCCTGGCCTACACGTAACGTTTTGTCGTCAGCCTTGCACGATCATGCGAGATTCGCTAAATAAAGCGTTTCTTGCGGTTGAAATTTGACAGTCTTGGATGAACTGAATGAAGTTTGACAAATTCGCAAAAAGACATTTGGGCTCGCGCTTTGTGTACAGGCAAAACTGCCGACAAGTCTATGCCTGTAAACCCACGTCACTATTAGCGCTCTAACTCTGCTCTGCTGCCGTTCTACTCTCAGTAACGCTAGGGGGTTCCAGCTGGCATGAAAAGGAGTTAAGTAACAAAAATCACTTTTAATTTTCGTGGCCAGCAACAATTCCTTATTGCGTCTCTCAAACAAAGTTAGGCAATTCAATGTATCTGTAGCGCCAGCCAGTCACTAAAAGGCTTAATATTGCGGTTAGTGTCTCTCGCGGGCCTATGGCCATCCTTATGACACTCGTCTTTTTCTACATGAAGCTGGTATCTGTACAGATACCATTGGTGATCTTGCAGCTCTCGAAAAATGAAATTATAATTAAATCCAGACCTTTAGCTGTTTACAGGTGTTGATAAATATCAACGGGGAAAGTTCAAAAATGTGCAGCCTGACTGAGACTCGAACCCGAGACCTCCTGCTTACATGGCAGACGCTCTATCCTACTGAGCCACCGAGGGCACAGAAGATAGTGCGGCCTGCAGGGACTTATCTCTGGCACGCTCCCAGTGAGACCCACACTTTACATCTTTCTGGCCATACACTACATCTGTAGTGCCCCTGCCCACCACACTCATTTTCAACGGTCGCCGTTGATATTTATCAACGCCTGTAAGCAGCTAAAGGTCTGGATTTCACTATAATTTCACTCTTCTTTTTCAGTGTGAGGGCCGGCCGCGGTGGTCTAGCGGTTCTAGGCGCGCAGTCTGGAACCGCGCGACTGCTAGTCGCAGGTTCGAATCCTGCCTCGGGCATGGATGTGTGTGATGTCCTTAGGTTAGTTAGGTGTAAGTAGTTCTAAGTTCTAGGGGACTGATGACCTCACATGTTAAGTCCCATAGTGCTCAGAGCCATTTCAACCAATCAGTGTGAAGGGTTAGAAGCGTTAACAGTTTACAGTACGCTTCTAAGTCCATAGGCAAGTAGGTGCACCAATCATCTTGTTGCCGCTGTACTTCTCTGAGAAAATTCACATGGTAGATTCTCCCTCTGTTCAGTAACCTACCCCAGGTACATCTCGAACGGGGCGTGGACTGTTTTCTTCTTCAGTTTAAGAGCACATAGCGCAATCGGCGTCACCAGCAGTTCTTCCTCCACGACTGTTTTGGAACGACTGAGAAAAAGACCAGGTGGAAATATGAATAGCGTACAGGGTGAGAATTCGTTGATATATATTAAAAAACTTAAATTGGTTACAAACCCTTGATTCAACATGTAAACGTCACTAAGATATTCGGATTTAGGTTACGACATGTTCGATATGCCTGCCACCATTGTCGATGATGTGGCGTACACGAATACCGAATTTCTGCATGACCAGCTGAAGTGTCGGAATATCAATGCTGTCGACGACGAATGGCTGTTCCCCGCCCAGCAATGGTTTTGGAGTTACTGCTGTACACCTTCTTCAATACAACCCCACAAAAAATAGTCGCTTCTGTTCAGATCCGGAGAACATGGCGGCCAATCGAGGCCCATACCAGTAGCCTCTGGGTACCCCAGAGCCAAAATGCGGTGCCCAAAGTGCTCCTCCAGGAGATGCAACACTCTCCTGCTTCGGTGGGGTCGAGCTCCGTCTTGCATGAACCACACCTTGTCGAAATGAGTGTCACTTCGGATAATTGGGATGAAATCGTCTTCCAAAACCGTTCGGTAGTCATTGTGTCATGAAGGATTATCGCAGCGGTTGTTCCATTACCGAACACTGCACATCACACAGTCACCCGTTGAGGGTGAAGAGATTTCTCGATCATGAAATGCTGATTCTCAGCGCCGTAAATGCGCCAATTTTGCTTATTCACGAACCCATCGAAATGAAAGTGGACTACGTCGCTAAACGAAACCATACAGCGCTTACTACACTTATGCTCATGAATTAAAGGTAATGATGATACATGGTGAGTGAATGCTCTGGTGGGTGGTTTGCGGGTTTAAGTCACCTCGGGGTATGACCATGCGGTGTATTTGACCTGCGGTCGTCGCACGGTGGCGCTGGCGGCAGTCCACATACGCAGAGGTGTGTTGGTGCATGTCAGAGTACGGTGCAGCGAGTAAGTGTGCAGACGTTTTCAGACGTGCTAATGGTGACTGTGGTTTGAAAATGGCTCAAAGAACACATATTGATGACGTTATGAGGGGTGGAATACTAGGGCGACTGGAGGGCTGGTCGAACACGACAGAATCTTTTCCCGGCCGCTGCGGTCGGAAATTTGATGTTTCGCCGGATTCCTGGTATTCACAGTACACTCGTGAAATGGTCGTATGGGAAAATACCCACTTCACCGCTACCTCGGAGATGCTGTCTCCCATCGCTCGTGCGCCGACTGTAACACCACGTTCAAACTCACTTAAATAGTGATAACCTGGCATTGTAGCAGCAGCAACCCATCTAAGGACTGCGCCAGACACTTGTTGTCTTATATAGGCGTTGTAGGCGTTGCCAACCGCAGCGTCGCATTCTGCCTGTTTACATATCTGTATCAGAATACGCTTGCTTATACCAATTTGTTTGGCCCTCCGTGTGCCACAAAGTGTGATCTCAAGATTATGGCAACGATTCCAGCTGACAGGAAACGTGTCCAGACGCTACAGTACGGGACGTCCACAGTGTATGTCATCACAAGAAGACCGATACCTCACCATCAGCGCCCGAAACGGGACGGAGTACTGCAGGTAGGCTTGCTCGGGACCTTACCGTAGCCACTGGAACAGTTATCTCCAGACACACAGTCTACAGACGACTGAACAGACATGGTCTATTCGCTTGGAGACCTGCAAGGTGCATTCCACTCACCCCTGGTCACAGAACAGGACAACCCGTAAAGCCTGGTATCAAGAACACAGTATATGGTCATTCCAACAGTGGTCCCATGTTATATTCAAGGACGAGTCCAGGTATAGTCTGAACAGTTTTCTCGGCGGGTTTACATCTGGCATGAACCAGTAACTAACCCCTTAATGTTCTTGGAATGGACCTGTATGGAGGTCGTGGTTTCACGGTGCGGGGTGGAATTATGATTGGTGCACGTACACCCCTGCATGTCTTTCACAGAGGAACTGTAACAGGTCAGGTGTATCGGGACTTCATTTTGCACCAGTATGTCCGCCTTTTCAGGGGTGCAGTGGGTCCCACCTTCTTCCTGATGGATAACAACACACGGCCCTACCGAGCTGCCATCGTGGAGGAGTACCTTGAAACAAAAGATATCAAGCGAATGGAGTGGCCTGCCTGTTCTCCAGACCTAAACCCCATCGAGCACGTCTGGGATGCTCTCGGTCGACGTCTTCAAACTCCTAAGAGACTTCAGGAGCTGCGACAGGCACTGGCGCAAGAATGGGTGGCTATACTCCAGCAGCTGCTCGACCACCTGATCCGGAGTATGTCAACCCATTGTGCGGCCTGTGTACGTGTGCATGGTGATCATATCCCATATTGATGTTGGAGTGTATGCGCAGGAAACAGTGGCGTTTTGTAGCACATGTGTTTCGGGACGGTTTTCTCAAATCATCACCAATACCGTGGATGTACAGATGTGTGTGGTGTGTGTTCCCTATGAGCCTATGCTATTAGCGCCAGTTTTGTGTAGTGCCACGTTGTGTGGCACCACATTCTGCAACTATCCTTAATTTATGGGCATGAGTGTAATTCCCACCATGCCCCGCGGCCAGTCGTGCATTTTGAACGTGCTAACGCAAACCGTTCAGAAGTTATTACGATTTTATTTCATAAACGAGTATGAATTTAATTGATGAAGGAGAAAATATAAAAATGCAGTAAATGAAGCAGGCAAAAAGGAATACAAACGTCTCAAAAATGAGATCGACAGGAAGTGCAAAATGGCTAAGCAGGGATGGTTAGATGATAAATGTAAAGATGTAGAGGCTTATCTAACTAGGGGTAAGATAGATACTGCCTACAGGAAAATTAAAGAGACCTTTGGAGAAAAGAGAACCACTTGTTTGAATATTAAGAGCTCAGATGGAAAACCAGTACTAAGCAAGGAAGGGAAAGCATAAAGGTGGAAGGAGTATATAGAGGGTCTATACAAGGGCGATGTACTTGAGGACAATATTATGGAAATGGAAGAGGATGTAGATGAAGACGAAATGGGAGATACGATACTGCGTGCAGAGTTTGACAGAGCACTGAAAGACCTGAGTCGAAACAAGGCCCCGGGAGTAAACAACATTCCATTAGAACTACTGACGGCCTTGGGAGAGACAGTCCTGACAAAACTCTACCATCTGGTGTGCAAGGTGTATGAGACAGGTGAAATACCCTCAGACTTCAAGAAGAATATAATAATTCCAATCCCAAAGAAAGCAGGTGTTGACAGATGTGAAAATTACCGAACTATCAGCTTAATAAGTCACAGCTGCAAAATACTAACGCGAATTCTTTACAGACGAATGGAAAAACTAGTAGAAGCCAACCTCGGGGAAGATCAGTTTGGATTCCGTAGAAACACTGGAACACATGAGGCAATACTGACCTTACGACTTATCTTAGAAGAAAGATTAAGGAAAGGCAAACCTACGTTTCTAGCATTTGTAGACTTAGAGAAAGCTTTTGACAATCTTGACTGGAATACTCTCTTTAAAATTCTGAAGGTGGCAGGGGTAAAATATAGGGAGTTATAAGAGTTGAGGGGAGACAGGCTGTAGCCTCTCCCCGATGTTACTGAATCTGTATATTGTGCAAGCAGTGAAGGAAAAAAAAGAAAAATTCGGGGTAGGTATTAAAATCCATGGAGAAGAAATAAAAACTTTGAGGTTCGCCGATGAAATTGTAATTCTGTCTGAGACAGCAAAGGACTTGGAAGAGCAGTTGAACGGAACGACAGTGTCTTGAAAGAAGGGTATAAGATGAACATCAACAAAAGCAAAACGAGGGTAATGGAATGTAGTCGAATTACGTCAGGTGATGCTGAGGGTATTAGATGAGAAAATGAGACGCTTAAAGTAGTAAATGAGTTTTGCTATTTGGGGAGCAAAATAACTGATGATGGTCAAAGTAGAGAGAATATAAAATGTAGTCTGGCAATGGGAAGGAAAGCGTTTCTGAAGAAGAGAAATTTGTTAACATCGAGTACAGATTTAAGTGTCAGGAAGTCGTTTGTGAAAGTATTTGTATGGAGTGTAGCCATGCATGGAAGTGAAACATGGACGATAAATAGTTTGGACAAGAAGAGAATAGAAGCTTTCGAAATGTGGTGCTACAGAAGAATGCTGAAGATTAGGTGGGTTGATCACGTAACTAATGAGGAGGTGTTGAATAGCATTGGGGAGAAGAGAAGTTTGTGGCACAACTTGACTAGAAGAAGGGATCGGTTGGTAGGACATGTTCTGAGGCATCAAGGGATCACCAATCTAGTATTGGAGGGCAGCGTGGAGGGTAAAAATCGTAGAAGGAGACCAAGAGATGAATAGACCAAGCAGATTGAGAAGGATGTAGGTTGCAGTAGGTACTGGGAGATGAAGAAGCTTGCACAGGATAGAATAGCATGGAGAGCTGCATCAAACCAGTCTCAGGACTGAAGACCACAACAACAACAACAACGAGTAGTTCGGCAATTGTCACCCCGTAGCTGCGTGATATGCGTCAGTCTTGTTGCCAGCTTTGCATGAGCACACAAAACTGTTGACAAAACATGACCTGTAGACTAGGCTTAAGTTTCTGGAAGGGGTGAACACATCGGTCTGCCCAAGTACAAGGAGACAGCGTTGCCAGATCGCTCGCGGTGTTGCCAGTCTCGTAATTCTGCCACACAACTCGTATTTCTGTCACACACCTCGTATTTCTGGGGGGTTGATTCCTTTGTTGCTAAGAGTAGCAGTGTTAGGGTGTGAAATGCGACAGCGAGCTCTGTATACAGGCCGACCCAACCCTTGCAGAGGCGGCCAGCGCTTACCGGAGTGGGGCTGCGACTGCTGACGAGGCGGCTCGTCGACGGGCGCCGAGTCGACGAAGCTGCTGTGCCTGGAGGCGATCAGCAGCAGGCAGGCGGAGGCGGCGAGGGCGGAGAGCGCGGGGGCGGGTCGCATCCTGCTGGGGTGCCTCCTCTCTGGCTGGCTGTCTCTCTCTCTGTCACTCACTGCACACGCGCGGCCAGCGGTCTGGAACACACACAGCCAGTCTCGTCAGCACCCTCATCCAGAGGACACGGCACCAACATCGGGCGTGCCTGTTGTAATTGGACTTGATCGTCTGGTGATTTTACTAGACGGTAAATTACAGCGTCATCTGCAAACAATCCAAGGGGGCTGTTCAGATTATCACCTAGATCATTTATGTAAATCAGGAACAGCAGAGGGCCTATGACACTACCTTGCGGAACGCCAGATATCACTTCTGTTCTACTCGATGATTTACCGTCTATCACTACGAACTGTGACCTCTCTGAGAGGAAATCACGAATCCAGTCACACAACTGCGGCGATACCCCATATGCACGCAATTTGATTAATAGCCGCTTGTGAGGGACGGTATCAAAAGCCTTATGGAAATCTAGGAATGTGGAATCGATCAGAGATCCCTTGTCGACAGCACTCATTACTTCATGGGAATAAAGAGCTAGCTGTGTAGCAGAAGAACGATATTTTCTGAATCCATGTTGGTTATGTATCAGTAAGACATTTTCTTCAAGGTGATTCATAATGATCGAGTGCAGTGCATGCTCCAAAATCCTACTGCAAATTGAGGTCAGTGATATGGGTCAGTAATTCAATGGGTTACTCCTATTTCCTGAGTATTGGTGTGACTCGTGCTACTTTTCGGTCTTTAGGAACAGACCTTTCGTCAAGTGAGCGGTTGTATATGATTGCTAAGAAAGGCTCTATTGTGTCTGAATACTCTGAAAGGAACCTGATTGATATACCATCTGGACCGGAAGACTTGCCTTTCTTAAGTGATTTGCGATGTTTCGCAAAACCTAAGAAGTCTACTTTTGTGTCACTCATGCTAACAGCTGTTCTGGTTTCGAATTCTGGATTATATACTTCGTCTTCTTTCGTGAAGGAAATACGGAAAACTGCCTTTAGTAACCCCGCATTAGTGGTACCATCGACCTTAACATTTCCACCGCTATCGCGCAGTGACGGTATTGACTGTTTTTTGCCACTGGTGTACTTTACATATGGCCAGAATCTCTTTGGGTTTTCTACCATATTTTGAGACAATGTTTCGTTGTGGAAAACTATTAAAAGCATCTCGCATTGACGTCGGCAGTAAATTTCGAGCTCCCGTGAAACTTAGCCAGTCTGGGGGATTTTGCGTTCTTCTGAATTTGACATGCTTTTTTCGTTGCTTCTGCAACAGTGTTCTAACGTGTTTTGTGCACCATGGTGTATCAGTCCCGTCTCTTATTAACTTACGCGGTATGAATCTATTTATTGCTGTCGATAGCGTATCTTTGAATTTTAGCTATATTTGGTCTACACTTACATAATTGGCTTGGAAGGAATTTAGACTCTCTCTTTGGAAAGCATTAAGCGAATTTTTATCTGCTGTTTTAAATAGATTATTTTGTGTTTATTTTTAGTGGTTTTGGTTGATATGGTTTTGAGCCTCGCTACAATGACCTTGTGTTCAAAGTGTCAGAATCACGTCGGAAACCTTTCCACATGAACTACGTAAGTACAAATGAAAGCTGCGCTAATGGACTGACCTTAGATGACTGCCGCACGCTATACTACTGCCATTTGTATATGCACACATCGCCATCACACACCTTTTTTCACCTCATTGTACACTGTAAACGGTGACTGGCTACTGTTCCCTACAGGTCAATTTAATATTGTAACTAATTAAAAGTATTCATAACAGTTTCTTTTGTTTAACTTGCACAGAGCGACTGGCGTTTGATGCCTAAGGAAACTTCAAAAGTGCAACTAATTTAAGATATAACAATATACTCTGTAACTTTCTTTAGTAAAAATGTGAAATAATAAACTTTATGATTATATTGAATGAAGTCTTAACTGTGGAATGATTGCTGAGCTCGTATCATTGTGTTGCGTGTTGTAAGTGCAAGTGGTGTGCTTACTCTGTCTTATTGTTAGCAAAGCTTTAAGAATCAATTGGTCAATGGAACGGCCAATACGAATAACGACATACAGTCACTGCAAAATACGAGGCCTGTTCAGAAAGTAAGCTCCGATTGATTGCCAAATTGAAACCACAGTGAACATCAGAAATGTTTTACTTGTAACAATTAGCTACACCTTTCAGCTACTTCTCTACGTAGTCGCCGTTCTGACTTAGACTTTTGTCATAGCGTTGTACCAACTTTTCAATAGCCTCATCATAGAAGGCAGCCGCCAGTGCTTTCCGCCAATTCTCCACGCTGGCCTACACCTCGTTGTCTGTGTCAAAATGTTGTCTTCAAAGACAGCGGTTCATGTGAGCAGAGATGAAACTCAGAGGGAGACAATTGCGGACTGTATTGTGGGTAATCTAACATTTCCATTTGAAAACGATGCAGGAGCATCTTCATTGCCCCTGCAGAATGCGGCTGAGAATTGTCGTGAAGACGAAACAGCACGACAGTTATGTAATGTTGGCTGCATAGCTTCAGGCGAAATTTCTCACCAGGCCCTCGTACTTGGCGGCAGACACTATTTTCTAGACATCTTTACGCACTCACTGCGAGCTCAGAAATGAGAAGAGCGACGTGATGCTAACTGGGGTTATACTAGAGACACTACCCAACACATCTGTGCAAAGCTTTATCGGATTTTCATAGTCGTTTCCATTTCGCGACCGATCGGAGCTTACTTTGTGAACGCCCCTCGTACATTCAGCCCCTTAGGCACTGAATCATCTGGCCGTGTTCAAAAAACAAATAAATTAAATTATCTTACCTCTAAAGCAGCAACAGAGTAACGTGATATATTCTGCTCTCATAAAAAATATGAAAATGCTAATTACAGGCCCAGCAGTGTGCAATGCTAGCCATAATAATTGAAATGCACATGAAATTCATTTGGCTGATAGACGAGAACATTTAAGAAAATTTAACTTACATATGACCTGGGCTGGGAGGCGGTACTGATTATGATGAATAGCTCTGTTAACAAATCTTACAAGCATTTACGAAAATGAAATATCCAACTGGTCTTTTTCTCAATACAGTTTACATACGTTCTGGGGTTACTCAACAATTACAAATTATCAGCCAACTCATCTACGCTAATGAGCTAGCAAAAACAGAAATCATAATTATTTTATATTTTTTACCTTATTTCCATGAAGACTTTTGCTTCCATGTTCAACAATATTGACATACATAAATTAATACAACTCTCGGTGGCTTCACACAGCACACCCCAAAAACTGCCTACTCCATCGTCATTCCCTCACAGACAGCTGCCTACGACTGAGCGCCCAGCAGTACAGTATCTTTGGCTTTGTGGTCGCGCGCAGTCAGCAATCAACATTATCGAGCCTATCAGAGACATACATCGTTTAGAGTATTCTAGTTTCATTTTAATTTATTAATATTCTTTTCTTATTCTGGTGCCACATATAAGTGTGCCCCAGTAGAATCCTTTCAACTCAATCAATCAAATTCAGTACATGCAGTACAAAAATAACTCTCTTAATATACAAATTACATGCGAAAACTGTAACGCGAAATCGAAAAGCAAATCGCTGGGGCAATTCTGAGGCCTACTTTCTGATCACTGACGCAGGCGGGCAACCATCAACTATCTCCTCTATATTTTCCTTTCTATCTGTTATTTTCTTCTAAATTACTACCAGTTTTACTAAATATACTCTGTCTCTTTTAACCAATTTACAGAACGTCGTCAGTGCTCCTTAACTAATGCCATAAGTTTGGCATTTCTTGCCCCTCTGTATATTTAATTTTTCCTCACCACTTCTTTATGACAATCTGCTTTGTGTTATACACTCCTGGAAATGGAAAAAAGAACACATTGACACCGGTGTGTCAGACCCACCATACTTGCTCCGGACACTGCGAGAGGGCTGTACAAGCAATGATCACACGCACGGCACAGCGGACACACCAGGAACCGCGGTGTTGGCCGTCGAATGGCGCTAGCTGCGCAGCATTTGTGCACCGCCGCCGTCAGTGTCAGCCAGTTTGCCGTGGCATACGGAGCTCCATCGCAGTCTTTAACACTGGTAGCATGCCACGACAGCGTGGACGTGAACCGTATGTGCAGTTGACGGACTTTGAGCGAGGGCGTATAGTGGGCATGCGGGAGGCCGGGTGGACGTACCGCCGAATTGCTCAACACGTGGGGCGTGAGGTCTCCACAGTACATCGATGTTGTCGCCAGTGGTCGGCGGAAGGTGCACGTGCCCGTCGACCTGGGACCGGACCGCAGCGACGCACGGATGCACGCCAAGACCGTAGGATCCTACGCAGTGCCGTAGGGGACCGCACCGCCACTCTCCCAGCAAATTAGGGACACTGTTGCTCCTGGGGTATCGGCGAGGACCATTCGCAACCGTCTCCATGAAGCTGGGCTACAGTCCCGCACACCGTTAGGCCGTCTTCCACTCACGCCCCAACATCGTGCAGCCCGCCTCCAGTTGTGTCGCGACAGGCGTGAATGGAGGGACGAATGGAGACGTGTCGTCTTCAGCGATGAGAGTCGCTTCTGCCTTGGTGCCAATGATGGTCGTATGCGTGTTTGGCGCCGTGCAGGTGAGCGCCACAATCAGGATTGCATACGACCGAGGCACACAGGGCCAACACCCGGCAGTATGGTGTGGGGAGCGATCTCCTACACTGGCCGTACACCACTGGTGATCGTCGAGGGGACACTGAATAGTGCACGGTACATCCAAACCGTCATCGAACCCATCGTTCTACCATTCCTAGACCGGCAAGGGAACTTGCTGTTCCAACAGGACAATGCACGTCCGCATGTATCCCGTGCCACCCAACGTGCTCTAGAAGGTGTAAGTCAACTACCCTGGCCAGCAAGATCTCCGGATCTGTCCCCCATTGAGCATGTTTGGGACTGGATGAAGCGTCGTCTCACGCGGTCTGCACGTCCAGCACGAACGCTGGTCCAACTGAGGCGCCAGGTGGAAATGGCATTGCAAGCCGTTCCACAGGACTACATCCAGCATCTCTACGATCGTCTCCATGGGAGAATAGCAGCCTGCATTGCTGCGAAAGGTGGATATACACTGTACTAGTGCCGACATTTTGCATGCTCTGTTGCCTGTGTCTATGTGCCTGTGGTTCTGTCAGTGTGATCATGTGATGTATCTGACCCCAGGAATGTGTCAATAAAGTTTCCCCTTCCTGGGACAATGAATTCACGGTGTTCTTATTTCAATTTCCAGGAGTGTAGACGAGGAGTGAACACGAAACTGAATTCTCCATTCAAAAGAATGAAACGATGCCTGGCACTGTTGTTCAAATGGCTCTAAGCACTATGGGACTTAACATCTGAGGTCATCAGTCCCCTAGAACTTAGGACTACTTAAACCTAACTAACCGAAGGACATCACACACATCCATGCCCGAAGCAGGATTCGAACCTGCGACCGTAGCAGCAGCGTGGTTCCGGACTGAAGCGCCTAGAACCGCTCGGCCACAGCCGACGGTGCACTGTTGCTGGGCGGTACTCTTAGCACACCGGTACTTTGCAACAGCTTTTTGCAATATTGTATGTATAAAAATATATTAATCGCCCTAATAGACCACTGCCCGCATTATTTTAGACACTTTTTTCCCAAGTCCTTGCATAATTATTCCTTCATTCTGGCATTTTACAAAATCGAATCACATAGTAGATGGGACAGTTTTTCGGAGAGTTTGTTTTTGCAAGCCTGGAAGTCTATTTCTACACTTCAATCTATATGCATACTCTACAAATCACAGTGCACTGCATTGCAGAGGATACACCCCACTGTACCACATACCACATATTACCACTTATTACGGTTTCTTCTCGTTCCGTCCACGTATGGAGCGCGGGTAAAATGATTGATTGAACGTCTCTGTGCGTGCAGTAATTATTCTAATCTCATCCTCACGATCTCTACGCGAGCGATACGTAGGGGGTTGTAGTATGTTGATACAATCATCATTTAAAGCCAGTTCTTGAAACTTGGTCAGTAGACTTTCACGGGGTCGTTTGTGTTCAAGAACCTGCCAGTTCATTTTATTCGGCATCCATGTAATACTCTCCCATGGGTGAAACAAAGCTGTGACCATTCGTGCTGCCCTTCTCTGTATACGTTCAGTATCCCACGGGAGAAGTAAGCGATATTTAATACGGATAATACACTACTGGCCACTAAAATTGCTACAGCAAGACGAAATGAAGATTATAAACGGGTAGATTCATTGGACAAATATATTATGCTAGAACTGACATGCTGTTACATTTTCACGCAATTTGGGTGCATAGATCCTGAGAAATCAGTACCCAGAACAACCACCTCTGGCCGTAATAACGGCCATGAGACGCCTCGGCATTGAGTCAAACAGAGCTTGGATGGCTAGTACAGGTACAGTTGCCCCTGCAGCTTCAACACGATACCACAGTTCATCAAGAGTAGTGACTGGCGTATTGTGACGAGCCAGTTGCTCGGCCACCATTGACCAGACGTTTTCAATTGGTGAGAGATCTGGACAACGTGCTGGCCAGGGCAGCAGTCAAACATTTTCTGTATCCAGAAAGGCCCGTACAGGACCTGCAACATGCGGTCGTGCATTATCCTGCTCAAATGTAGCGTATCGCAGGGATTGAATGAAGGGTAGAGCCACGGGTCGTAACATATCTGAAATGTAACGTCCACTGTTTAAAGTGCCGTCAATGCGAACAAGAGGTGACCGAGACGTTTAACCAATGGCATCCCATACCATCACGCAGGGTGACACGCCCGTATGGTATTGACGAATACACGCTTCCAATGTGCGTTCACCGCGATGTCGCCAAACACGGATGGGACCATCATGATGCTGTAAACAGAACCTGGATTCATCTGAAAAAATGAAATTTTGCCATTCGTGCACCCAGGTTCGTCGTTGAGTACACCATCGCAGGCGCTCCTGTCTGTGTTTCAGCGTCAAGGGTAATCGCAGCCATCGTCTCCGAGTTGATAGTCCATGCTGCTGCGAACGTCGTCGAACTGTTCGTGCAGATGGTTGTTGTCTTGCAAACGTCCCCATCTGTTGACACAGGGATCGAGACGTGGCTGTACGATCCGTTAACGCCATGCGCATAAGATGACTGTCATCTCGACTGCTAGTGATACGAGGCCGTTAGGATCCAGCACGGTGTTACGTATTACCCTCCTGAACCCACCGATTACATATTCTGCTAACAGTCATTGGATCTCGACCAACGCGAGCAGCAATGTCGCGATACGATAAACCGCAATCGCGATAGGCTACAATCCGACCTTTATCAAAGTCGGAAACGTGATGGTACGCACTTCTCCTCCTTACACGAGGCATCACAACAACGTTTCACTAGGCAACGCTGGTCAACTGCTGTTTATGTACGAGCAATCGGTTGTAAACTTTCCTCATGTCAGCACGTTGTAGGTGTCGCCAACCTTCTGTGAATGCTCTGAAAAGCCAATATTTTGCATATCACAGCATCATCTTCCTGTCGGTTAAATTTCGCGTCTGTAGCACGTCATTTTCGTGGTGTAGCAATTTTAATGGCCAGTAGTGTAGTATGTAGTTAGAATCATCATTTAACGCCAGTTCTCGAAACTTGGTCAACAGACTTTCTCGGGGTCGCTTACGTCTGTGTTCAAGAACCTGCCCGTTCATTTTATTCGGCGTTACTGCAACATTCTCCCATGGGTGAAACAAAGCTGTGACCATTCGTGCTGCCGTTCTCTGTATACATTCAGTATCCCCACGGGAGAAGTAAGCGATATTTAATACAGATATTAGTTGTTTCAGATATCATTGTACAGGCCGTATGAAGCATAACAGCAGCAAACAATAATGTCGGGCAACAAAAGCACTTTGCAATGATGATGATGTTGCTTTACACTGTTCATAACATCGCACAAATCCCTGTGTCGGATAACTGCGAGATGAGCCTGATGTCCGTATCCAAGGATAACCCTTGCGTGTACGGTCAGACTTTTATAACGAACTACACTACTGGCCATTAAAATTGTTATACCAAGAAGAAATGCAGATTTATACTGGTGTTCATTGGACAAATATATTATACTAGAATGGCATGTGATTACATTTTCAAGCAAAAAATGGCTCTGAGCACTATGGGACTCAACTGCTGAGGTCATTAGTCCCCTAGAACTTAGAACTAGTTAAACCTAACTAACCTAAGGACATCACAAACATCCATGCCCGAGGCAGGATTCGAACCTGCGACCGTAGCGGTCTTGCGGTTCCAGACTGCAGCGCCTTTAACCGCACGGCCACTTCGGCCGGCCCATTTTCAAGCAATTTGGGTGCATAGATCGTGAGAAATCAGTACCCACAACAACCATCTCTGGCCGTAATAACGGCCATGATACGCCTGGGCATTGAGTCAAACTGAGCTTGGATGGCGTGTACAGGTACAGCTGCCCATGCGGCTTCAACACGATACCGCAGTTCACGAAGAGTAGTGACTGGCGTATTGTGACGAGACAGTTGCTCGGCCGCCATTGACCCGACTTTTTAACTGGTGAGAGATCTGGAGAATGTGCCAGGTCAGCAGTCGAACATTTTCTGTATCCAGAAACATGCGGTCGCGCATTATCCTGCTGAAATGTAGGGTTTCGCAGGGATTGAATGAAGGGTAGAGCCAGGGGTCGTACCACATCTGAAATGTGCACTGTACAAAGTGCCGTCAATGCGAACAATAGGTGACCGAGACGTGTAACCAGTGGCACCCTATACCATCACGCCGGGTGATACACCAGTATGGCGATGACGAATTCACGCTTGCAATGTGCTATCACCCCGATGTCGCCAAACAGGGACGAGACCATCATGATGCTGTAAATAGAACCTGGATTCATCCGAAAAAAATGACGTTTTGCCATTCGTGCACCCAGGTTCGTCATTGAGTACACCATCGCAGGCGCTCCTGTCTGTGATGCAGCGCCAAGGGTAACCGCAGCCATGGTCTCCGATCTGATAGTCCATGCTGCAGCAAACGTCGTCGAACTGTTCATGCAGATGGTTGTTGCCTTGCAAACGTCCCCATCTGTTGACTCAGGATCGAGATGTAGCTGCACGATCCGTTACAGCCATGCGGATAAGATGCCTGTCATCTCGACTGCTAGTGATACGAGGCCGTTGGGATCCAGTACGGCGTTCCGTATTACCCTCCTGAACCCACCGATTCCATATTCTGCTAACAGTCATTGGATCTCGACCAACGCGAGCAGCAATGTCGCGACCGCAATCGCGATAGGCTAGAATCCGACCTTTATCAAAGTCGGAAACGTGATGGCACGCATTTCTCCTCCTTACACGAGGCATCACAGCAACGTTTCACCAGGCGACGCCGGTCAACTGCTGTTTGTTTACGAGAAATCTGTTGAAAACTTTCCTCATGTCAGCACGTTGTAGGTGTCACCACCGGCGCCAATACTCTGAAAAGCTAATCATTTGCATATCACAGCATCTTCTTCCTGTCGGTTAAATTACGCGTCTGTAGCACGTCACCTTCGTGGTGTAGTAACTTTAATGGCCAGGAGCGTATCAGCGCAGGTCTCTTTAGACAGGTGAGGTTTTGTAGTTACTGCTGTTTGTTGCGGACGAAGGCGAAATGCCTTTGTAGCGCACAGTACGAGGTTGCAATGCACCGTAGTTTAATATGCAATGGAACCTGAGTGTACACAGTCGCGTGAGCAAGTTTGCTCCCGCTACGTCTGAGTTACCAGCTCGTCTTGCCGAGTAATAAATCCTGACGTTTATATCCCCTGCAGTTTGTGAATAAGTTGCCAGGTGGCGCTCATTAAAACTCTGGGCGCGCAGGGGCCAGCCTGGCAAAAGCTGGCGCCCCAGGCGCTAATTGCTGGCTGCTCCTCTGTGGCTGCTCTAGCCTAGACTAGTCTAGGCTAGGCGGCGCGCTACCGCGGGCTGTTCCTCAGACTGCTCGCGGCTTCGCCTCCCTCCCGTTTCAATTAACTGCGCGTGCTCGAGCTGGCCGCAGGCGCCACCGGGATTTGCTGTAGCCCGGCTTACGTCGAGGCTAATGCAGACGAACACAAGCGAACGAACATTCGCAGACAATTCGCCATTATTCTCTGCCTTTCGCATGCATCTGAACAAGCGTTTAGAGTAGAGAAAACGGACGACAACAAGACATACTGAACATAGCCTGCGAACGCTACGTTATTGCTTTTTGACACTATAGAGCAGGGCTTCCCAACCTGTGGTCCGCGGACCCCTTAGGGGTCCGCCGGCTCTTTCTAGGTGTCCGCGGCCACATTTCACCAAATCGTGTAAAATAATGACTAAAATTATTGAATAAAAATGTGAAAATAAAATTCATCACTTTTTTTTCGTGTGAAAAACATGTGTAATTTTACTTCAGGTCGTATTCCCAAGCAGCCTTTGCGGTTCCTAAGTGAGAACACAGTTTAGTGCCGGAGAATGCGGCTTCTCTGATTCTTTCGCAACAATACGGGGGTCGTTTGTGCGCCGGCTCACGGCGGTAGATGCGCTGAAACCTTGATTTCATGATTATGTTCCAGGTAGTGCTCGGTGACAGATGATTTTCTGGGTTGTTTTACTCGGGTGTGTCGCTGACGTTTCTTGCAATATCTCCTAGCCTGTTCTGAAAGCATGCGCGGAGCGTGCTTTGTGGGCCAATCACAGCGCTCGCTGGTACATATGCGGCCCCAGGCATCATTAAATGTTAAATTTGATTTGTCAGTGCCCTACCTATTTCGTAAGTCGATTTTTGACCTTCAAGTTGTTTTCATTCATCTCTAAACCAAAGACTATTGATACTTCGGGGGGTTGGGGGGGGGGAGGGGGGATCATTGGGAACATGGCACTTGCATTA
The DNA here is from genome assembly GCF_023864345.2 of Schistocerca serialis cubense. Lineage (NCBI taxonomy): Eukaryota > Metazoa > Arthropoda > Insecta > Orthoptera > Acrididae > Schistocerca > Schistocerca serialis. The sequence continues at coordinate 87,525,793 of NC_064649.1, read as the reverse complement.
AGAAGCTTTCAGTTCCTATGTGTTCCGCTCTGAAATTTAAAGTTACTGTGCTCTTGACTGACTAGGGGTCCGATATGGATTTTCGACAGAAGAAGGGGTCCACCTGCTGAAAAGATCGGGAAGCCATGCTATAGAGTATAGTTCAATTATTTTATCTTGGCGGCTCGCGCATGCCCGCCCCGACCCGGGAAATTGCTGCGTTGCCAGCTGCACGCGTGAAGAGAAGCAGCGCTACAGTATAGTATAGTTCGCAAACTTACGTTGGTAGGGGGGGGGGGTGGGGGGGGGGGGGGAAGAGCGCGCAGTTTATGAAGTAAAGCCACCACGGCCGCATTAACCCTTTCACTGCTACAGAGACGTGCTCCCCGCATTCCGCGCTGTGCGCGATTTTGTCATCACTGCACTGCTCGCCTGTGCAGACACACGGTGTTCCGACTGTTTTGACACACCTATCATTCGATTTCACAAAAACTGTTTGGCCCAAAAATTTGATTTTTACCATCTTCTTGACTGATACCTTCCCCCCATAAATGACTTAATTTTGTTTCGATGTTCAACGCAGTTCTTGTGCAGCATTAAATGTAGTAAACCATTGCACGAAATTTTGAAGAGTTTACAGAGGTAAAGGTCCACAGCGTACACTTTCCGTACGGTCGATTTTAGTTGCCACTAGAAATTTCAAAAAACTTACATTCAAACGAATAAAATTCATGAAGTAAGACACTTCGATATTGTTTTTAAATAAAGGAAATATTAAGCACCGAACAAGATTTGAACTCGGAACCTTTAGCTTCAAAACCAAACACCTGCGTTCGTTGCATTTGCTCGGGACGGACGTCGTAAGACAACCGTTTTAAGTTCGTTGTTGATCGATTAACTCAGTTTTTTTTATTACAGAAGGCTGCTAACCCTCTTACCGAACACGGTGAGCTACCGTGCCGGCGAAATTAAACTTTTGACTCGAGGGAAGACTTGAACCAAAGACCTCTCGTTCCGCAGCTGCTCACGCTAACCACGGGACCACATCGCTCCATCACCTCAACCATTACGCTAACACAGCTCGTCGTTTAGCAGTACTTTAAAGAATTATGCTAAATACCGACAAACACTGTTGGTATAAAATGAATTACTCACGTTTCGTCGAAGTACAATAGGAAATAAACAATTACCGCTGTTCTTTATTGCGAAAAAGCGGTTAGTGAGAATGAATTTCCTTGGTATCGCTTGAATTAAAAGGCTTATTGCTTGTTTGGTTTAATTAATTAATAGAATATGAAGCAATTGGTATAAAGAATGTTTTTTACAAACTTTCTTTTATAGAAAGTCTGCTATCAAGACACTGCTTTTGTTCAATTACTTTATTTATGACTGAAAGTTTCTAAAACTGAAGCCACTCGTCCGTGCTCTGCACTGCAGTCGAGCTCTGGCAACGTCGTTCTCTGTTCATTGGCTGACACTGTTTTGTCACGCCAATTGCGCAGAACGAACCCAAACTCGGCCGCTGTCGTAAATGACGCGCATTTTAATAACACCACACAGGATGCTATACGGGGTCTCTCCACGGTGCCATATGATTGTTAGCCGCGCGTGCCGTATGCCGCAGTGAATATACCGAAATGAATTTATTGAATATTCATTTTTACTTACAAATTTTGAGATTAAATGTTGAAAGTGTCCCCCCTGTTGTTGAATACACAATTCAATTCGTCTAATCACGTTTCCAAACACAAGCTGTAACATTTCGTCTGTAACAGAAGCAGTGAAAGTGGATATTGCAGTTTTCAATTCATCGATGGATTTTGGACTGTTTTTATAGACAGTTGCTTTCGCTGTACCCCAGAAGAAAAAGTCAGGTGGTGTTAGGTCGGGCGATCGTGGAGGCCAAAGTCCCTGCGAAATTATGCGATCACCAAAAACATCAGCAAGCAGTGATATTGAAACGCGAGCTGTATGCGCGGTTGCGCCATCTTGTTGAAAATAACCGTTCAGTATTTCACTTAACACAAGTTCTGCTGTGAATGGGTACATAATATCACTGCAGTATCGTTGTGTGTTTATTGTTTTGTTGAAAAATATGGGACCCAAAATCCGACATCTAGAAATTGCAATCCAAATTCCTATTTTCACAGAATGAAGTGATTCCTCATGAATACACAATGGATTTACAGTACTCCACATACGAGAATTTTGCGAGTTCATGTACCCGGATAAATGAAACCACGCCTCATCAGCGAAAAACGTTTCGTTAAGAATATCCCTTCCATTTTGTTGAACGAAATTTTTGAACCCTTGACAATAATGCAGCCTCTTGCCATGATCAGTATTTTTCAGTTCTTGCACGAATGGCACTTTGTACGGGAAAAGTTCTAATTGTTTCCTTACAGCTGTGTGGGCCGTTCCAACACTAACATCGGTTTCCTAGGCGAGTTTTCTTACTGACTTGTTCGGACTCATGGACATTTTATCGGAAATATCGAGTAGTTTATCCTAAGACAAAACGATAGGATGATCACTTCTCGGTGCATCTATCACTGAACCTGTTCTTCGAAATTTGTTGATCAAATCTCGCACAGTATCGTGATGTGGGAGTGTTGTCTCCGGGAAAACTGAATTAAATGTTTGACGAACTGAAACTGTGTATTTATCGCCAGCTTTTAACACTTGTTCGACTACAAACACACGTTCTTCAATGGTTAGCATTTTAACAGTGATAAAAACGAAACGAACAAATGAACTAAACATAAACGTCCACGTCAACACGTAACGACACACACCAACGATACTACTGACGCTGGCTGAGATATACGAAACAGTCGAATTTTGGGAGAGTGCAGTTGAAGGGAAGTAACCCAGACAGGGGAACAATCATACGGCACTGCGGAGAGACTTTCTGAACACCCCGTAGCTGCACCTGCCCAAGGTTTCTACGCAACCCGCAACACATTCAAATACCATGCACAGGCTCATCCTGTGCATTTACAGCCACAATGCGTAACTTTTATATGCAGAGAGGGTTATTTTGTATGCAGAGTGCACTGATTTTGATGAAGCAAGCAAAATGTTATAGGAAATAATGAATTTAGGTGTACAAAATTCTGTGTAAACGTCAAATACGTGGACATAGTGTACTTAACGCTGGATTGCACTTCTAGCATTTCTTAGTGTTGGTCCACAACACTGTGCTATGTTGGAACAGACTTTTCACTGCCTTCTCATTACAATTAGGTAGCTAATTTAAAAGCAGAATATTAATTATTGACAACTGAGATAGCCTGAAGAAATTAGAATTATATATTAATACCTTCAGCTGTTGACAGGCGTTGATAGATATCAATGGGGACAGGTGAAAATACGTGCCCCAATCAGCACTCAAACGCAGGCTCTATCCATCTGAGCCACTGAGGGCACATAGGATAGTGCGACTGCAGGGACTATGTCGCTTACACCCACATTCTCACCTTGTATGTCCGCACACTACTTTCATAGTATCCCTACCCACAACATTCATTACTCGTGGAAGACATTCTTACCAAGTCCTGTAAGAGTTCGGGTAAAATGTGTGCATCCGCACAGAAGAGGAAAGTCATGGCCGGTATTGCCAGAACTATATACTTATATGGATATGGTGTCTGTTCTTTCGGGGATGTCCGAAAGAACAGACACCATTTATGACCTGCAGCCGTGTAGAACGAAATTAGAGTGATTAATACCTTCAGCTGCTGATGGGTGTTGATATATATCAATGGGGACAGGTGTTCTGGCAATACAGGCCATGACCTCCCTCTTCTGTGTGGATGCACACATATTATCCGAACTCTTACAGGAGTTGGTAAGAATGTCTTCCACGAGTAATGAATGTTGTGGGTAGGGACACTGTGAATGTAGTGTGTGGACATACAAGGTGAGAATGTGAGTCTCACAGGAGACGTGCGCGAGATAGTCCCTGCAGTCGCACTATCCTCTGTGCTCTCGGCGATTCAGATGGATAGAGCATCTGCCATGAAAGCAGGAGATCCCGGGTTCGAGTCCCGGTCGGGGCACACATTTTCACCTGTCCCCGTATATATATATATCAACGCCCGTCAGCAGCTGAAGGTATTGATACACAATTCTAATTTCGTTCTAGACGGGTGCAGGTCATAAATGGTGTCTGTTCTTTCGGATATGTCCGAAAGAACAGACACCATACCCATATAACCTGAAGAAAGGCTAGCATTTACTCTCTGATATTATTAGCAACTGTACACATATACATTAGAGACTCTTTCACGGATGTGTTATACCTCAGACAGTCTCCCATGTCTGCAGTGACATATGCGAAGCACTTCAAGGTTATTATAGTAAGTACATGTAATGAAGATAATGTCAATAAAATTATGAATGAAATGTGAAATATACAAATGACGTGTCTCATGAATCTTTCACAGGCTGGATAGCGTGGCCCAAACCAAATCGTTTATATTTTTTGTCAAAAGTCTCGAACATTACAATAATACATTAGAAATGTGATTACACATACCGTGAGCGTAATCAGCAAGAATGATCAGGACTTTTACATATTTCTAATTTTAACCAGCATAATATATAGTCTCTTTTCTTTACTTTCAGTGATATTTAGTGTCCTTTTCCTTTTTAATATAGTCCACTGCCGCGTGATACAAGCTTCTAATGAATTTGTCGTCTTTTTTTGCATTCCCAGTTGGACCTCTGAGTAATTCGGAGATTCTCCACCAATCACATTTTCTTTCCTTCAGGATTTGTGGTTTGCATCCAAGAATCATTGGTTGTCTTTAGTTTCTCCAAAAAATTAAGTCCTATACAACGAGCTGTCTCGATAACGCTGACCATAAGCCGTTTTTCTGACCATGTAATGGCGTTTGAGCACAACGCAGGGACTCTTCTTTGATCACAATAGTGTGTTTTGCGTGTCAATACGATCAGAGAGATGTAACAAGGCCTCTCCTGTAGGGGTCCTAACATCAAGAATATCAGTGGTATTGCTCTCAGTAAAGCATGTACATCATTTTCAGTAACTGATTCGCTTATCATCATCTGCATCTTTCATTTCTTGCACTACTGTCACTTTAGACGGGAACAATTTGAATATTTCCCTAACCGCTGTATGCGCTGTTGCGAGCTCCGTATCTTTTTCTCACGCAATCATCTCTCTTTTACCACTGGGCATGTGTCTCGAAATTTCCCAATAAGTCGACGAATCGCAACACGATGAGGTAAAGCTATTTTCAGAAATTTTTCAGCAACTGCCTCCTGCAACTGAATTGTGTATTTATCGTATTGTACAAAAACATGTTCAACAAAATAATTCGTTCTTAGTGTTTGGAACAACGTAATTTAAAAACAAACTGAACATCTGAAAACTGCACATCGCATTCAGTAGCTTTCATCAACTGGCGCAAACAGTTCAATCTTAAGCAGCAGTAGAACAAATTTTTAAAAAAGCAGTCGCATATAAATGAAAATGGTTCAAATGGCTCTAAGCACTATGGGACTTAACATCTGAGGTTATCAGTCCCCCCGACTTAGTACAACTTAAACCTAACTAACCTAAGGACATCACACACATCCATGCCCGAGGCAGGATTCGAACCTGCGACCGTAGCAGCAGCAGCACGGTTCCTGACTGAGGCGCGTAGAACCGCTCGGTCACAGCAGCCGGCCATATAAATGAAAAATAAGCTCTGTCGACAACTCTATTTCGAACTCTGAACGTAATGTACATCAGTAGTCCAGTAAACACTGACTTTCCGAAATCACTGTAGAGTGATAAATAGCGAAGATGGTTAGTAAAAATCATTGATATTGATAATTTCCAAAGAGAGTAAATTATAAAAGATATAATCCGCTGTATTGTACTGTGTATTAATTTAATAAATAATGACGTCCATTCCATTTATATCGACTTCAGAGTTACTACCCTTTCAACCCTGCCACTAGCTGGTGCTTTAAAGTCGTTTTTCAGAAATTAAATTGTAATTTATATAATAATTTTTTATAATGTGAGGCCACAGTCATAATAGGCTATATTTCTTTAAAGTCAGTACCGCCATTAGCCTTGTTTATTTACAGTGTTACATTTACACTCACACAATCATGGTTTCGGCTTCAAAGTGCCATTATCAAGTGTTTTAAGTGCCTAAGATGGCATAGTGTCGTATTAAAATACATTATTAGACACATCGAATTTTAGACAATGTGTCCAATAATGTATTTTAATACGACACTATGCCATCTTAGGCACTTAAAACACTTGATAATGGCACTTTGAAGCACAAATCATGATTGTGTGAGTGTAACACTGTAAATAAACAACAATCTAATGGCGGTACTGACTTTATAAAAATGTTGTTTACATGTTTTAAAGAATCAGAAGCCAAGTTCTAATAAGCGATTAAGAATTAACCATTCACTGGCGTTTTAATCGCAGTTTGTCATCAGTATTCTTTTCCACTGTTCCATTTGCTAAGAATACATACAATATAGACAAATACATTAGAGTAAAAAATTATTATATTACAGACTGCTGTCGAAGCCGACGACAATTACAAGATAGGAAATTTGTCCAACTTTGTGTAGACACATCGTAACGTCTATAAGTAATGAAGGTGACTATAGTGCGAAATGTCTCTGTGGAGTCGTTTCATAAGACGCTTGTATCACTGGGTTCTGTGCATTCTATTCTGTCCACCACCTGATTGCGGTTTAATTTATTAACTCTCCCAGAAAGACTGAGCAATCAAAGTAAGACTTATTAAATGATATAATGTTTGATTTTTTTGCGTTCCATAGGAAATCATGACCCGTATTTATTACGTTTTTCCCTTCACCCTACCCTATGTGAGCGTAAATGTGACTGAACGAGTGTTTTTACGAGAGGTTTCGGGTCGCTTTTGTGCGGGACGCTGAGTTGGTTGTCGTCTGCTAGGAGCAGGTGATGTTTGCTTCTCGTTTGGAGGATGACCAATTTAGGATCCCAGTACTTGGACAGAGAGGTTTACCCCTTTTAGTCTGAGGTTGGTTTGTCTGTCAGGTTGGGGGCAGAAGCCTACCCCTCTGGTAGCTTCCGTTGCACCGGTAGTTACGCGAAGCTCGGAGGAGAAAGGACACTCTGCAGCTAGCGGTTGGTGAGTACAGTTCGTAGCTCCAAGACAAGGAGCGTAACTGGCAGGCGCGGATTCCGAGTCGTGCATCTACTATACAAACCTTGCGAAACGGATAAAGCTCTTTCCAAGCTAGTGCATGATCGTAATGGTGATAGGTATTTCTGTCGTGGGTATGTAGATGGAACGATTGAATTATTCTGCCCCACTTCCCTTTTGTGTGTTTTTAATTGCGCTATTCTACCATTTTTTGGCGAATTGGTTAAATTTTTCATTCAGGCAGCAGTCGTGTGTATTCACAGGATGTGCATCCAATTCAGTACTGAAGTAAATGTGCTGCGTAAAAAAACTCTGCGTCCTTTATCTTTCTCATTTATGCCACTTTTTAAATTAATTTTATATTCCCTGATTTTTTTAAGTTAATCTGCTTGCTTGTGATGAACAAAAATGGGAGGAAAAATCAATTTAATTAAACAAGCTCATTGATATACGACATACAATTCTGTTCATCTTGTTAGTGCCTTTAAAAAATTTCATACTTATAATTAAATTCTTAATTTAATTAAACAGATAATTTCCAGTTCGGTCTGTTCTTAATTGTTAGGAAGGGCTTGGGCTGCTGGCGACCCTGTAATTTTTGAATTTATAATTGTCGTTGTGAGGTGGCTTAACCAGAAATTGCGCACAAGGGCAACATCTCCAGTATTCTTGGTACGTAACGCATGTCCAGCCTTGGCTAGGATCCGTTTACAGTTCTACATACACACTTTACAAGTGACACAAAAAAATCGCAAAATCAAAAAATAATTAATATAGAGTAATATAATTTCGGGAATACGCTTATCTTTCTAACTTTTTTAGATGATTAGCATTGGAAGATCATTGTCTATTGCAAGCGCGAGGTAAGCCTTTCCAAATGTGAAACGCTTGTACTTTAATAACCGGTGTAACCAACAGAGCGTTGAGTGCAAGCAAGCAAGCGTGCATGCATTGTATAGGTGCCGGATGCCAGTTTGTGGGATGAAGTTCCATGCCTGTTGCGCTTGGTCAGTCAATACAGGGGCGGTTACTGCTAGATTTGGGTGACGCTGGAGTTGTCGTCTCGACTGGAGACAGATCTGGCGATTGAGCAGGCAACATGTAGACACACTGTAGAGCGTATTGGGTTACAACAGCGGTATGTGGACGAGCGTTATCCTGTTGGAAAAGACCCCCTTGTATTGTTTGAAACGCCCTGCTAAACCCGCAGGACAGGACACGTAGTTGGAACTGTGGAAAGGGGCAAAAATGAGCGTCTGTCAGTTGCACTCGAACACACATAACTTTATTTATTTGACCAAACATTACAGTACAAACTCTTGAACTTAGCTATTTGCTGAATACGCCACACCATCTTATACCTTAAGGGCACAACCACTTTAACTTAAATAAAAAGCGGCTGAAACCCATTAACTCAAAAGTCGGACGCCAAAAAGAATATTTAGAAAGCAGAAGGTCTCGCGTTAAGTAAGTTCTATAATTTGGCTGAAGGCCCAAAAATCGATCACTTGAAAAGCAACAACCTTAATTTAATGATCGATGATTTAAGGCAGAAGGCCTTCAATTAGGCTGAAGGCCCCAAAGAGTCTGATGCTCGAAAGACACAGATCCTTAATTTAAAAACGGCTGAAGGCCCCATAACTTAAAACTCAAGGTAAAAAAAATGTAAACAACAAAGCCTTATCTTAAATTATGCTGAAGGCCCCCAAACGATCTAACACTTGACAAACAAGGAACCTTAAAACGGCTGAAGGCCCATGACTTAAAACACTACTAAAAACGATTCAACTTTAATTCAAAACCATCAGCAATGAGGCATACAAATACACACAACAGAAAATAAGAAAAGGCAGTGCAGCTAATGGCGTTCAGAAGTTTCGGGAGTCGGCCAGCACTTGAAATACTAACGATCACCTAGGTGAGACAGGCTGTCGGCCCAACCATTCTGGATCCGACGACAACCCAACCAACAGATAGTCAATGGACCCACCGACAAGATAACTTGTGCTCCACTCGACCAGCACACAACTGGACACAACTGATAGTTCAACGCAAACTAAAAGGCATGGACGCCCACAACCAAGCATGCATTAAGCTCTCGAACTACACACCATGCTGACAACACGGTGAGGAAAGGACACTGCCTAACCAGAACGTTAACGGCTACAAGGCAGAAAATTCCGCTGGTGCACTTCAATTGCAAATAACCAATTACAGTTAAGACTCCACTGGACGGTAGCTAAATCTTCGCCAACTCGAACACTCACGTTGTTGCTCTAGGGAATGTCCCAACAGCCAACAACGAGAACCAAGCGGCACAATGTGAACAGTCTTGGCTTTGCTGGTAAATTAATTCCAAACTCAACTTTTTTGTCCAGGGTCGGTGAGCTACAGACCTCGTAGCGATGGGAACAGCCCCACACATTCCGACACTGTGTAGAGACCGCCAGCGGGCCCGGTCAAACCACGCCCCGTGGAGATTTCCTCGCTGCTCCTCGCCAACCGACTTACTCTTCGCACACAAGCATGGAGACAGCACTAAAATAACTCAAGAGTCGACAACACAACTACACACAATTTTAGACATACTACGAGGGCAGTTCAATAAGTAATGCAACACATTTTTTTTCTCGGCCAATTTTGGTTGAAAAAACCGGAAATTGCTTGTGGAATATTTTCAAACATTCCCGCTTTGTCTCGTATACTTTCATTGACTTTCGACAGGTGGCAGCGCTTTACGGAGCTGTTAAAGTGGCGTCTGTAGCGGATCTGCGTTGCAAACAACGGGCAGTGATCGAGTTTCTTTTGGCGGAAAACCAGGGCATCTCATATTCATAGGCGCTTGCAGAATGTCTACGGCGATTTGGAAGTGGACAAAAGCACGGTGAGTCGTTGGGCAAAGCGTGTGTCATCATCGCCGCAAGGTCAAGCAAGACTGTCTGATCTCCCGCGTGCGGGCCGGCCGTGCACAGCTGTGACTCCTGCAATGGCGGAGCGTGCGAACACACTCGTTCGAGATGATCGACGGATCACCATCGAACAACTCAGTGCTCAACTTGACATCTCTGTTGGTAGTGCTGCCACAATTGTTCACCAGTTGGGATATTCAAAGGTTTGTTCCCGCTGGGTCCCTCGTTGTCTAACCGAACACCATAAAGAGCAAAGGAGAACCATCTGTGCGGAATTGCTTGCTCGTCATGTGGCTGAGGGTGACAATTTCTTGTCAAAGATTGTTACAGGCGATTAAACATGGGTTCATCACTTCGAACCTGAAACAAAACGGCAATCAATGGAGTGGCGCCACACCCACTCCCCTGCCAAGAAAAAGTTTAAAGCCATACCCTCAGCCGGTAAAGTCATGGTTACAGTCTTCTGGGACGCTGAAGGGGTTATTCTGTTCGATGTCCTTCCCCATGGTCAAACGATCAACTCTGAAGTGTATTGTGCTACTCTTCAGAAATTGAAGAAACGACTTCAGCGTGTTCGTAGGCACAAAAATCTGAACGAACTTCTCCTTCTTCATGACAACGCAAGACCTCACACAAGTCTTCGCACCCGAGAGGAGCTCACAAAACTTCAGTGGACTGTTCTTCCTCATGCACCCTACAGCCCCGATCTCGCACCGTCGGATTTCCATATGTTTGGCCCAATGAAGGACGCATTCCGTGGGAGGCACTACGCGGATGATGAAGAAGTTATTGATGCAGTACGACGTTGGCTCCAGTGGAATGGTACCGTGCAGGCATACAGGCCCTCATTTCAAGGTGGCGTAAGGCCGTAGCATTGAATGGAGATTACGTTGAAAAATAGTGTTGTGTAGCTAAAAGATTGGGGAATAACCTGGTGTATTTCAATGCTGAATAAAACAACCCCTGTTTCAGAAAAAAAATGTGTTGCATTACTTATTGAACTGCCCTCGTAGGACGAAGAACGCAACCAATGCTAAAAGCAGTGACCGAGCAATGACGCGGCCGATCCATGAATTGAGATACACACCGCCAACCCATAAGCGACCGGCGAGCAAGTACACGTCGTCCGGTAAGACGACAAACGATCAACCAAGACCGTCCCCAGTTCAAGTCATGTGTTCCGGCGATGATCGGGTGAGTCGTGGCTATCCAAGCCCCAACACTGCTCCAACCCGACCGAATTCCGCCTCATCCCAACTCTACCGCAAGCGCGTTCGAACTCGCTGCTCGACATACGTCAACCAGGAAGTAATAGCAGTCAGCAAAGATAAGCGCCGCTGCTGCCGCTCACGGGCAGGCATGGCGCCAACTCAGTGACACAAGTAATTGCCATTAAATACGAGGTGGTAGTACAGCAAAAACAGGATGTCAAATGAGATATGGCACAAACACGAGCCACCCACTGCTCAATGCTGTTCGTGAATGATAGCACAGCAGTAGAGTCACCAGACCGACGTACAAATTTGCTGTCATACGAAACCACACCCCAGACTATAACTCCACGTCTAGGTCCAGTTTGTCCAGCATACAGAAAAGTTGGTTGCAGGCCCTCACCTGGACTACTAACCAACACACGGATATCCCAGGCACCGAGACCGAGACCGGACCAACTTTCATCAGAAAACAGATCTCTTCATCTACATCCATACTCCGCAATCCACGATACGGTGCGTGGTGGAGGGTACCTCGTACCACAACTAGCATCTTCTCTCCCTGTTCCACTCCCAAACAGAACGAGGGAAAAATGACTGCCTATATGCCTCTGTACGAGCCTTAATCCCTCGTATCTTTGTGGTCTTTCCGCGAAATATAAGTTGGCGGCAGTAAAACTGTACTGCAGTCAGCCTCAAATGCTGGTTCTCTAAATTTCCTCAGTAGCGATTCACGAAAAGAACGCCTCCTTTCCTCTAGAGACTCCCACACGAGTTCCTGAAGCATTTCCGTAACACATGCGTGATGATCAAACGTACCAGTAACAAATCTAGCAGCCGGCATCTGAATTGCTTCTATGTCCTCCCTCAATCCGACCTAATAGGGATCCCAAACGCTCGAGCAGTACTCAAGAATAGGTCGTATTAGTGTTTTATAAGCGGTCTCCTTTACAGATGAACCACACCTTCCCGAAATTCTACCAATGAACCGAAGACGACTATCCGCCTTCTCCACAACTGCCATTACATGCTTGTCCCACTTCATATCGCTCTGCAACGATACGCCCAAATATTTAATCGACGTGACTGTGTCAAGCGCTACACTACTAATGGAGTATTCAAACATTACGGGATTCTTTTTCCTATTCATCTGCATTAATTTACATTTATCTATATTTAGAGTTTGCTGCCATTGTTTACACCAGTCACAAATCCTGTCCAAGTCATCTTGTATCCTCCTACAGTAACTCAACGACACCTTCCCGTACATCACAGCATCATCAGCAAACAGCCGCACATTGCTATCCACCCTATCCAAAAGATCATTTATGTAGATCGAAAACAACAGCGGACATACCACTCTTCCCTGGGGCACTCCAGATGATACCCTCACCTCCGATGAACAGTCACCATCGAGGACAACGTGCTTGGTTCTATTACTTAAGAAATCTTCGAGCCACTCACACACTTGGGAACCAATCCCATATGCTCGTACCGTAGTTAGGAGTCTGCAGTGGGGCACCGAGTCAAACGCTTTCCGGAAGTCAAGGAATATGGCATCCGTCTGATACCCTTCATCCATGGTTCGCAACATGTCATGTGAAAAAAGGGCGAGTTGCGTTTCGCAGGAGCGATGCTTTCTAAAGCCGTGCTGATGCATTGACAGCAACTTCTCCACCCTTTTCCCCAATGGGCTCTCGCTTGATACCACTGAAGTCGCAAATGGCGACGGTTTTGGGGTCAACGGAATGCATGCCACAGGACGTCTGGCCCGGAGCTGTTCTTGAACTAAACGATTTATAGTAGTTCGTTGTGTCACTGTGGCGCCAATTGTTTCTTACACTGCTGCTGCAGATGCAGTACGATGCACCAGAACCAAACGCAGTACACAGTGGTCTTCCCTGTCCCGAGTGCTGCCACATGGCCGCCCGGTCTTCTTGTGGCCGTACATTCTCGTGACCCGCGCAGGCAGCAGTAATGTAAAGTGGCTATATCCCTGCCGAGGCTTTCTGCAATATCGCAGAAGGCACATCCGGCTTCTCGTAGGCGTATTAGGCGACCTCGTTGAAGCTCAGTGACGTTTTGATAATGGCGTCTTTCCCGCCTTAAAGGCATTCATAACTAGCATCCACTACAGTCATGCTCATACATTAAGGATAATTGCAGAATGTGGTGGCACTACACAAAACTGGTCCTAATAGCATAGGCACATAGGGAACACACACGACACAGATCTGTATGTCCAAGTTATTGGTGATAAGTTGAGAAAACCCTCCTGAAACACTGTGTTACAAAACGCCACTGTTTCCTGCGCGTGTACCCCGACATCAATATGGGATATGATCACCATGCACACGTACATAGGCCGCGCAACTGGTTGGCATACTCTGGACCAGGTGGTCGAGCAGCTGCTGGGGTATAGCCTCCCATTCTTGCACCACTGCCTGTCGGAGCTCCTGAAGGGTGCTAGGGGTTTGAAGACGTGCAGCGATACGTCGAACGAGAACATCCCAGACGTGCTCGATGGGGTTCAGGTCTGGAGAACAGGTACGCCACGCCATTCTCCTGATATCTTCTGTTTAAAGGTATTCTTTAAGGTCGCAGCTCGGTGGGGCCGTGCGTTATCATCCATCATGAGGAAGGTGGGACCCACTGCACCCCTGAAAAGGCGGACCTACTGGTGCAAAATGACGTCCCGATACACCTGACCTGTTACAGTTCCCCTGTCAAATACATGCAGGGGTGTACGTGCACCAATCATAATCCCACCCCACACCATCAAACCACGACCTCCATACAGGTCCCTTTCAAGGACATTAAGGGGTTGGTATTTGGTTCCTTGTTCACGCCAGATGAAAACCCGTCGAAAATCACTGTTCAGACTATACCTGGACTTGTCCGTGAACATAACCTGGGACCACTGTTCCAATGACCGTGTACTGTGTTCTTGACACCAGGCTTTAAGAGCTCTCCTGTGACCAGGGAATGCACCTTGCAGGTCTCCGGGCGAATAAATCATTTCTGTTCAGTCGTCTGTAGACTGTGTGTCTGGAGACAAGTGTTCCAGTGGCTGCAGTAAGGTCCCGAGGAAGGCTACCTGCAGTACTCCGTGGCCGTCTGCGGGCACTGATGGTGAGATATCGGTCTTCTTGTGGTGTTGTACACTGTGGACCTCCAGTACTGTAGCGCCTGGACACGTTTCCTGTCAGCTGGAATCGTTGCCGAAATCTTGAGATCACACTTTGTGGCACATGGGGGGCCTGTGCTACGACCTGCTGCGTTTGACCAGCCTCCAGTCGCCCTAGTATTCTACCACTCATAAGGTCATCAATGTGTGTTCTTTGAGCAATTTTCAACGCACAGTCACCATTAGCACGTCTGAAAACGTCTTCTGACTTACTCGCTGCACCGTACTCTGACATGCACCAACACATATCTGCGTATGTGGACTGCTGCCAGCACCACCGTGCGACGACTGCAGGTCAAATGCACGGCATAGTCATACCCGGAGGAGATTTAAACCCGCAAATCACCCACCAGAGCGTTGTTTCTACATGTATCAGCATTATCGTTAATTTATGAGCATGAGTGTGACTACGCCCAACCTCAAAACTAACTGACGCACACGACTGTTACAGCGCGTATGGAAAGCAAACCCAATTTGCAACCGCCATAGTGGCGTTACTATCGCCACTCTTATGCAACTGGCACGAATTATCATGAGACATCATGTTTAAGATGTAGAAACACGTGTACAAAGTTTCGTTTATGCCTCAGAAGTCCTTAGTGTTGCGATTTGTATTTCGTCAGTGTATTTTGAGCAACAGTTTGTAAATATGTAATTCTGCAGGCTTTCGTGGCCGTTGTCACTGAAGTTAAAATCTTCTGGGTTAGTAGGCCGCGTCATGTCTCTTCTAAAATGATTGACGTTTCGACCCCTCTGCTGGGATCTTCCTCAGGATGTTATGGTGTCCACTACTGCTAGAACACTGTCAGAGACACGTGTCGCGTACTCTTACAAAGGGGAGTTTTCTCGCGTTAGTGCTGGAGAAGTGATAGTATTGGTTAAAATTCATATGGCTACCATTGGTGGGCCATAGTCATAGGCTAATATTCCCGCTCTGTTGCCGAAGGGGCCTTGTTGGCTTGTCTCCTATGGACAACGCTGGCGGTCCATAGTCATTCGATACAAAGGCACTATTCCACACTTACGCTGGAAAAGGGGAATTGGTTAAAATTCCTGCTACTGCTATTGGTTGGTCGTCGTCATTGGCTAGATTCCAAACGGACAGAGCAAGAGAGGAGGAATGTTTACCCAAAATATTATTGTCCGTCGAGGTGACTTGCAGCTCGTTGTTTATGCCGCTCACACACTGCGGCCGCACATTTACTTCCTTGATGGCGGGAAGCCACGATGCCGGAAGCCTATAGCCGTCCTCTCTATTGACATACATGCATTCTTGGAAATTTCAACCGCTACTCGGACTGTGGTGTGCATACTGTAACACCTTCAGTACACACACCATCAGATTATTTGACTTGTCGCTCCAACGAAGTAGGCGAGTGTCAGCAATATGTCTCGTCGTCTTATCGTGGCGTGTTTATCTTCTGCCGTTAGGTCAGACGATAGAAATGCCACTTGCACGCTTAGAGTAGCAGATTGACGGTGACCAACTTTAAACAGAACTTGATTAATTTTCACACACATTTATTAAAATAATAAAAAGCATAAAAATTACTTAACTTGGTTCTGGATGCTATTTACACTTGACAATCTGAAGTTCCTTTGGTATTGGTACGTTCATCTTATTCTCACATGTATCTCTGATACTTGACAAAAGTGTCTATACATTTATCTTCATGGCTATGTACAGGAATATGGTCGGCCGCTGGTGGCCGAGCGGTTCTAGGCGCTTCAGTCAGGAACCGCGCGAACGCTACGTTCCCAGGTTCGAATCCTGCCTCGGGCATGGATGTGTGTGATGTCCTTAGGTTAGTTAGGTTTAAGTAGTTCTATGTTCTAGGGGACTGATGACCTGAGATGTTAAGTCCCATAGTGCTCAGAGCCATTTGAACCATTTTGAACAGGAATATGGTAATCTTACTAGGCGCACACTGAAACTTGACTATAGACTGGTACAGACAAATGTAGAACTCATACAGACTGGTGCAGACAAATGCAGACTGACTAATCGGAGGTCGGTGCACTCGTTATAATACCTCGCGCGTTCAGGTATCACTGCGCGAGTGTGATCCGCGAGGAGAAAAGGTTCTAAGTTAGCAGCAATCTCATTGGCTGCGTTACATATTAATACGCGGATCGGCGGAAGCAGAATTTGGTCCGTCTCTAAGACAGCGCCATCTCGTAGTGCGGAGGCAGACGAGCACTGCGCCTGCGCTGTTGTGCTTAGCGGGGCGCGCTCTAGTGGGAAAGTTGTGTACGCGCCGACTACGCGCAACTACAGGGTGTTTCAAAAATTACCGTTATATTTGAAACGGCAATAAAAACTAAACGAGCAGCGATAGAAATACACCGTTTGTTGCAATATGCTTGGGACAACAGTACATTTTCAGGCGGACAAACTTTCGAAATTACAGTAGTTACAATTTTCAACAACAGATGGCGCTGCAAGTGATGTGAAAGATATAGAAGACAACGCAGTCTGTGGGTGCGCCATTCTGTACGTCGTCTTTCTGCTGTAAGCGTGTGCTGTTCACAACGTGCAAGTGTGCTGTAGACAACATGGTTTATTCCTTAGAACAGAGGATTTTTCTGGTGTTGGAATTCCACCGCCTAGAACACAGTGTTGTTGCAACAAGACGAAGTTTTCAACGGAGGTTTAATGTAACCAAAGGACCGAAAAGCGATACAATAAAGGATCTGTTTGAAAAATTTCAACGGACAGGGAACGTGACGGATGAACGTGCTGGAAAGGTAGGGCGACCGCGTACGGCAACCACAGAGGGCAACGCGCAGCTAGTGCAGCAGGTGATCCAACAGCGGCCTCGGGTTTCCGTTCGCCGTGTTGCAGCTGCGGTCCAAATGACGCCAACGTCCACGTATCGTCTCATGCGCCAGAGTCTACACCTCTATCCATACAAAATTCAAACGCGGCAACCCCTCAGCGCCGCTACCATTGCTACACGAGAGACATTCGCTAACGATATAGTGCACAGGATTGATGACGGCGATATGCATGTGGGCAGCATTTGGTTTACTGACGAAGCTTATTTTTACCTGGACGGCTTCGTCAATAAACAGAACTGGCGCATATGGGGAACCGAAAAGCCCCATGTTGCAGTCCCATCGTCCCTGCATCCTCAAAAAGTACTGGTCTGGGCCGCCATTTCTTCCAAAGGAATCATTGGCCCATTTTTCAGATCCGAAACGATTACTGCATCACGCTATCGGGACATTCTTCGTGGATTTGTGGCGGTACAAACTGCCTTAGACGACACTGCGAACACCTCGTGGTTTATGCAAGATGGTGCCCGGCCACATCGCACGGCCGACGTCTTTAATTTCCTGAATGAATATTTCGATGATCGTGTGATTGCTTTTGGGCTATCCAAAACATGCAGGAGGCGGCGTGGATTGGCCTCCCTATTCGCCAGACATGAACCCCTGTGACTTCTTTCTGTGGGGACACTTGAAAGACCAGGTGTACCGCCAGAATCCAGAAACAATTGAACAGCTGAAGCAGTACATCTCATCTGCATGTGAAGCCATTCCGCCAGACACGTTGTCAAAGGTTTCGGGTAATTTCATTCAGAGACTACGCCATATTATTGCTACGCATGGTGGATATGTGGAAAATATCGTACTATAGAGTTTCCCAGACCGCAGCGCCATCTGTTGTTGAAAATTGTAACTACTGTAATTTCGAAAGTTTGTCTGCCTGAAAATGTACTGTTGTCCCAAGCATATTGCAACAAACGGTGTATTCCTATCGCTGCTCGATTAGTTTTTATTGCCGTTTCAAATACACTCCTGGAAATGGAAAAAAGAACACATTGACACCGTTGTGTCAGACCCACCATACTTGCTCCGGACACTGCGAGAGGGCTGTACAAGCAACGATCACACGCACGGCACAGCGGACACACCAGGAACCGCGGCGTTGGCCGTCGAATGGCGCTAGCTGCGCAGCATTTGTGCACCGCCGCCGTCAGTGTCAGCCAGTTTGCCGTGGCATACGGAGCTCCATCGCAGTCTTTAACACTAGTAGCATGCCGCGACAGCGTGGACGTGAACCGTATGTGCAGCTGACGGACTTTGAGCGAGGGCGTATAGTGGGCATGCGGGAGGCCGGGTGGACGTACCGCCGAATTGCTCAACACGTGGGGCGTGAGGTCTCCACAGTACATCGATGTTGTCGCCAGTGGTCGGCGGAAGGTGCACGTGCCCGTCGACCTGGGACCGGACCGCAGCGACGCACGGATGCACGCCAAGACCGTAGGATCCTACGCAGTGCCGTAGGGGACCGCACCGCCACTTCCCAGCAAATTAGGGACACTGTTGCTCCTGGGGTATCGGCGAGGACCATTCGCAACCGTATCCATGAAGCTGGGCTACGGTCCCGCACACCATTAGGCCGTCTTCCGCTCACGCCCCAACATCGTGCAGCCCGCCTCCAGTGGTGTCGCGACAGGCGTGAATGGAGGGACGAATGGAGACGTGTCGTCTTCAGCGATGAGAGTCGCTTCTGCCTTGGTGCCAATGATGGTCGTATGCGTGTTTGGCGCCGTGCAGGTGAGCGCCACAATCAGGACTGCATACGACCGAGGCACACAGGGCCAACACCCGGCATCATGGTGTGGGGAGCGATCTCCTACACTGGCCGTACACCACTGGTGATCGTCGAGGGGACACTGAATACTGCACGGTACATCCAAACCGTTATCGAACCCATCGTTCTACCATTCCTAGACCGGCAAGGGAACTTGCTGTTCCAACAGGACAATGCACGTTCGCATGTATCCCGTGCCACCCAACGTGCTCTAGAAGGTGTAAGTCAACTACCCTGGCCAGCAAGATCTCCGGATCTGTCCCCCATTGAGCATGTTTGGGACTGGATGAAGCGTCGTCTCACGCGGTCTGCACGTCCAGCACGAACGCTGGTCCAACTGAGGCGCCAGGTGGAAATGGCATGGCAAGCCGTTCCACAGGACTACATCCAGCATCTCTACGATCGTCTCCATGGGAGAATAGCAGCCTGCATTGCTGCGAAAGGTGGATATACACTGTACTAGTGCTGACATTGTGCATGCTCTGTTGCCTGTGTCCATGTGCCTGTGGTTCTGTCAGTGTGATCATGTGATGTATCTGACCCCAGGAATGTGTCAATAAAGTTTCCCCTTCCTGGGACAATGAATTCACGGTGTTCTTATTTCAATTTCCAGGAGTGTATACCGGTCATTTTTGAAACACCCTGTATGTACGCAACACGGACTTTCCTCTTATAAATCCACAGGAGACCAGCCAACAACGCTCCTTCTTCTACATCAAAAGCGGGAATATTAGCCTATGACTATGGCCCACCAATGGTAGCCATATGAATTTTAACCATCACTTCTCCAGCACTAACGCGAGAAAACTCCCCTTTGTAAGAGTACGCGACACACGTCTCTGACAGTGTTCTAGCAGTAGTGCACACCATAAGATCCTGAGGAAGATCCCAGCAGAGGGGTCGAAACGTCGATCATTTTAGTAGAAATATGACGCGGCCTTATAACCCAGAAGATTTTGACTTCAGTTTGTAAATACGTCTACGGTCAGCTGTCGTACGAGGGGTAGGTGGGACGTGTTTAGTGTATGCCTTCGACACGGCCACCCCGTGGTCTGCGCTGGGGAACAGCCGGAAGATAGCTGTTACTGCCAGTGAAGCAGCACGTCTTGTCGGCACACGCGATCACTTTTGTGCGGTGTTTGCAATATCGTGTCGCCCCGAGTGAGAAGCCGCGGCGAGGCGCTGGTGTTGGTGTTGGTGTTTGCCGTGTGGCGACGGCTGTGTTTGCCCCCCGGCGCGTGTCTGGGGTGCAGACGACGTGCAGGCTCCGTCATTATCTGCTCTCGCAGCCGCTGCTGCGCGGCAGGAACGCAATATTCCGCGGGGACGACGGAGTATCGGAAAGTCGGCCGTCTCTCTCTCTCTCTCTCTCTCTCTCTCCCTCCCTCCCTCCTACCCTACTGGCACATTGGCACACTTCCCAAGGCCAGTCACGAACTGCAAGCTACGAGAGCCCGTTCTGTCTCGCAGTCTACGGCAGTCAATAACGCCCACTGCCCTCCAAACTGGAAATGTAGAACTAGTGCCTGTTCTCGAACAAAGAATAAACAAAACAATCTTTATATCTGATGGAATTACATTTTCCTGGGATCATACTTGAGACGCCCTGCTAATCCCCGCAGGACAGGACAGATATTACAAATTGTCGAATGGGGACAATACAGGGTGTTACAAAAAGGTACGGGCAAACTTTCAGGAAACATTCTCTCACACACAAAGAAAGAAAATATGTTATGTGGCCATGTGTCTGGAAAAGCTTAATTTCCATGTTAGAGTTCATTTTAGTTTCGTCAGTACGTACTGTACTTCCTCGATTCACCGCCAGTTGGCCCAATTGAAGGAAGGTAATGTTGACTTCGGTGCTTGTGTTGACATACGACTCATTGCTCTACAGTACTAGCATCAAGCACATCAGTATGTAGCAGCATCAACAGGTTAGTGTTCATCACGAATGTGGTTTTGCAGTCAGTGCAATGTTTACAAATGCGGAGTTGGCAGATGCCCATTTGATGCATGGATTAGCACGGGGCATTACCCATGGCGCGGTACATTTGTATCGAGACAGATTTCCAGAACGAAGGTGTCACGACAGGAAGACGTTCGAAGCGTCTTAGGGAGCACGGAACATTCCAGCCTATGACTCGCGACTGGGGACCTAGAACGACGAGGACACCTGAAATGGACGAGGCAATTCTTCGTGCAGTTGACGATAACCCTAATGTCAGCGTCAGAGAAGTTGCTGCTGTACAAGGTAACGTTGACCACGTCACTTTATGGAGAGTGCTACGGGAGAACCAGTTGTTTCCGTACCGTGTACAGCGTGTGCAGGCACTATCAGCAGCTGATTGGCTTCCACGGGTACACTTCCGCGAATGGTTCATCCAGCAATGTGTCAATCCTCATTTCAGTGCAAATGTTCTCTTTACGGATGAGGCTTCATTCCAACGTGATCAAATTGTAAATTTTAATAATCAACATGTGTGGGCTGACGAAAATCCGCACGCAATTGTGCAATCATGTCATCAACACAGATTTTCTGTTAACGTTTGGACAGGCATTGTTGGTGATGTCTCGATTGGGCCCCATGTTCTTCCACCTATGCTCAATGGAGCACGTTATCATGATTTCATACGGGATACTGTACCTGTGCTGCTAGAACATGTGCCTTTACAAGTACGACACAACATGTGGTTCATGCACGATGGAGTTCCTACACATTTCAGTCGAAGTGTTCGTACGCTTATCAACAACAGATTCGGTGACCGATGGATTGGTAGAGGCGGACCAATTCCATGGCCTCCACGCTCTCCTGACCTCAGCCCTCTTGACTTTCATTTATGGGGACATTTGAAAGCTCTTGTCTACGCAACCCATGTACCAAATGTAGAGACTCTTCGTGCCCGCCGGCCGCGGTGGTTTCGCGGTTCTAAGCGCGCAGTCCGGAACCGTGCGACTGCTGCGGTCGCAGGTTCGAATCCTGCCTCGGGCATGGATGTGTGTGATGTCCTTAGGTTAGTCAGGTTTAAGTAGTTCTAAGTTCTAGGGGACTAATGACCACAGCAATTGAGTCCCATAGTGCTCAGAGCCATTTGAACCATTTTTTTCTTCGTGCCCGTATTATGGACGGCTGTGACACAATACGCCATTCTTCAGGGCTGCATCAGCGCGTCAGGGATTCCATGCGACGGAGGATGGATGCATGTATCCTCGCTAACGGAGGACATTTTGAACATTTCCTTGAACAAAGTGTTTGAAGTCACGCTGGTACGTTCTGTTGCTGTGTGTTTCCATTCCATGATTAATGTGATTTGAAGAGAAGTAATAAAATGAGCTCTAACATGGAAAGTAAGCGTTTCCGGACACATGTCCACATAAAATATTTTCTTTCTCTGTGTGTGAGGAATGTTTCCTGATAGTTTGGCCGTACCTTTTTGTAACACCCTGTATAAGCGGCTATCAGTCACACTAGAACATACAACTTTATTCCAGAATGAGATTTTCACTCTGCAGCGGAGTGTGCGCTGACATGAAACTTCCTGCCGAGTGAAAGTCTCATTCTGGAAACATCTCCCCCCCCCCCCCCCCCTGCATTGGCTAACCCATGTCTCCCCATATCCTTTCTTCCAGGAGTGTTAGTTCTGCAAGGTTCGTGGGTGAGCTTCTGTAAAGTTTGGAAAGTAGGAGACGAGGTACTGGCGGAATTAAAGCTGTGAGGACGGGGTGTGAGTCGTGCTTGGGTAGCTCAGTTGGTGGAGCAGGTGCCCGCGAAAGGCAAAGGTCCCGAGTTCGAGTCTCGGTCCTGCACACAGTTTTAATCTGCTAGGAAGTTTCATACAAGTTTATTATTTAACAAAACATTAGAAGAGCTCAGAAACATTTTTTTTAAACACACACCTTTAATCGTTGGGACTTAATTACCAGCTGAAAGCCACTGTAATTTAAAAATGGCTCAAGGCCAATAGCTTAAAATGCAAGCATAATCAGAAATTTAAAAGGCAAGCCTTATCTTAAAACAGTTCTTTAGTTAGGCTGAAGTAAACGTTGAATTCAAATCGGCTGAAGGCCTAAAACTTAAAACTCCATAACACTTTTTTTTTAAAATACCAAAGGCCTTACAGGAAGCAGTTCTTCGAACTAGGCTCAAGGCGTTAAGAGCAAAGCAATTTCAATTTAAAAAAAATCGGCTAGAAGCCATACAAGCACAAACAAAAAGAAGAAATTTAAAAAAAATAAGGCAGTCCACACAAGGGCGCCCAGATGTTAGAGGGTCGGCCTGTAATTCAAACACTAACGCTCGCTTAGGTGAGACAGGCAGTCAGTCGGGCCAACCCTTTCCCGATCCGACGACAACCCAACCAACCGACAGTCAGCGGGCCCACGGACAAGATAACTTCCACTTCACCTGACCAGGGCACAACAGGGAGTTCAACGGAACAACATAGAAGATATTGGCGCCCACAACCAATCATACACGGAGCTGTGAAACTGCACACCATGCTGGACAGCAACAGCACGATGAGGAAACTACACTGCCTGAAATTTACGTCAACGCCCAGGGCAGGTAACCGGAACTTTAATGGCCACAAGGCAGAAGATTCCGCTGGTGCACTTCAGTTGTAAATAACCAAATACAGTGAAACTCCACCGGAGGGTGGCTAGAATTTTCCAACTTGAAAACCACGTTGTTTGCGGTAATATCCCAACAGCTGACAACGAACTTCAAACAATGTTAACAGCCTTGACTTGCTGGTAGGTTAAATCAAAACTCAAGTTTCGTGTCCAGGGTCGGTGAGCCACGGACCTCGTAGCCATGGGAACAGCGCCACACACTCCAACACCACATAGAGACTGCCAGCGGCCCAGGCCAAACTACGCCCCATAGAGAATTCCTGGCTGCTCCACGCCAACTGACCGACTGGTCGCACACCGCCCAGCCGGAAACTACACTCCTGGAAATTGAAATAAGAACACCGTGAATTCATTGTCCAAGGAAGGGGAAACTTTATTGACAAATTCCTGGGGTCAGATACATCACATGATCACACTGACAGAACCGCAGGCACATAGACACAGGCAACAGAGCATGCACAATGTCGGCACTAGTACAGTGTATATCCACCTTTCGCAGCAATGCAGGCTGCTATTCTCCCATGGAGACGATCGTAGAGATGCTGGATGTAGTCCTGTGGAACGACTTGCCATGCCATTTCCACCTGGCGCCTCAGTTGGACCAGCGTTCGTGCTGGAAGTGCAGACCGCGTGAGACGACGCTTCATCCAGTCCCAAACATGCTCAATGGGGGACAGATCCGGAGATCTTGCTGGCCAGGGTAGTTGACTTACACCTTCTAGAGCACGTTGGGTGGCACGGGATACATGCGGACGTGCATTGTCCTGTTGGAACAGCAAGTTCCCTTGCCGGTCTAGGAATGGTAGAACGATGGGTTCGATGACGGTTTGGATGTACCGTGCACTATTCAGTGTCCCCTCGACGATCACCAGTGGTGTACGGCCAGTGTAGGAGATCGCTCCCCACACCATGATGCCGGCCCTGTGTGCCTCGGTCGTATGCAGTCCTGATTGTGGCGCTCACCTGCACGGCGCCAAACACGCATACGACCATCATTGGCACCAAGGCAGAAGCGACTCTCATCGCTGAAGACGACACGTCTCCATTCGTCCCTCCATTCACGCCTGTCGCGACACCACTGGAGGCGGGCTGCACGATGTTGGGGCGTGAGCGGAAGACGGCCTAACGGTGTGCGGGACCGTAGCCCAGCTTCATGGAGACGGTTGCGAATGGTCCTCGCCGATACCCCAGGAGCAACAGTGTCCCTAATTTGCTGGGAAGTGGCGGTGCGGTCCCCTACGGCACTGCATAGGATCCTACGGTCTTGGCGTGCATCCGTGCGTCGCTGCGGTCCGGTCCCAGGTCGACGGGCACGTGCACCTTCCGCCGACCACTGGCGACAACATCGATGTACTGTGGAGACCTCACGCCCCACGTGTTGAGCAATTCGGCGGTACGTCCACCCGGCCTCCCGCATGCCCACTATACGCCCTCGCTCAAAGTCCGTCAACTGCACATACGGTACACGTCCACGCTGTCGCGGCAAGCTACCAGTGTTAAAGACTGCGATGGAGCTCCGTATGCCACGGCAAACTGGCTGACACTGACGGCGGCGGTGCACAAATGCTGCGCAGCTAGCGCCATTCGACGGCCAACACCGCGGTTCCTGGTGTGTCCGCTGTGCCGTGCGTGTGATCATTGCTTGTACAGCCCTCTCGCAGTGTCCGGAGCAAGTATGGTGGGTCTGACACACCGGTGTCAATGTGTTCTTTTTTCCATTTCCAGGAGTGTATAAGCGCCAGGTCAAGGATAGTTCAGGGTGCGAATGTCGATACACACCGCCGCTGCCACCCACAGAAGGAGAGGATAACAGCATAATCGCGATAACTGCAAGAATCCAAACACAGAATCGCAACGAAGGTTTAATCCAGCACATAGCATGAGCCAGCCACGGCTCAATATTGGGTCTCAACGTATCTTTGTTAAGGATAGAAGCTGGAGTAATGAAAAATAAAAAATGTTCAAATGTGTGTGAAATCTTATGGGACTTAACTGCTAAGGTCATCAGTCCCTAAGCTTACACACTACTTAACCTAAATTATCCTAAGGAGAAACACACACACCCATGCCCGAGGGAGGACTCGAACCTCCGCCGGGACCAGCCGCACAGTCCATGACTGCAGCGCCCGGACCGCTCAGTTAATCCCGCGCGGCCTGGAGTAATGAACTATGTGCTAAGGCCAGGGCGTCATTTACTAGGCACATGTGCTCTCTCATTATGTACAATCTGGGGTGCTATTTCAGTAACCGTGGGCCTCGGAAATACCAATGATTTAAGAAGGCGAAAATCGGCTGAAGACGTGAAGTTTGTGTTAGCGAGTGCATTGGACCAGGATTGTCCCTGCAGCTACTTTAGCTATAATGCCAGGGCGCTATAGTGGATAACACATCTGCCTGGTAGGATTCAGGTTCCAGTCTCAGCCTTGGTATAAATTTTAATTATTTGATTTTTGGCCTCTTTTATCCCCAGTTGCAATATGTAAGTTGTATAGGTTAAATGTAGTCTTTAGCAACTGGAGTCCATGTTTGACGTCTGTTTAAGACAGGGTTATTGCTCAGGGAACATACACGTTGAAAGCACCGATGATGGCCGTTAATCAGTCGAAATCGATATGCAAAATTAAATAAAGAAAACATGATCTTGCGACTGGTTGGTGCTTATTTGGTAATTTTATGTCCTTAGGTCAGTTAGGTTTACGTAGTTGTACGTCTAGGGGACTGATGACCTCAAATGTTAAGTCCCACAGTGCTTAGAGCCTTTTGAACCTTAACAGTTCGCATGCTTCACTTATTACAGTAAACAGTTTTTATCGTTTTCGTTACGCACGGTTTTTTGTTGTCCATTCTATTCTTCTTCGTCTTCCACGTGTTGAGTATTTGCATTTGCACTTAGTACTTTCACTGTATCTAACACTTTGGACTTCTGTGCACAGAAAAAGAGAAGAAACTGTTCATAGTAGTAACTGAAGCATGTGAACCGTTAATGATCAAAACAAACAAACAAAATTGTAAGTCAAAACATCACGTTGTTACTATGACCACTGATGATGCTTTAAAATAAAGGGAAACGCGTATGGTCTGAATGAGACTTATTACGGTTACTGAAGACGGCAGTTAACACATACAAATTTTAATTCATTAATTCAGCTTCTATCCTTATCAAAACGATCTTATTTGATGTATTTTATTTCGTATATTTCTCAGGTTCCGTGGGACCATGTGAGCCACAGTTCCTTGTTATGGAACAACTCACGAAGAGAACACGGCAAGTGTCATAACACGACTTTCCAGTAAGCGAACACGTGTCTCGGTTTATCCGCAGATATTCGAATTTTCTGAGAAAACTACGGCCAAAAGCGCTATAATGTCCGCCGAAATAGTCGCCAGCGCCATGGTATCTTACGTTTTGAGTCCTGTGTTCGAAACGCGATTTTTCTTTTTATTGACTTAGTTTTGTAAGTAGGCTGTTTAAGTTTTTATATTGGTAACGCCACGTAACGCTCTGTATGTGCTGTGTGCAGTCTGTGGCTGGTTTGCATTGTTGTTGGCTATTGTAGTGTTGGGCAGCTGGATGTTAACAGCGCGTAGCGTTGCGCAGTTGG
This sequence comes from Schistocerca serialis cubense, assembly GCF_023864345.2. Taxonomy (NCBI): domain Eukaryota; kingdom Metazoa; phylum Arthropoda; class Insecta; order Orthoptera; family Acrididae; genus Schistocerca; species Schistocerca serialis. Next base: position 87,498,495 of record NC_064649.1, on the reverse strand, counting down.
AGGTGAGCCGCCAGCAGTGGTGGATGTGGGGAGAGAGATGGCGGAGTTTTGAAATTTGTAAGACTGGATGTCATCAACTGCTATGTATATTATGATTTTTCAACATTATTAAGGTAAATACATTGTTTGTTCTCTATTAAAATCTTTCATTTGCTAACTATGCCTATTAGTAGTTAGTGCCTTCCGTAGTTTGAATCTTTTATTTAGCTGGCAGTAGTGGCGCTCGCTGTATTGCAGTAGTTCGAGTAACGAAGATTTTTGTGAGGTAAGTGATTTGTGAAAGGTATAGGTTAATGTTAGTCAGGGCCATTCTTTTGTAGGGATTATTGAAAGTCAGATTGCGTTGCGCTAAAAATATTGTGTGTCAGTTTACGCACAGTCTTGTATAATTGTTCTAAGGGGACGTTTCAGTTTTACTCTTTATTTATTTACCAATGTCCGTACAAGATTACGGCACGAATGTTTCTTATCAACTCAGAGGGTACAACAGCGTTATATTAATTGTAAAATTAGAACTGAGTTTCACAATAACTGTCGCATTTACACTGAGATAACTAACGGCATGGTCTAACTACAGGGTGTTTCAAAAATGACCGGTATATTTGAAACGGCAATAAAAACTAAACGAGCAGCGATAGAAATACACCGTTTGTCCGTTTGTTGCAATATGCTTGGGACAACAGTACATTTTCAGGCAGACAACCTTTCGAATTTACAGTAGTTACAATTTTCAACAACAGATGGCGCTGCGGTCTGGGAAACTCTATAGTACGATATTTTCCACATATCCACCATGCGTAGCAATAATATGGCGTAGTCTCTGAGTGAAATTACCCGAAACCTTTGACAACGTGTCTGGCGGAATGGCTTCACATGCAGATGAGATGTACTGCTTCAGCAGTTCAATTGTTTCTGGATTCTGGCGGTACACCTGGTCTTTCAAGTGTCCCCACAGAAAGAAGTCACAGGGGTTCATGTCTGGCGAATAGGGAGGCCAATCCACGCCGCCTCCTGTATGTTTCGGATAGCCCAAAGCAATCACACGATCATCGAAATATTCATTCAGGAAATTAAAGACGTCGGCCGTGCGATGTGGCCGGGCACCATCTTGCATAAACCACGAGGTGTTCGCAGTGTCGTCTAAGGCAGTTTGTACCGCCACAAATTCACGAAGAATGTCCAGATAGCGTGATGCAGTAATCATTTCGGATCTGAAAAATGGGCCAATGATTCCTTTGGAAGAAATGGCGGCCCAGACCAGTACTTTTTGAGGATGCAGGGACGATGGGACTGCAACATGGGGCTTTTCGGTTCCCCATATGCGCCAGTTCTGTTTATTGACGAAGCCGTCCAGGTAAAAATAAGCTTCGTCAGTAAACCAAATGCTGCCCTCATGCATATCGCCGTCATCAATCCTGTGCACTATATCGTTAGCGAATGTCTCTCGTGCAGCAATGGTAGCGGCGCTGAGGGGTTGCGCTTTTGAATTTTGTATGGATAGAGGTGTAAACTCTGGCGCATGAGAAGATACGTGGACGTTGGCGTCATTTGGACCGCAGCTGCAACACGGCGAACGGAAACCCGAGGCCGCTGTTGGATCACCTGCTGCACTAGCTGCGCGTTGCCCTCTGTGGTTGCCGTACGCGGTCGCCCTACCTTTCCAGCACGTTCATCCGTCACGTTCCCAGTCCGTTGAAATTTTTCAAACAGATCCTTTATTGTATCGCTTTTCGGTCCTTTGGTTACATTAAACCTCCGTTGAAAACTTCGTCTTGTTGCAACAACACTGTGTTCTAGGCGGTGGAATTCCGACACCAGAAAAATCCTCTGTTCTAAGGAATAAACCATGTTGTCTACAGCACACTTGCACGTTGTGAACAGCACACGCTTACAGCAGAAAGACGACGTACAGAATGGCGCACCCACAGACTGCGTTGTCTTCTATATCTTTCACATCACTGGCAGCGCCATCTGTTGTTGAAAATTGTAACTACTGTAATTTCGAAAGTTTGTCCGCCTGAAAATGTACTGTTGTCCCAAGCATATTGCAACAAACGGTGTATTTCTATCGCTGCTCGTTTAGTTTTTATTGCCGTTTCAAATATACCGGTCATTTTTGAAACACCCTGTATGTACATATGGGGGTAGTATTGTGTCCACGAGGTATGAAACGGCAGTGCAGTGTCGGAGCCGTCATTCGCAATCAGGTGATTCATGTAACAAGGTTTCAACGTGATTGTGGCTCCACGACGGGCATTAATGGACCTTGAACGCGGAATGTTAGATGCAGCTGGACGCATGGGACATTACATTCCGGAAATCTTCAGGGAATTCAGTATTCCACATCCACAGCGTTAAGAGTGGTGCCGAGAATATCAAAATTTCCGCCATTACCTCTCACCATAGAGAAAGCAGTATCCGAAGTCCTTCATTTAACGACCGAGAGCAGTGGCGTTTGCATAGAGTTGTCAGTGCTAACAGACAAGCACTGCAAATATGGGTTTTAGTACTTCATATTGTCATCCATCGAATTTAAAAATTTAAAATGCTCTCATAATCTACTCATTAATACTCATGATCTGACGTTAAAGGTTTAACCAACTGACTTCAGTATTAAAGTTAGGAACTATGTGTATGTCTTGAGGTAATGTTAACTCACGGGGCGGGAATCACCTTGATATTATTCTTCGAGTATTTGACGTAGGGACTCTTTCTAGCCGATACACTTTCCTGCAGCCCTCCCCCCCTCCCCCCCACATGCACGAAGTACTGAAACAAACCAAACTTCTCCATCAATACATTTTCGATGCACATGTAGTGGACCTGCAGCATCAGGCATGTTCTTTTCATTTATCACATCTTTACTACTAACACTATTCGCAAGGCATTTTGCGGATTACACACAGAAATACCACTACATGTACCTACAAAAGTGCATCATTCTAGGAGGTACAGTTCAAGGGATATGACGTCATAAACATTGAGATGGGTGAAAAACAAGCTTTTCGTAAAACAGAGCGCGAATTACCCGGAATATACTCATCCAATGTTCAATTCTCTAAGGCATCGGAAAATTGGAAATTTGTGGTAAGGTCTTTTGGGAGGAAACTACTTAGGTCATCGGTACCTAAGCCTACACACTACTTAATCCAACTTAGAGTAACTTACGCTATGAACAAAATACCCCCCCCCCACACACACACACCCACACACCAATGCCAGAGGGAGGACTCGAACCTCCAACGGGGGGGGGAGAGCCGCGCGAACCGTGTCAAGGCGCACTAGACCGCACGGATACCCCGCGCGGCTCAGAAGCAAGTCGTACATATTCCACTTACAACTTACGTTTCCTTTAGTGTTTCTGTGGTCAGTATAAATAATAAAAATAATAGGCAATGTTTCTGGTTTCTAGTTACTCTGACCAACAAAACCTCTGATAATTTTGAAATTACACTATTTGAACCAAAAAACTTTTCTTATACGAATTTTATATTGGTACAGATGTGAATGTTATATTGAGAATACTGGCATTGTAAAAGAATGATATTGAGCAAAAATTCGATCACGATGTGAATTAAATGGGTGTATCGTGTTCTTCACTGAACACCGAGAGTGTAGTAGCGACTAGTTTCATTACAGTGTGGAAGGAAGTCGCAGAATTACATGTAATACCTTTCTATGCATTCTTTATTCTCTACAGTAAAAATAAAGGTTGGTGATGTGAGAGCAAATGGTCCGCTTTACTTATGTACGCACCGAACAAGCTGTGTACGCAGCGTGATTCAGCAAAAGCAAGCAAGCGGTGATGAATTCCATACTAATGTCGAAACAGGGCATGTCAAGTCTGGCTGGAATCTCAGGCCTAGCAGACATTCGCAAGACCAGTGCTCAGAGTACGGGAAGGAGACTACTTAAGTCAAGCGTGGAAACTCTGCCCACAAACCATGGACTCGTTAGCTCCCTTATAAATCCCAAATCACACCGTCATTAAGGGCTAAGAAATCTCAAAATTCTATTCCGTGAGTACCAGTGGCCTAAATTTTTCGTGTGCTCCGTTTCTTCTGAGGCTTATGCAGGTAATCACATGGGCATTCGTATACGCGAAACAAACATGAGCTGCCTAAAAACCAAGGAAAAGCTATATAAATCACGACTGATCGATTTCTGTGTTTCGCAAAGCTGACTAGTGAATTATTTACAGACAATTCTGAATAATTGCATGCTAATCCGTTTGATTGTGTAGAGTGGTATTACATCATTCATAAGGCTGATGAAGCTACAGTGTCCGCTGTTACATACCGCGAGACAGCAATTACGTTGAGTACCATTAATATTAACTAACACACACACACACACACACACACACACACACACACACACACACACACACACACAAGAGAGAGAGAGAGAGAGAGAGAGAGAGAGAGAGAGAGAGAGAGAGAGAGAGAGAGAGAACAGAATCATTTGGACCACAATTGTTAAACAGTTTCATGAATTAAATGAACAAGATGCAAGAAGTCTGAGTTGGTCATACAATTTCATACCGAATTGTTGAAGGGAAGTCGATGGCGGTACCTAACAACAAAATCTTTGAAGCAAAATCAGAATTTTGTACCAAATTAATTCCATTTTTTAATATATAATACATATGTTACAATACTGCTGAGTCCATCTGAATTGTATTTCATCGTTCCTATAACAATTCAATATTTCGAAAGTTGAAACTCGTTCAACGCGTCATCTCATGTTTTGCAACCATTAATTCATCACATTATATTGATTAAATCCCCAAGTTGGGCTTGTAGAGTGCTAAATCCTCGCACAAACGAAAAAATGGCTGACATCGAAATAAGTGTCCAAGGAATAGAAAAGCAACTGGAATCACTCAACAGAGGAAAGTCCACTAGACCTGACAGGATACCAATTCGATTCTACACAGAGTACGCGAAAGAACTTGCCCCCCTTCTAACAGACGTGTACCGCAAGTCTCTAGAGGAACGGAAGGTTCCAAATGATTGGAAAAGAGCACAGGTAGCCCCAGTCTTCAAGAAGGGTCGTCGAGCAGATGCGCAAAACTATAGACCTATATCTCTGACGTCGATCTGTTGTAGAATTTTAGAACATGTTTTTTGCTCGAGTATCATGTCGTTTTTGGAAACCCAGAATCTACTATGTAGGAATCAACATGGATTCCGGAAACAGCGATCGTGTGAGACCCAACTCGCTTTATTTGTCCATGAGACCCAGAAAATATTAGATACAGGCTCCCAGGTAGATGCTATTTTTCTTGACTTCCGGAAGGCGTTCGATACAGTTCCGCACAGTCGCCTGATAAACAAAGTAAGAGCCTACGGAATATCAGACCAGCTGTGTGGCTGGATTGAAGAGTTTTTAGCAAACAGAACACAGCATGTTGTTATCAATGGAGAGACGTCTACAGACGTTAAAGTAACCTCTGGCGTGCCACAGGAGAGTATTATGGGACCATTGCTTTTCACAATATATATACACTCCTGGAAATGGAAAAAAGAACACATTGACACCGGTGTGTCAGACCCACCATACTTGCTCCAGACACTGCGAGAGGGCTGTACAAGCAATGATCACACGCACGGCACAGCGGACACACCGGGAACCGCGGAGTTGGCCGTCGAATGGCGCTAGCTGCGCAGCATTTGTGCACCGCCGCCGTCAGTGTCAGCCAGTTTGCCGTGGCATACGGAGCTCCATCGCACTCTTTAACACTGGTAGCATGCCGCGACAGCGTGGACGTGAACAGTATGTGCAGTTGACGGACTTTGAGCGAGGGCGTATAGTGGGCATGCGGGAGGCCGGGTGGACGTACCGCCGAATTGCTCAACACGTGGGGCGTGAGGTCTCCACAGTACATCGATGTTGTCGCCAGTGGTCGGCGGAAGGTGCACGTGCCCGTCGACCTGGGACCGGACCCCAGCGACGCACGGATGCACGCCAAGACCGTAGGATCCTACGCAGTGCCGTAGGGGACCGCACCGCCACTTCCCAGCAAATTAGGGACACTGTTGCTCCTGGGGTATCGGCGAGGACCATTCGCAACCGTCTCCATGAAGCTGGGCTACGGTCCCGCACACCGTTAGGCCGTCTTCCGCTCACGCCCCAACATCGTGCAGCCCGCCTCCAGTGGTGTCGCGACAGGCGTGAATGGAGGGACGAATGGAGACGTGTCGTCTTCAGCGATGAGAGTCGCTTCTGCCTTGGTGCCAATGATGGTCGTATGCGTGTTTGGCGCCGTGCAGGTGAGCGCCACAATCAGGACTGCATACGACCGAGGCACACAGGGCCAACACCCGGCATCATGGTGTGGGGAGCGATCTCCTACACTGGCCGTACACCACTGGTGATCGTCGAGGGGACACTGAATAGTGCACGGTACATCCAAACCGTCATCGAACCCATCGTTCTACCATTCCTAGACCGGCAAGGGAACTTGCTGTTCCAACAGGACAATGCTTGTCCGCATGTATCCCGTGCCACCCAACGTGCTCTAGAAGGTGTAAGTCAACTACCCTGGCCAGCAAGATCTCCGGATCTGTCCCCCATTGAGCATGTTTGGGACTGGATGAAGCGTCGTCTCACGCGGTCTGCACGTCCAGCACGAACGCTGGTCCAACTGAGGCGCCAGGTGGAAATGTCATGGCAAGCCGTTCCACAGGACTACATCCAGCATCTCTACGATCGTCTCCATGGGAGAATAGCAGCCTGCATTGCTGCGAAAGGTGGATATACACTGTACTAGTGCCGACATTGTGCATGCTCTGTTGCCTGTGTCTATGTGCCTGTGGTTCTGTCAGTGTGATCATGTGATGTATCTGACCCCAGGAATGTGTCAATAAAGTTTCCCCTTCCTGGGACAATGAATTCACGGTGTTCTTATTTCAATTTCCAGGAGTGTATATAAATGACCTAGTAGATAGTGTCGGAAGTCCCATGCTGCTTTTTGCGGATGATGCTGTAGTATACAGAGAAGTTGCAGCATTAGAAAATTGTAGCCAAATGCAGGAAGATCTGCAGCGGATAGGCACTTGGTGCAGGGAGTGGCAACTTACCCTTAACATAGGCAAATGTAATGTATTGCGAATACATGGAAAGAAGCATCCTTTATTGTATGATTATATGATAGCGGAACAAACACTGGTAGCAGTTACTTATGTAAAATATCTGGGAGTATGCGTGCGGAACGATTTGAAGTGGAATGATCATATAAAATTAATTGTTGGTGAGGCGGGTACCAGGTTGAGATTCATTGGGAGAGTCCTTAGAAAATGTAGTCCATCAACAAAGGAGGTGGCTTACAAAACACTCGTTCGACCTATACTTGAGTATTGCTCATCAATGTGGGATCCGTACCAGATCGGGTTGACGGAGGAGATAGAGAAGATCCAAAGAAGAGCGGCGCGTTTCGTCACAGGGTTATTTGGTAACCGTACGGAGATGTTTAGCAAACTCAAGTGTAAGACTCTGCAAGAGAGGCGCTCTGCATCGCGGTGTAGTTTGCTCGCCAGGTTTCGAGAGGATGCGTTTCTGGATCTGGTATCGAATATATTGCTTCCCCCTACTTAAACCTCCCGAGGAGATCACGAATGTAAAATTAGAGAGATTAGAGCGCGCATGGAGGCTTTCAGACAGTCGTTCTTCCCGCGAACCATACGCGACTGGAACAGGAAAGGGAGGTAATGACAGTGGCACGTAAAGTGCCCTCCGCCACACACCGTTGGGTGGCTTGCGGAGTATAGATGTAGATGTAGATGTACTACACTGAATGGCGACAAAAATATTTTTTACTGTCCCCAATCATGAGTAGGATAAGAGTCAGGTATTTATCCCGGAGAAGAAGAAGAAGAAGAAGAAGAAGAAGAAGAATCAAAGTCACAGCTTTGACTAATGATGGCAAATTGCAAATTGACGACTGTATACAAATGGACGAGGAGTAGAGAGTGGGGGTCTTACCAAGATAACAGTAACAAAAATAGGAATGTAAAGAAATAAAATAAAAAAAAGTGTAGCTGCAGATTTGCTGTTCTTTAAAACAAATACTTCATCAGCTGTCCACGAACAGAATTGTTCATCTGCTTCACTTCATGGAGCGGGATTACAGCCTATTCTATCTCTTTCCCTCATTACAAACATTTATTTTTATAGACCTATGCTACGTATAGCTGTGCGGTTCCTGTGTAGACAGTTAGTATTTCGAAGAGTGCATTTCAATACTGTCTTGCCAATCACTCAGTAGAGAAGATACGTGACAGTGGCAAAACGAGGCATTCTCTAAGAAAAGGAGAGCTTTCTGCAGCGATATATGGACAAAAATCTTAGGAAAATACATAAAATGTGTTTTACAGGGTGTCTTCCCACAACGTGCTCAAATGTGGACACTGAGAAGACTGCCGGCTCTCCAGATGTGGACCTTGCAGGGTATGGAAAGAGTTGGATGCACTGAGTAAAAAATGAAGAGCTACCGAGAACATTGGGAGAGCAATGTAATAAAAAGAAAGAAAAGAAACTGGATCGGATAAATACGGGGTGGTACAGCTGCCCCTCACCGATAGCGTTTTATGCAACCCTCACTTCACCTGTAGGAACAGTATCCAGACAGGCGATGGCCACATAATCGGTGTAAGTTCCCTCTCAGAGCTTTGGGCAACTGTTAACAAACGCGAACATACTGCAAAAATACGAGTGGTGATTCGCCTCGATTTACATGGTATTTTTAGACCAAGATATACCTTACTTCTGCCATACTTATCCAAGTGTCTCCCAATCTTTCTTTCGCAATTAATGATATACAGATTTTGGATGTCTCTAAGTTTATTCCGTTAATAGTACTTAATCTTTCCAAAATGGTTCAGTAACATTGCCTTATGAAGTGTGTTTCACCATCGGAAACAACAAAATTAGCGAAAGGTATCAAAGTGGCAAGAGAAGAAATAACTTTTCGGTGTATAACTTCTGAACCATATACGAAAGATTAACGAGGTAAACTTCTTGGGCGTGGAATGTCACTAACTGGAATAGAATTCCCAGAATGAGATTTTCACTCTGCAGCGGAGTGTGCGCTGATATGAAACTTCCTGACAGATTCAAACTGTGTGCCGGACCGAGACTCGAACTCGGTACCTTTGCCTTTCGCGCGAAAGTGCTCAACCAACCGAGCTACCCCGTCACCACAGCTTCAATTCTGCCAGTACCCGTTGGAAAGTTTCATTTCAGCGCACACTCCGCTGCAGAATGAATATCTCATTCTGGAAACATCCCCCAGGCCGTGGCTAAGCCATGTCTCCGCAGTATCCTTTCTTCCAGGAGTGCTAGTTCTGCAAGGTTCACAGGACAGCTTCTGTGAAGTTTGGAAGGCAGGAGACGAGGTACTGGCGGAAGTGAAGCTGTGAGGACGGGGCGTGGGTCGTGCTTGGGTAGCTCAGACGGTAGAGCACTTGCCCGCGAAAGGCAAAGGTACCGAATCTCGGTCCGGCACACAGTTTTAATATGTCAGGAAGTTTCTGGAGTAGAGTTTGAAACCTGGTATTTTATTTATTTATTTATTTAGCGTATGGCTCATAACATCACAGTAAAAATTACAGAAACAACACGATTTAAGAAAAATCACATATGTATAAACAGAGCAATAAATAACAGTTTGTATATAAGAATACCGCCAATTGTAAATTTACACTCACAGAAGAGCAATCACAAGCAGACGTCCAGCTTAGATAATAGATATTCGATTGCCTCTTGGGTCGCCATTAGGAAATCCCGTAGGTCACGCTCGTATGCCCTTAGTGGGCATTCCTGCACGATGTGTTTGACCGTCTGTCTCTCAGCGCCACAGTCGCAAGCGGCCGAAGGAAGTTTACCCCATCGGTGTAAGGAGTCGGCGCATCTCCCACAGTTGGTTCTGATGCGATTAAGAGTTGACCAAACTTTGCGAGGGCAATCAAATCCTTTTGGTTTACTAAAGATGCATGGCATACTGTGGCTGTTTACTGCTGTTCTGCTCTCCCATTCCTCTTTCCATCGGTCATTTATTTTAAAGTTGGTTTGGTGCAGCGCCTGTGCGGTCTTTAGTGGAGGATGCCTAGACCGGAGTCGGTTTCCTTGGATGTCGTGAGTATCTTCATGGTTTTGTAATTGAGGGTTGGTCATGATTTTTTGAAATTCTCTAACCAGAGCGTGTTCTCGGCGCAGGTTAGGAGGGGCTATGTTACTGAGAACGGGCAGCCACACTGTAGGAGTTGGCCTGATTGTGGCTGATATAATACGCATTGTTGCATTAAGTTGGCTACCTACCATGTGTGTGTGTGCGTGCTGTTGAGCCACACTGGGGCACAGTATTCTGCCACTGGATACACCAAGCCAAGTGCTGAAGTTCTTAAGGTCGATGCTGTGGTGCCACAGAGCTTCTGCAATATGTTTTTGCGTGTTTTAAGTTTCGCTGCAGTTTTCGTCAGGTGTTCTTTGAATGTTAGTGTCCTACCTAGGGTAACCCCAAGGTACTTTGGGTGTTTGTTGTGATTTAGTAATTTCCCGTCTAGATAGGCTTGTAGTTCTCTGTTGGCCATTTTGTTGTTCAAATGGAAGGCAGATACTTCCGTCTTCGTAGCACTAGGTTGTGGCCTCCATTTTCTAAAGTACTTGCTGGTAGTAACCTGAAAACCTGGTAGTCAAGGGAAGGCAGGATTCGGTTAGGACTGTGGACGGGGGCGTAATCAGTTACTGTTGGTTGCCTTTTACAGTTACAATTTATTTTAAACAAGTAATTCCAGACTCAAAGGTAAATAAAAATACCACACGTTATCAATGAAGGAATAAACAACTGTGTAAATAATAATGTTTTCAGTGAGTTACAATTTAGCGAATGACGATTAAATACAGGTACAGCAGATAATGTTTTAAAAGCAACCCTCTGTGATCTGGGCAGAAGGTATTACTCGCCAGGAATGGCAACAAATTAAGAATGGCTTAAAACTCGCTGCTACTTACAAATTACAGGTATTGAAATATTAAAGGCAAGTCACGACAAGAATGGCAGTAAATAAGGTTTTAAGGCTTATTGTCGAAGTACAAATACCAAATTAGAATTTTAAGGCAAGTGACCACCATCACGGCTGAAGGCCATACACGCCAGGAACGGCAATAATATAAAAAATTTACAAACCTGCTGTAAAACAGCAAATACAATAGTAAAGGTTAATTTAAAAAACAAACAACTGATCACCAAACGGGTGAAATAAGATGATGGTAAAATTTGCAACACAACCCTTAACATCCACTGAACACTACACTGCCAGATTTACTCCAGAAGGTGATCAGGAGTATTAACTATACGTATGTAATCTTTAATGTAGGCATTACAAGGAACTGTAATAAATAATACAATAATAAAACGCAAGGACCCCCACATAAGTTCCTTAAATGGTACTGAGGCAGCTTATACCCGCAGAAGGCGTGGGCTGAATGAGCGTTACACTGAACCACTGGCCATCAGACCACCTTTTAGAACACTCACGTCTTACAAGAACCAAGGGGCCACAGACGGTGCTCCAGGAATCGACCTCTGAGAAGGTCTGGCAACAAACACTTCCGCGAGCGATGAGATAGGCAGCCAAGAGTTGCGTTCACTTCACAAGATGGTAACTCAGACTAGTGGCAGTCTAACGGATGACTAATGATGATTTTACTGAAGCTACCTGACGTCCCATAAAGCAACGATGGAACGATACGCCCAAGCCGGAACCTGCGAGCTCCACTACATCCCCAGAATACTGTGCTCAGAGCGCCCGGAACTAGAAAGGAATCTCACTACCACAAGAGTAGAAGAATCATCAACCGGTCTAAAATCAAGAAAGTTGTCAAAACTACATGCCCTACCACTCATCAGTGGCAAGGCGAGGAAACGTACACTGCTGTTACATACACTTACCCCCAGGGCAGGTAACTGGGGCGTTAGCGGCCACCGGACAAGAAAAATTACCGCTGACATAACTTAAAAAATTGTAGCAAGTTGAAAGCAGTAAATAGTAATAAGACGTAAAGGAAAGCTAATGAGATTCGGCTTCCCCAAGCACTCCACTCGCCTCGGCGACACTACGAGCAGCAAGACGAACCCAAGTCACTGGAGAATCACGAGATATCACAGTGGTGGAGGTTTCTCTACTTCGATTGAAATGCACTCACATTAAGGCCTGCTGGATCCGAGGTCGTGCACCCTCGTGACCACAGGCCTTACATCCGGCAGTCCATGCGTGCCGCCAGCGGTCCCGGAGTGTTCTGGCACTGCGCGGACCTGGCTCCTCCTGAGTCCCCAACCGACCTGGCCCACTCACACGACCCGGAAAAACAACGACGTCGCGTCAAAGTTGGGGAAACCGTTATTACATATCGATAACCGCCGCTGCTGCCACTAGCGGACAGGCAACGCTCGCGAAACCGAGTGGCGGTAGTCAACACGAGAAGAAGATAAACAACCGAAACCATGCCAACTAAACGATACCGTCTGGGCTGCAAGAGAGTGCGGACACCTGCAAACAGCCCCAACGCGAGCCGCAGCACGGCTTACAGTTGTCTTGAATGATGAATCCTGCTTCGAAATGAGCCCCGTAGAGCAATGGGAAACCAACTTGATTGTTGCCGGCCCGAGGGAGCACTTCGGTTGTCATACGCGGCACCCTTACAGCCATGGAGGTAAGAATAAGGGGAGATGGCGCTACGTATCCCAGCCGTACTACGTTTTGAAGCCATGGGGGCGTGGCTCGCTGCCATGACACTTTGACCAAAACATTGCCAGTGTGCTATAGCGCTGCGTGTATTACAGCTGCTAATTGCACCTTATACGCATGTAACCTCATCAAATTGGTTGTTTCAAAGTTTTTGTTTAAAATAAAATCTCGTAAAGGCGAAATTCCGCATTTCTTCTGATTAAAAATAGTTTTTAATGTAATATTACGAATAGCTAGCCTTCAATGTAAACGATACAATTTTGTTAATTCAGTAATAAACGTGTATCACAAACTAAATAACAGAAACTGAAAACTAAGTTAGCTATACCCTCCCTCGAAAGCCCCATAAATACGTCTTGTTTGTAATACGTACTGGGACATTTCAGTTACGTTACACTACTGGGAAACACTGTTCATTACCACCAATATTTACTGAAATACGGTACATCGAATGGCAAATCAACACAGTGTCCTGTTTAGGCCTATACTTTACGCCAGTTAATGTGGTGTTAGCTTTTAATTTGGTACACGATGAAGACAAAGTGAGTTACTCAACACTTCGATTATCGACGATATGTACGTATTATACTGAAACGTGAACTTGAAAACTAAGAATTTAATTCTTTGAATTAACACACCTTTTGCAAATGTTTTGGGTGTGTAGGGAAAACTGATGGTACAGCATTTTCTCGGAGCTTTAATATTGAAAGGGAAGTTCGGTCTATGTCCTCTTCTCGGAAATGCTGAGAACATATAGTGCTCCATTTAGACGCACGCCAATTCTTCCTTCTCACGGCATTCTCCCACAGAGCTTTCCGACTTTCGTTTTTAGGAAATCTCAAATCATACAGGAGAAAAACACGCTATAGTACAAGTACCGATGTAGCACACGTTCATTCACAATGAAGTTGTAAAATCACACTTAACGAGACAACTTACACATGAAATGTTATTCCCTTCGATTTCGTATCACAATCAGAACGATTCGTACATCCGAACACCACACAAGTCACCATAATAGCGCAAAATCCTTCCAAAAGCGAGCGACAAGCCTATGCACACAAGCTTACACCAGCAATGTTTTGGTCGGATTGAGATGGCTACCCTCGGCTTCACAGCTGTGACGTCACGGCGTCTCCCTCTATTCTTACCTCCATGCTTACAGCACAGTGGTGCGTCCACGACATTCTACGCCCCGTTTTGTTTCCCTTCTTGGCAAACCATCCTGGCCTTAAATTTCAGCAAGGTAAAGCCCACCCGAACAGCCGGTAGTTGTCTTCACGCTCGGCCAGCAAGGTCGCTGGATCGCCCCCAACTGAGAACGTTTAGAGGATTAAGGGCAGAGACCTCCAACAAGCTCGGGATTTTGACGATCTAACGCGCCAATTGGACAGAATCTGGCATTATATCCCTCAGAACAACATCCAACAACTCTGTCAATTCCAATCCGAATAACTGCTTGCATGAGGGCCAGAGTTGCTCTCTCTCTCTCTCTCTCTCTCTCTCTCTCTCTCTCTCTCTCTTGAATGAATGAATCATTCAATTCTTCTGAAATTGTAATTATTTGTTTGTCTGTAGATGTACGTAAAATTTACCGATTTCCGTCCCATTCAGGTAATTCCTTCATGGTGTTTCCTTTTCTTGCCTTAAAGCGTCAGGTTGGTGGGTTGTTTTGGGGGAGGAGACCAGACAGCGAGGTCATCGGTCTCATCGTATTAGGGAAGGACGGGGAAGGAAGTAGGCCGTGCCCTTTTCAAAGGAACCATCCCGGAATTTGCCTGGAGGAATTTAGGGAAATCACGGAAAACCTAAACCAGGATGGCCGGACGCGGGATTGAACCGTCCTCCTCCCGCATGCGAGTAGTGTCCTAACCACTGCGCCACCTCGCTCGGTTCCTAGAGTGTGTAAAGATTCTTTATTTACGTCACTATTATGGCACTCCAACACCAGTTCTCGATACCAGTAATATCGCACTACTTTTCTACGAAGTAACAGACATATTTTTGTGACAATATTCACATTTGGTTCTATTAGTGTATAGGTACTCTGATGTATCGATATATTATAGTGATATGTTTCTTGCGTGTATCCATTTATGTGTGACTGTCATAAACTTTGACTTACTTGTAACGGTTTTGGCGCGATTGCGCACAGAGCAGTCTTTGTTTCACTTTGGAGAAGTTGTTATTTCGCTTTCTAAAAGAACAGTCAAGTCTTGTGTTTGGTTAAACTGGAAATTAAATATATGAAGATTGATACAAAACTGTTTTCTTGATGATGTGACAATTAAGAAGAAGTATATGTGAATCTACAAGAAGTTTTATAAAAACGTGGATCGTGAACAACAAGTCAAAAATTATTTCTACCATACCATTTTTCTGATCTGGGATTGTTTGATCATTAAGAACTTCGTGAAAAACGCATTTTTTAGGTCTTCAAATATTTCTAAAATACAGATCTGGACCTTCTAGCAGTCAAAGTGGAATCCCCCTAGAATCAACAAGATGAGCCATAACAACTTCGACGAAATGTACGTGGGAATCCTTTCAAGGTAAGTGCCAAAATTAATGACTTTTTTTACAGTAACTTCATTATTTCCATTCTAACGATACCATCCATAGTCAATAACTTTGTTGTTGCCCGATAAAGCGAATATATGCTGCACGAGCAACATTATTAACTTGATTTCTAACCTACTTTGCAAGTGGTGCTATTGTTAGAAGTGAATGAGGAACGCAGGCAGAGAAAAGCTGCTTTTACAATGAAATGAACACCCTTAGCTGCTTACAGGCGTTGACATACGTCAACGGGGACAGATGAAAATGTGTGTCCCTACCGGGACTCGAACCGGGGATCTCCTGCTTACATGGCAGACGCTCTATGCATCTGAGCCACCGAGGGCACAGAGGATAGCGCGACTGCAGGGATTTATCTCTGGCACGCCTGCCGCGAAACCCACATTCTCTACGTATTGTCCTGCACTACATTCGTAGTGCCCCCGCCCATTATACTCATTACTCGCGGCGCGTTGCCGATTCCCGTAAGAGTTCGGGCACTGTTTGTGCATTCGCACAGAAGGAGAAGATGGTCAAGTGGCCGGTGAGCTTTTTGTTTTTTTCGCACTTTTCATTCCTTCTCCTAAGGGGAGAAGGCGGGCTGTTTTAGGGCTTGTCTGTTTGCCCTTTATCAGCCATAGAGTACATTTTTATTTTATTTATTTCCATTTTTCTTATATATCTGATTACATGCTATTGTCTTATATTGGGTATTTTTAATTTTACGTTATTTTTGGTGTATATAATGTGAGAGAATATTGATTGATTTTGTTATGTATTAACTGAACATGTTTAACAATATAACTAACTTAATAAAACTAATTGTTTACTTAATTGAGTTTAGTTTATAACTGGATGTGACACATTATTCTAATGGGGGATTTTTTTTAAACGCGCTTACACTTTTCCCTCTGTAATACTTCTATGTGATGGAGTATGTTGTTTTGGATGATATATTCTAGCTTAGACTAATCTTAATACTAATGTTTACAGGTTCTCCTTTCCTGTTTTGTAGTACTTGGAGCTGGTTGCTACAATGTTTTTTGCCTTATTCTAATTTTACATATTCTCCTTTCCCTTTGGTGGTACTTGGAGCTGTTTTTTTTTGTTAACAATAGTTCTTATCTTGTCTATGATTCCTTAATGTTATTGTGTTTTGTTCTGTGGGGTGTGTTGAGTGTGAGGGGCTGTCGTGGTGCACTAGGTTATTTGTTGCTGTGCTATTGTCTTTTGTCTAGGTGGGGTGGGGTGGTTTCGCCTCCTGTCAGTTGTGTCATAGTGGGTGCTAAGTCGGGGAACTCAGTTGTTGTATTTTGTGCTACTGTACGCGCCGGGTAAATGTATTTCTTTTTTGGGCGTCTTGCTGTGCGTGGCTTGGTCGTCAGAATGTCTTCCATGTCGGGTCGTTTGTGTAGGATGTGTGAGCCGTATCTTGCTCTGAGTTTTGTCAGTCTAGTTTGCAGAGGGGTTATTTCTGTCGCCTCGTATACTTCATCGCTAGGGGTGCGGCATGGTAGCTTTCCTATGCTGCGTAGTAGTCGGCGTTCTGTCGAGTACAGTCTGTTTGGTACTGTCTTTGGTATTCCGCCTAGTGGTGCAGCGGCGTATTCGTATATTGGTCGTATGTATGTCTTGTATGTGTGTATGGCTGTCCTGGTGGAGCAGCCATACAGTCGTCCTTGCACTTGTCGGATTAACTGTTGTCGTTTCCTCGTTTTGTTGAGCGGGTGGGCTTGGTAGTTGAGGTGTTTGTCTAGGTAGACACCGAGGTATCTCGCCTTGTCAGTCAGTTGTAGGGGTTCGTTCCATAGTCGGAGTGTTATGTCTTCTTGTTTTTGCTGTCGTTTTTTTGTCAGGTTGCAGTGTTGGAATAGGACTAGTTGTGTTTTAGTCGGGTTGGGTCGGATTCACCATTTAGTCTGCATCGGGGCTTAATTAAATATGATTGAAAATACTTTTAGTTTTTTTTAGTAGCTGTATGTCCGATTACGCTGTGTCTCGTAATCGGTTGGCCCTGACTAGTATTATTACGCTATCTGACTGCAAAGAACAACAACAAGAATGAAATGAAATTTTTCGTTAACACAATTAATTAATTAAGTCCCCAGCAACTATAAAACCTACAAAACCCAAGCACAAATGTAATTGTTCTGTGTGTGGGAGTGTGACTCAACGTACACATCTGGCACGGTTCTTCTTCAACAAGACAAGAATTTTTAAATACCAATTATACTGACGTGATAAAAGAAAATCAGAAATACGATAATTGCGTAAGGAAAGCAGAATTACACTCTAATACAAGAACACACGCCAGATGCTTTGTTGACTGAACCTGTAATGACGCATTATTTAGGACACTGAAATAAAAACAAACGGAGTTAATTACCTCATTTATATTGATGAAAATCATTCTAATCCTTACATTACATCTCAACCAGAACTCTCCAATACCACATCTCAGCAAGCACTGCCTAGTAGCACATCTCAACAAACACTCTCTGCTACAACATCTCAGCACAGACTACCACGAGACCTCGACAGGCACTGACTACTACGAGCTCTCTCCAAGCACTGACTTCTACGAGTTCTTAACAGGCACTGACTTCTACGAGCTCTCCCCAAGCACTGTGGAGGCGGCTTAATAATACTCTTTGGCGCAATCTCTGGCGCAGTGGCTCAGTGTAGCCACCTTTCATACGCCTTGTCAGTCAGTTGTAGGGGTTCGTTCCATAGTCGGAGTGTTATGTCTTCTTGTTTTTGCTGTCGTTTTTTTGTCAGGTTGCGGTGTTGGAATAGGAGTAGTTGTGTTTTAGTCGGGTTGGGTCGGATTCACCATTTAGTCATCCATGTCTCTAGTTTGGTCAGGTATTTTGCTGCTTTTCTTTGTATTACGTCTGTTCTGAGTCCTGTGCACCAATATGCAGTGTCATCTGCATATAGGGCGATTTTTTCGTGTTGGTCTGTTGGGGTCGGTATGTCGTGTGTGTACAACGCGTACAGTAGTGGGGATGATATTGCACCTTGCGGAACTCCTGCCTCTGGGGTGAATGGTTCAGAGGTGGCGTCTTGCACATGTACTCTGCTGTGTCGTCCGGTGATTTGAGTTTTTATTAGGCGTACGAATTTCGGTGGGATGCCGAGTTTGAACAGGAGCCCATTGTGCCATAGACGGTCGAAGGCGCGCTCGATGTCGAGGAATATGGCTAGCGTACAGCGCGATCTGGTGAAGCCCTGGGGAGATGTCGCATGTCAATTTCAGAAGTGGGTCTGTGGTGGAAAGGTTGGGGCGGAAGCCGGCTTGGAGTAGGGGGCGTAGTTGTTTGTTGTCCACATATTTTCGCAGTCTGACGGTCAGTATACGTTCATAAGTTTTTCCTATAACGTCCAGTAGTGAGATAGGTCGGTAGGAGAGGGGGTCCGTTCGTGGTTTGTCGGGTTTGGGGATCATTATGGTCTTACTTGTCTTCCATGCAGTCGGGATTGTTTCTGTCGTTAGGCAGTAGTTGAACATCAGTGAGTGGATTGGGATTAAGGCAGGGAGGGGGGCTTTCTGCAGGTGGATACGTTTGATGTTGTTTTGTCCTGGGGCTGAGTTTCGTCCGGTCCGTATTGCGTTGGTGATTTCAGCGTCTGTTATAGGTTTGGTCAGTTCGGAGGTGTCTTCTGTTTCTGCTGTTGGACTTGTTAGTAGGTCAGTGAGTTGGTTCTCTACGTGTCGGTAGAAGTCGTTGTCGAACTTTGCGTCTGTTGGGAAGGAGTAAATGATTCGGAGGGCGTTCTGGAATGTGTCTGCTTGTGTTTTAGGGTCCGTGATTGGTTCGTTGTCTACTATTAGTGTCTGGTTGGGGGGGTTTCTTTTGTCCAGTCAGCGTCTTGAATTTGTTCCAAAATTTTCTGCCTTCTTTGTAGTTGAGTTGGCGGCAGGTGTCGTCCCACTCTTTTTGTTTGTGCTGGGAGATTATGCGTTTCGCTTGTGCGTTTTGTCGGTTCCACTGTCGTCTTAAGTCTGGATTATTTGTACATCTAATTTCGCGCTGTAGTTGCCTTTTCCGCCTTAGGATCGCTAGCGCCTCCGCCGGAATGGTGGGTCTCCAGTTCTCTATTGTCTTTCGTGGGATCGCCTCGTCTATTGCTGTTGTGAAGGTGGTTTCTAGTCGTTCGTTTAGGTGTTCCAGGTCGGCGTTGTCTGTCAGGGTAGTTGGCAGTGCTAGTTCGTCTTGTATGATGGTTTTGAATTTCCTCCAGTCGGCTTTTGTGTATAGGCGGATGTTGTGTTGTGTGGGGTGAGGCGGTGGTGGGTTTATAGCGGTTGTGGCGAATATGATGGGGAGATGGTCGCTGGTTATGGGGTCACCTAGGAAGGGATTGGACAGCTTATTGGTTAGGATCGGACTATGGAGGATACGGTCTGGGGTGGAGGAGCCGCGATGTCCGATGAATGTTGGTTGGTCGAGTGCAAGTCTGGATATCGGGTCGGTTGTTAGTATGTCAAAGAGTGCTCGTCCATTGTCGTTCGATGCTGTGCAGCCTAGTTGTGTGTGGCGTGCGTTCAGGTCGGTCAGCAGGATGAATTTGTTCGGTCAGCAGGATGAATTTGTTCGGTCAGCAGGATGAATTTGTTGTAGGTCGTCATCAAGTACTGCAAGAAGTCTAGTGGGATGGGGTGTCCGGGTGGGTTGTACAAACATGCGACAGTCAGCTTGCATCTTTGTTGTGTCCTGATTTGCACCACGACAGCTTCCGTATCCTGTAATTGTTGCGGGAGGGGCATCTCTTTAACTGGGATGTTGCTATCTGTGTATATTGCTACGCCCCGCCTGCCGTCGGGTCTGTTTTTGGAATGGCAGGTGTATCTGCTCCGTTTGCAGTATTGTTGTGGGCGTAGCCATGTTTCGGCCACGCCAAAGATGTGTATCTTGTGTTGATGCATGCCGTGCATAAGTGCATGTTTTCTATTTCGTAGCCCTTGGACATTCACAAACATGATGTTTGCGCTGTCATTCTCTGTCAGTCCCGTCATCGTGCTTCTGCCGTTGTAGGGGGGGGGGGGGCAGTTGTTTACGTCGTGTCTGTAATTGTGACGTGGACCATATATATATATATATATATATATATATATATATCCGAAAGAACAGATACCATCGGTGACCAGCAGCTCGTTAGAATAAAATTACAAAAACTACAATACCATGAGAAAGTGGGTTTTGCGGTAGGCGTGCCAGAGATAAATCCCTGAAGTCGCGCTATCCTCTGTGTCCTCGGTGGCTCAGATGGATAGAGCGTCTGCCATGTAAGCAGGAGTCCCAGGTTCGAATCCCCGTCGGGGCACACATTTTCATCTGTCCCCGTTGACGTATGTCAACGCCTGTAAGCAGCTAAGGGGGTTCATTTCATTGTAATTTCATTCTAACGAGTTGCGTGGTCACCGATGGTATCTGTTCTTTCGGACATGTCCGAAAGAACAGATACCATCTTAGTATATAAAAGCAGCTTTACCTATGTTGTCAAACCACGAAATTATAATACCACAAAAGTGGTGGTCTGATTGACATTTTTCGACAGATGTTACACTACAGTACGAAATATTCTGGTGAGCAACAGCTCGGCAACTATCTGCGAACTACCTGATCCGTCAGAAATACTGCCCAGTCATTCTACAATATTGTCGTGTATTGGAATAAGACTGCTACAAAGTTGACGGCAACAATACTCTGGCGACCCACTGCCGTAAAATTTGGCCGCTGCAAAGGCACCTTAAGTAAACAAGAGAAAGAACTCGACCAGAGCCCTGAGGTGGTGTGTGCTGCAGCATCTAGCTTTCTACCTCAGATGAGTCCTCGGTGAAGTCGTTCGGCAGAATAGCCCCGGCGGTCAGCGGCTGCGTTCGTTAGCGCGGGCGAGCGCCCGCCGCGGAGTCACGTAGAGCCACTGGGCCCGCCGGCTCATTAGGCGCCGTCTAGCGCCGCGTCCTCAACGCCCGGACCGCGGGCGAGCCCAAGAAGCAACAGCACCACCTCCAATTACCACACCGTCGTGCGGGGACCGTTCGGCGTTGCGGGACACTAGCTGTACTAGGGGGTGCCCTGATGTTTGGTTAAATGAAGCCTTCGATACCGTGTCGCTATCTCAAAGCCAGATTCCAGAATGAGATTTTCACGCTGCAGCGGAGTGCGCGCTGATACGAAACTTCTTGGCAGATTAAAACTGTGTGCCGGACCGAGACTCGAACTCGGGACCTTTGCCTTTCGCGGGTAAGTGCTCAACCAACTGAGATTGCCAAGCA
Source organism: Schistocerca serialis cubense (assembly GCF_023864345.2). Lineage (NCBI taxonomy): Eukaryota > Metazoa > Arthropoda > Insecta > Orthoptera > Acrididae > Schistocerca > Schistocerca serialis. The sequence goes on along the minus strand of NC_064649.1, from coordinate 87,476,907 downwards.
CGACTCACGCCCCGTCCTCACAGCTTTACTTCTGCCAGTATCTCGTCTCCTACCTTCCAAACTTTACAGAAGCTCTTCTGCGAACCCTGCAGAAGAATTTTCATATCAGCGCACACTCCGCTGCAGAATCAAAATCTCATTCTGGAAACATTCCCCAGATTGTGGCTAAGCCATGTCTCCGCAATATCCTTTCTTTCAGGAGTGCTAGTTCTGCAGGGTTCGCAAGAGAGCTTCTGTAAAGTTTGAAGGTAGGAGACGAGGTCCTGGCAGAAGTAAAGCTCTGAGGGAGGGGCGTGAGTCGTGCTTGGGTAGTTCAGATGGTAGAGCGCTTGCCCGTGAAAGGCAAAAGGTCCTGGGTTCGAGTCTCGGTCCGGCACACAGTTTTAATCTGCCAGGAAGTTTCATATCAGCGTGCATTCCGCTGCAGCGAGAAAATCTCATTCTGGAAATAAAGACGCGATTTTTAGCAACTGCAAAGACGGATCTGAAATGCCTTAGCATCTAATAGACAATTTAACATTAATAACACGATGAACATCACAGATACATTTACACTAAAATAAATTTAAATAGATAACTTGCGAGATCGAGAAGCCAACCAAAATTGTAAACAGGCTCCATTCCATTGTTTTCATCGAATAAAAGGAAACACGTACGAAGAAATAAATACGCGTTTTTTAGCAACAGCAAAGACGGATATGAAGTGCCTTTCACAACTTGTAACACCACAATAGGTGTTGTTACATTACTAAATGAGTGCCAAAACAAATCTCCATACTACCTGACATACAAAATTGCAAAATTAAATCAATCTTCATGCAACTAATTAATCTCTGCTCCAATAACTGCATCCCTGTAAAAACAATATCGGTCGATATATTTCTTTTCAGTCTTATGCGCACGTCCTGTGTCCTGATTTCCATTTCTCACCCTTCCTGAAAGTGTTTGGTCAAGTGTGAATCAATTGAATGAAGTAGCAGACAAACCAGAGAAGTGGTGGGTTTCTTAATCTTCTACCAACCTAAACGGTGTCGGTGGAAGGCAGAGCAGGAACAATAGGGCTTGGCCAAAGATGAGCAAAGCTAAAACGTTTACGTAGCAGAGGTTGGTCATGGGCCTCCTCCACCACCTCGGGCGGTTCGGACAAAGCTCCGCGCGACGGTTACAGGGAGTTGTTCGGAACACAGGTAAGCGACCAGACGTTCCTTCAGAACGAAAGATAAAGAGGTATTTGAATGTGTTGTGTACATAGTTCCGCATAGTCAGCGCGTACACAACTTTCCCACTAGAGCGCGCCCCGCTAAAGCCGTCGGCACACGGACCGTGCTGTCGAACGTTAACGTTGAGCGTGCCAAGTTCAGCGTGCTGCTGAACGCTCAGGAACGATGCTACTTGTGCATACGGTACGTGGGCCCCAACGTGGTGTACGCGATCGCAACGCACTCCAGCGGCAGTTGTTTCTAGTAGTTCGTAAATCACACTATTTACTCAACGGGCGTGCGTAAAATTCCCACGTTAGCTCTATTAAAACGCACATTTTCTCCATCGTCCACGAAAAGGAAAGTACCATGTCCAATCAATAAGGACACAGGCTTATAACAGTTCCATTACAAACAGCGGGGTACAAGTTGGAATACTTCTCTGCATACGATAAACATTATTTCATCATTCCCACATTTTAGTAAAACCCCAAGGTCAGTCTTACTTGATCACTGTTCCTACCCAGTAGCAGAATCCTTGCAACATGTGAATTACGAAGCGTAAAAGAAAAAGGAACAAAATAACTTTATACAAGTAGCACAAGCTGTCCTGTAGATTAAGCCAATCGAACAAAGTCACCCCTCAAAAAAAGGTGAACTTATATTTACATAACATCAAATATTATAGCGTATAATTATATTAAACTAATAATAAAGTATCAGAACCTAATAATGCGAATGTTAGGAAAAAAAATTTTTGTAGTGTTAAGACGCGAACCACCGCCCCAACAAAAAGAGCTTCTTAGACAGAGACGCTAACCATTACGCTAAACCCCTAATACCTGTGGTGCACTTAATCATATTGTATTACAGCTTGCTAAAACCGTTAATCGTAGATAATTATGTTACTAATTGAAATTTAATTATAACATATTGTACCAAGAACAATGCGTTTTTGGTGGATCTTCAGTGTGTCGTTGCCTTCACATAGCCTACTCTTATAATACGCAGGTTACAATAATTCTTTTGCCACGAATACAATGTTCCTCACAATTTTATTGGAACGAATCACACAACTAACAACGGGTTTTTCAGTGATTCTCAATTTGCTGGTGCTCAGAAACGGCATATATACATATAGGTTTGAAATGAACGCCAATATGGCGCCTCACAACTCTGTACTGATGGGAGACGGCGTGCGTGTGACGTAGTGTCGCTGTGCCATCTCATTGGTCAACGCTCAGACGCACGCTGAGAATATCTGACATGCCAGATATTGCTCTGCACGTTCGGGAAGACTCCCGAACGTGCTATTCCACGCTATGACGTCAGAAACTCGGCACGCTCAACGCTCAACGTTCAGATGCACGGTCCGTGTGCTGACGGCTTTAGCACAACAGCACAGGCGCAGCGCTCGTCCGTCTCCGCTCTACGAGATGGCGCTGTCTTAGAGACGGACCAAATTCTGCTTCCGCCGATCCGCGTATTAATATGTAACGCAGCCAATGAGATCGCTGCTAACGTAGAACCTTTTCTCCTCGCGGATCACACTCGCTCAGTGATACCTGAACGCTCGAGGTATTATAACGAGTGTACAGTCCTCCGATTAGTTAGACTGCATTAGTCTGTAGTCAAGTTTCAGTCTGCGCCTAATAAGATTACCATATTCCTGTACATAGCCATGAAGATAAATGTATAGACACTTTGTCAAGTATCAGAGATATGTGAGAATAAGATTAACGTGCCAAGACCAAAGGAACTTCATATTGTCAATAGTATACAGCACCCAGAATCAAGTTACGTAATGTCTATAATTTTTATTATTTTAATAAATGTGTGTGAAAATTAATCAAGTTCTGTTTAAAGTTGGTCACCGTCAATCTGCTACTCTAAGCGTGCAATTGGCATTTCTATCGTCTGACCTAACGGCAGAAGATAAACACGCCACGATAAGACCACAAGACATATTTGTGACACTCGCCTACTTCGTTAGAGCGACAAGTCAAATAATCTGATGGTGTGTGTACCGAAGGTCTTACAGTATGCACACCACATTTTGGCATGTGTATTTAGTGCACGTGAGTGTGTGTGTGTGTTTCGAAACTGAGCAGTGACCACGTGATCCCCAGATATCCCCACATCACAGGATTCGCCAGCCTAAGGTGAACGTGAGGCCATAGGCTCGTTTATAAAAATGTATCAACAATGTTTTGTCTATCTATTAAATACAAAAGACTACTGTTAACATGCGAAAACTTAGCCAAAAATAAACATTTCATCATTTGAAGCTATTTCCGTGTTCGTTTAATTTATTATTTCCTATACGGCAAAAAAAAAAAAAGTGTCACTTTTGTTTCACTGATAATCATGCTACTAAAGTACGTAGTTCTTGGGACAAGTGTAGCTGAGGGGACGTAGTGTTCTCTGACCACCCCATAGTAAATCATTGCGTTATCTGTTGCGACCTTTTCAAACTCAATCTATTAATGCAGGGATTCCCAACGTGTGGTCCGCGGACCCCTTAGGGGTCCCCCGGCTCTTCCTAGGGGGTCCGTGGCCACCCTTCACCAAATCGTGTAAAATAATGAGTAAAATTATTGAATAAAAATGTGAAAATCTAATTCATCACTATTTTTTTTTTTTCGTGTGAAAAACATATGTACTTTTATTTCAGGTCGTATTCCCAAGCAGCCTTTGCGGTTCCTAAGTAAGAACGCATACACAGTTTAGTGCCGGAGAATGCGGCTTCTCTGATCGACTGTTTCGCAACAATACGCTAGATGCGCTGATACCTTTTACGCATGCGCGGAGCGAACTTTGTCGACCAATCACACCACTCGCTGGCACGTATGTGGACCCAGGCATCATTAAATGTTAAACTTGCTTTGTCAGTGCACTACCTGTTTCATAAGTCAATTTTTGAACTTCAAGTTTTCATTCATCTCTAAACCAAAGACTATTGATACTTTGGGGCCGGCCGGGGTGACCGATCGGTTCTAGGTGCTACAGTCTGGAACCGCGCGACCTCTACGGTCGCAGGTTCGAATCCTGCCTCGGGCATGGATGTGTGTGATGTTCTTAAGTTAGTTAGGTTTAAGTAGTTCTGTTCTAGGGAACTGATGGCCTCAGATGTTAAGTCCGATAGTGCTCAGAACCATTACTTTGGGGAGGGGGGTCATTGGGAACATGGAACTTGCATTAAGAAGCTTTCAGTTCCCATGGGTTTCGCTCTGAAATTTAAAGTAACTGTGCTCTTGACTGACTAGGGGTCTGCCATGGATTTTCGACTGAAGCAGGGGTCCACCAGCTGAAAATGTTGGGGAGCCCTGTGTTAAGGGATTGTTCCCTAAATTTTAGATGGGCCTAGCCTATATTCAAACAACGGAGAAAGTTAATCAGTGAACCAACCTTCCAGTTACGAACTGAGATCTTCATTTGCTTTAGGGAAAATGCCACGTAGGTGCTGACGGATTTTAACAACGCCCACCGTACGACTAGTGCGCTGAAGGGCGCGAGGTAACGAGGGGAGCTCGCCGTGATGGATCGTGTGTGGCACCTGCGCATCTACACAACGCACGCCTGACGTCAGCTCCACGTCCGCTAATTGCAAATGGAGCGGCGAGCATTGGAGAGGCGGACAATGCGTTTCGGAGGGCCGCAGCGCGGCATTGTCAGGAGCGAGGCGGCAGGCAGGAGCAGACAAAGCCGGCGACGAGCGCCCGAAGGCATAGATTGGCTGTCCGCTTACGTCCGCGTAACGGCCGGCCGACAGTTTGCATGGGACGTCTGGATAGCTGTTCCGTTTCGAATGAGGCGTGGCACAGTTAACTGCGACAGACGCTAATTTCTGGTGCTCACTGGTGAAACTTCTTTTCCGTTGCTCTACAATGTCCCAGGCGTGAACAAGCCGTCAAATTTCATAATGATATCACCGTCATCCACATCATTATTACCGCCGCCACCGCGTGCAATGAATCCACAGTTGTTCCAGTCCATATTCGACAGGTTAAAGTCACCTCCCACTAATGCTGCATAAATGGAGTAATTAAACGCTACTGAGCGTAGACTGCCATTCAATGATTCTACAACTGTTAGGCGGAATCGGGTGGCTAGTCAAAACATCGGACGGTTAACTTGAGTTATCTCACACTGATTACTTGTGCCTATATAACTTCTCAGTCCGTTTAAATTTCGACCTCAACAGACAACAGTTTTGTCGATTGCTAGGAACACTCCTCCCCTTGTGGGGTATAACATGCCCTTTCGATAGACATAGCATCCAGCAATCATTACCTACCGACTGTCAGCACTATCTTAATTATCCACAAATCCACCTTGCACGACCACCACCACCACCACCACCACCCACAAATGCTACAAGACGACGACCACCACCACCACCACCACCACCACCACCACCACCACCACCACCATATCGTTCACAAACACATCCTATGCTACTACGACAACCATCACTGCCATCCACAAATATACATCACCACCACAACCACCAACAACTCAAGGAATGGAGAAGTTGAAACTTCCTGGCAGATTAAAACTGTGTGCCGGACCGAGACTCGAACTCGGGACCTTTGCCTTCCGCGGGCAAGTGCTCTAACAACTGAGCTACCCAAGCACGACTCACGCCCCGTCCTCACAGCTATACTTCTGCCAGTACCTCGTCTCCTACCTTCATTCTGGAAACATCCCCCAGGCTGTGGCTATGCCATGTCTCCGCTATATCTTTTCTTCCTGGAGTGCTAGTTCTGCAAGGTTCGCAGGAGAGATTCTGTTAAGTTTGGAAGGTAGGAGACGAGGTACTAGCAGAAGTAAAGCTGTGAGGAGGGGGCGTGAGTCGTACTTGGGTAGCTCAGTTGGTAGAGCACTTGCCCGTGAAAGGCAAAGGTCCCGAGTTCGAGTCTCGGTCCGGCACACAGTTTTAATCATCCAGGAAGTTTCATATCAGCGCACACTCCGCTGCAGAGTGAAAATCTCATAATGGAGAAGTTTTTGAAGAAGTTAACATTATTACTTTCAAGCTTATCATTTAGTAATACGTCTCCATGTGCTATGCCATGAATGAAGGTTTCCAATTCTTCATATAAGTCCATTTGGTGTACCTTATCCTTTTTATGGTGGCCTGTGTCTTTTATGTGGGTGGCTGTTGCTGATCTGTTGTAATTGTTTGTGTGGTAAGCATATATGTGTTCATTATATCTTGTTTGCCGGCCGAAGTGGCCGTGCGGTTAAAGGCGCTGCAGTCTGGAACCGCAAGACCGCTAAGGTCGCAGGTTCGAATCCTGCCTCGGGCATGGATGTTTGTGATGTCCTTAGGTTAGTTAGGTTTAACTAGTTCTAAGTTCTAGGGGACTAATGACCTCAGCAGTTGTCCCATAGTGCTCAGAGCCATTTTTATATCTTGTTTGGAACTCTCTCTCATTTTTGGCCTATATGATAGCAAATATTCTCAGACCACACGACATTAACATTGCCTTTACAACACACAACAAACTGCAACACACACTGAGACACAATATATACACACAGACGAATATACACTCACAATCAGGCATCTATAAAATAGTATGTAATACCTGCAGATCCCTTTATATAGGCCAAACTGGGGGAGACTTCCAAACAACATATGATGAACACAATAAATGCTTACCACACCAACAATTACAGTAGATCAGCAGTAGCCACCCACATAAAAGACACAGACCACCCATTCCATGATATTAAGAATGATCTTCATATATTACAGAAAAAGGATAAAGGACACCAAATGGACTTACATGAAGAACTGAAAATCTTCATTCATGGCACAGCATATGGAGATGTATTATTAAATGATAAGCTTGAAAGGAATATTGTTAACTTCTTCAAAAATTAAATATCTATGTAAGATTCTCCATATTTCTAATAAATCAAGATAAAAGTTTTTCATCTTCACCACAGGTATACATTACTGTCTTTGAAATTGTAAGTAGTTTAGCTTAGATTTTATAACTCTTTGGAAAGTTGTAAACAGATGTTTGTGAAAATGCTGTGATTGGCCTGTTACTGTGCTCTGTGTGCCAGAAAATGAAATCACCAACAGTAATATAAGTAAACGTATTAATATGTATTACCTAATCATGCTATTCATATAATGTACACACTGTAACAGATTTATCCTTCCACACAGGTTTATTTTTCGATTCTTAACCCCACTAGCACACACAGCTAATGTACATAATCTATCAGCTGATTTATAAGTAACTGTATCATGCAACTGATGATGGCAGCATGCTGCCGAAATGCGTTGTGCTAATAAAATATTAGTAAAAAGTGAGTGCAGCAGTATAAAATTATTCCACACAATTTCACGCCGTTATCGATAATAATATTCTTAGACCATTAACATTTTGGTAAACATTTTTGGAATTCAGTGATCAATTAATTGTTATATTTAGATTAAAGTTCAGTCTTGATCACAGCAGCAAGGAGAGCTCCACCTACCAACCCAAGGGAGCCAATGGGTCTGATGATGGTTTTATAGAAAAAACCGAAACCGGTTACTCATTAAAACAGACATAACGTGATCAAGACTGAACTTTAATCTAAATATAACATTAACATTTTCCTGTGTACCATGCAGGGTGAAAAATACACGGTTCAAAACATTTGCTAAGCGTTGATATAAATGGTATGAAATTGACACCTTGTAGGAAAGCAACACATTGTTGTCCAATCACGTCGTATGTGGTAAAATCAGCCCCAAGTTTTGAGCTGTGTATTTGTCATCCCTGCACAGTACACAACAAAATGAGGTTAATAGTGGAAGATCATTGTAGTCGATAATGGCTGAAAGCTGAAAAGTAGACTGTGCACGGAAAGATATAATAACATAGTGAAATGGCGGCGTATTCTTTCAAATGAGTCATTTACAGGGTGTTTCAAAAATGACCGGTATATTTGAAACGGCAATAAAAACTAAACGAGCAGCAATAGAAATACACCGTTTGTTGCAATATGCTTGGGACAACAGTACATTTTCAGGCAGACAAACTTTCGAAATTACAGTAGTTACAATTTTCAACAACAGATGGCGCTGCGGTCTGGGAAACTCTATAGTACGATATTTTCCACATATCCACCCTGCGTAGCAATAATATGGCGTAGTCTCTGAATGAAATTACCCGAAACCTTTGACAACATGTCTGGCGGAATGGCTTCACATGCAGATGAGATGTACTGCTTCAGCTGTTCAATTGTTTCTGGATTCTGGCGGTACACCTGGTCTTTCAAGTGTCCCCACAGAAACAAGTCACAGGGATTCATGCCTGGCGAATAGGGAGGCCAATCCACGCCGCCTCCTGTATGTTTCGGATAGCACAAAGCAATCACACGATCATCGAAATATTCATTCAGGAAATTAAAGACGTCGGCCGTACGATGTGGCCAGGCACCATCTTGCATAAACCACGAGGTGTTCGCAGTGTCGTCTAAGGCAGTTTGTACCACCACAAATTCACGAAGAATGTCCAGATGGCATGATGCAGTAATCGTTTCGGATCTGAAAAATGGGCCAATGATTCCTTTGGAAGAAATGGCGGCCCAGACCAGTACTTTTTGAGGATGCAGGGACGATGGGACTGCAACATGGGGCTTTTCGGTTCCCCATATGCGCCAGTTCTGTTTATTGACGAAGCCGTCCAGGTAAAAATAAGCTTCGTCAGTAAACCAAATGCTGCCCACATGCATATCACCGTCATCAATCCTGTGCACTATATCGTTAGCGAATGTCTCTCGTGCAGCAATGGTAGCGGCGCAGAGGGGTTGCCGCGTTTGAATTTTGTATGGATAGAGGTGTAGACTCTGGCGCATGAGACGATACGTGGACATTGGCGTCATTTGTACCGCAGCTGCAACACGGCGAACGGAAACCCGAGGCCGCTGTTGGATCACCTGCTGCACTAGCTGCGCGTTGCCCTCTGTAGTTGCCGTACGCGGTCGCCCTACCTTTCCAGCATGTTCATCCGTCACGTTCGCAGTCCGTTGAAATTTTTCAAACAGATCCTTTATTGTATCGCTTTTCGGTCCTTTGGTTACATTAAACCTCCGTTGAAAACTTCGTCTTGTTGCAACAACACTGTGTTCTAGGCGGTGGAATTCCAACACCAGAAAAATCCTCTGTTCTAAGGAATAAACCATGTTGTCCACAGCACACTTGCACGTTGTGAACAGCACACGCTTACAGCAGAAAGACGACGTACAGAATGGCGCACCCACAGACTGCGTTGTCTTCTATATCTTTCACATCACTTGCAGCGCCATCTGTTGTTGAAAATTGTAACTACTGTAATTTCGAAAGTTTGTCCGCCTGAAAATGTACTGTTGTCCCAAGCATATTGCAACAAACGGTGTATTTCTATCGCTGCTCATTTAGTGTTTATTGCCGTTTCAAATATACCGGTCATTTTTGAAACACCCTGTATCAACCAATGTTGAATACCAGAGCTCTTGTTTATTTTGCACCTGAATCACATAATTTCAGTAAGAATTTACAGGAATTAATTTCACTCCATAGTGGAGTATGCGCAGGTATGCAACTTCCTGCCGTATTAAAACTATATGCCAGACTAGGACTCGAAACCGGGACCTTCGCCTTTCGCGAGCAAGTGCTCTGCGAACTTTTTTTTTTTTTTTTGGTCGTTGGGTTTGGTTGTTGCGGACGTCACATGACTTCCGTTAAAGTTCGTCGTTGATCTAGTAATTCAGTTTTTTTTTATTACAGAGGCCAACCAGCTCTGACCGAACACGCTGAGCTACCGTGCCGGCATCCAACTGAGCCACCCAGGCACGACTGACGACTCGCCCTCACAGATCTACTTCCGCCAGTGTCTCATCTCCTGCCTTCCAAACTTGACAGAAGCTCTCCTGCGTATCTTGACAGTAGAACACTGCTTGAAGAAGGGCTATCCATATTACCAAAAATCTAAAAATGTTACCAGTCCTAGATGCAGGTTGTCTGTCTAATCGCTTCCAGGGGCAACAAAAATTTGATTTTGTCCTTCAGGGCCAGCAGCATAGTGTGTGTCCGATATCGAAATGATTATTACAATTGATGCACCAAAATAGCTGCTTATAACAACAAATCTTTATTTTCGCGACAGGATGTTTAGGCATTTATCGCCAGTAGCAAGTACCTGCAAAATCAATTTTGGTTCAAATGGTTCAAATGGCTCTGAGCACTATGGGACTTAATTGCTGAGGTCATCAATCCCCTAGAACTTAGAACTACTTAAACCTAACTAACCTAAGGACATCACACACATCAATACCCGAGGTAGGATTCGAACATGCGACCGTAGCGGTCGCGCGGTCCCAGACTGAAGCGCCTACAACCGCTCGGCCACACCGGCCGGCTGCAATGTTGATGAGAACGTGTATAAATGTGAATGTCATTTACATTAAAGAGATTATATTTTACTCACGTCTAGACTGATGTGACGTCCCCAATACGTCATTACCGAAATGTCTTCTGTCACTGTTTTAATAAGATGGCAAATGATGGGAAGATGTTGAAAATGAAATGTTAATTAGGTTTTGACATTAGATTGACAATTTCACTTTTACGACGCAATATATTGTGCAGATTAACGGCGGAATTATTTTATTAAACAAAATTTGCTGTGATTGTCTGGTTGTTGCATATGTTACTTCTAATTTATCCATTTTCGGGCTCTAAAAGTTCAGTGAAGTTTTTGAGGCAGTACTTGTGTGTAAGAGTTAGAAGACAGTTCACTACCGAGCGAGGTGTCGCAGTGGCTAGCACACTGGACTCGCATTCGGGAAGACGACGGTTCAATCCCGCGTCCAGCCGTCCTGATTTAGGTTCTCCGTGATTTCCCTTGAAAGGGCACGGCCAACTTCCTTCCCCGTCCTTCCCTAATCCGATGACCCGATGACTCGTCGTCTAGTCTCCTCCGCCAAGCCAACCCCAACCCAATAGTTCACTAACGACATCACATTAGTCTAGACATGAGTACAATATAGTCACTTTAATACAAATGACACTCATATTTATACAAGTTATCACCAAAATTGTATTCGCAGGTACTCAAGAATGGCGATGAATAACGAAACAGTGTGCTGTAAATAAAGACTTCTTGTTACGAGTATAACCAGCTATTTTCGTGCATCTGTTGGGTTGGGGTTGAGTTGTTTGGGGGAAGAGACCAAACTGCGAGGTCATCGGTCTCATCGGATTAGGGAAGGACAGGGAAGGAAGTCGGCCGCGCCCTTTCAGAGGAACCATCCCGGCATCTGCCTGGAGCGATTCAGGGAAATCACGGAAAACCTAAATCGGGATTGAACCGTAGTCCTCCCGAATGCGAGTCCAGTGTGCTAGCCACTGCGCCATCTCGCTCGGTCGTCCGTCTGTTCTGACAATTTGATATTCAGTATTTCATATAGTAACTGACCGAATGTCAAAATACACTACTGGCCATTACAATTGCTACACCACGAAGATGACGTGCTACAGACGCGAAATTTAACCGACAGGAAGAAGATGCTGTGATATGCAAATGATTAGCTTTTCAGAGCATTCACACAAGGTTGGCGCCGGTGGCGACGCCTACAACGTGCAGACATGAGGAAAGTTTCCAACCGATTTCTCATACACAAACAGCGGTTGACCGGCGTTGCCTGCTGAAACGTTGTTGTGATGCCTCGTGTAAGGAGGAGAAATGCGTACCCTCACGTTTCCGACTTTGAGAAAGGTCGCATTGTAGCCTATCGCGATTGCGGTTTATCGTATCGCGACATTGCTGCTCGCGTTGGTCGAGATCCAATGACTGTTAGCACAATATGGAATCGGTGGGTTCAAGAGGGTAATTCGGAACACCGTGCTGGATCCCAACGGCCTCGTATCACTAGCAGTCGAGATGACAGGCATCTTATGCGCATGGCTGTAACGGATCGCGCAGCCACGTCTCGATCCCTGAGTCAACAGATGGGGACGTTTGCGAAACAACAACCATCTGCAAGAACAGTTCGACGACGTTTGCAGCAGCATGGACTATCAGCTCGGAGACCGTAGCTGCGGTTACCCTTGACATTGCATCACAGACAGGAGCGCCTGCGATGGTGTACTCAACGACGAACCAAGGTGCACGAATGGCAAAACGTCAGTTTTTCGGATGAAACCAGGTTCTGTTCACAGCATCATGATGGTCGCATCCGCGTTTGGCGACATCGCGGTGAACGCACTTTGGAAGCGTCTATTCGTCATCGCCATACTGGCGTATCTCCCGGCCTGATGGTATGGGGTGCCATTGGTTACACGTCTCGGTCACCTCTTGTTCACATTGACGGCACTTTGAACAGTGGAGGTTACATTTCAGATGTGCTACGACCCGGGGCCTAACCCTTCATTCGATCCCTGCGAAACCCTACATTTCAGCAGGATAATGCACGACCGCATGTACGGGCCTTTCTGGATACAGAAAATGTTCGACTGCTGCCCTGGCCAGCACATTCTCCAGATCAATCACCAGTTGAAAACGTCTGGTCAATGGTGACCGAGCAAGTGGCTCGTCACAATACGCCAGTCACTACTCTTGATGAACTGTGGTATCGTGTTGAAGCTGCCTGGGTAGCTGTACCTGTACACGCCATCCAAGCTCTGTTTGACTCAATGCCCAGGCGTATCAAGGCCGTTATTACGGCCATAGGCGCTTGTTCTGGGTACTGATTTGTCAGGATCTATGCATCCAAATTGCGTGAAAATGTAATCGCATGTCTGTCTAGTATAACATATTTGTCCAATGAATACCGTTTTATCATCTGCATTTCTTCTTGGTGTAGTGTATAAACTGCTGTCAAAATCTGCTCATTGAGACGTGTAATCCTCTGTTAAACGTGTAACGCGGGAAGTGAAGTATTAAAGCTACAAACCGCAGCTGTATGGCGTGGAAATTACCCATACTACTCATCCAAGATTTCAGAATGAGAGAATTTAGCGACTTCCAACAAGCTTTGCACCTGATTTCAAGCCTAGAGGAAACAAAATAATGAAACGAAAATAGCTACATTTTCGTTGTTCAAGGAATAAAACTTCAACATCAGGCAGCTTGCTTTAATCTGCCCGACAAAAAAACGACATGTCTTCCCTTTGCAGGCAGTTTTTCAAGATCGCGCTCTTGACTGACTGGGCGTGGTTGTGTAGCTGTCTCGTCCTATGGGGCGATTTTCTCGAAAACGAGCTTTCAGCATTATTGGAAGAGCTTCCTTTGAGTATACGGACGCGTAAGTTCGTCCAGCATGACGGGGCTCCTTCAGAGTCTAGTTCCGCGAAACGCAGATCGGCGTAAATGGACACGTTTCCTGACTACCATGCTCCCAGGACCTTATCCCTTCAGTGTACTGCCTGTGGGGGTGGATAAAAGGAAAAGTAAACAGAAGAGACGAATTGGTCTTTCGGACTATGAAAGACGCTGCTCTCCTAAAAAGAACGTCAAGACAATGTCACAAGAGCCACTCGCGGAGTTCTCCGGAGAAATAGCCGTCTTGGTTGGGTTTACTCCGCCTTTATAACCAATAAATGGAATGAAGCTGAGAAAACAGAAGCAGCAGTGGGGAATGGGGACGGTGATGGCAATTTCCTGTTTTGCCGTAAAACGCGATTACCGTGCGCGGAGAGGGGTAACGGCTGACGCGTCGCAGGAATAAGGAGCGAGCAACTGCAGGGCCGGGTCTCCCGCCCTAATTAAGGGCTGCCGGTGAACTATCGGCCGCTCTATTAGGGAGCGGGGCGCGTCCCTACCTTCCTAGGCAGCTTTGATGTGGCCGCCCTTTGAGGGAATCCAGCAAGCGAGCCGCGTTCATAATCTGGCGACGCTGATGTAGGCGGCTGCTTCGTGTGAACTCAAACTATGTAACTCCGTGCGCTTCACGGACAGCGAAATTAGCTCAGGACCAACTAGCGGGTACAAAACTGAATGAAATTAGCACACTTGTACAAAAGAAAATTATTCAGTGTACCTGTAGTCAGTTGTGTTATGAATTCTATGCTTCCCTAGGCTCAGGTGATTTGGTTGAACTGTGCGCACGGATAAAACTGATTTAAAAAATTAAACATCAAGTAACTGATTACTGCCCAGGAGGTCATCTGACTAGTAAATGAAACAGGAATCCAAATTATTTATTACAAATTGCAGTTACACTCATGCTCATAAATCAAGGGTAACTGCAGAATGTGGTGCCACATAACGTGGCTAATAGCGTAGGCACATAGGTAACACACACAACACAGAACAGCAAGTCCACGGTATTGGTGATAAGTTGAGAAAACCGTCCGGAAACACATGTGCTACAAAACGCCACTGTTTCCTGCGCATGTACCCCGACACCAATATGGGATATGATCATCATGCACACGTACACAGGCCGCTCAACGGGTTGGCATACTCTGGATCAGGTGGTCGAGCAGCTGTCGGGGTATAGCCTCCCATTCTTGCACCAGTGCCTGTCCGAGCTCCTGAAGTGTCGAAGGGGTTTGAAGACGAGCAGCGATACGTCGACCGAGAGCATTCCAGACGTGCTCGGTGGGGTTTAGGTCTGGAGAACAAGCATACTACTCCGTTCGCCTGATATCTTCTGTTTCAAGGTACTCCTCCACGATGGCAGCTCGGTGGGGCCGTGTGTTATCATCCATCAGGAGGAAGGTGGGACCCATTGCACCCCTGAAAAGGCGGACATACTGGTGCAAAATGACGTCCCGATACACCTGACCTGTTACAGTTCCTCTGTCAAAGACATGCAGGGGTGTACGTGCACCAATCATAATCCCACCCCACACCATCAAACTACGACCTCCTTACAGGTCCCTTTCAAGGACATTAAGGGTTTGGTATCTGGTTCCTGGTTCATGCCAGATGGAAACCAGGCGAGAATCACTGTTCAGACTATACCTGGACTCGTCCGTGAACCTGGGACCATGGTTCCAATGACGACGTACTGTGTTCTTGACACCAGGCTTTACGGGCTCTCCTGTGACCAGGAGTCAGTCAAATCCACTTTGCAGGTCCCTGGGTGAATAAACCATGTCTGTTCAGTCGTCTGCAGACTGTGTGTCTGGGGAGAAATGTTCCACTGGCTGCGGTAAGTTTCAGAACAAGGATACCTGCACTACTCCGTGGTCATCTGTGGGCACTGATGGTCAGATGTCGGTCTTCTTGTGGTGTTGTACACTGTGGACGTCCCGTACTGTAGCGCCTGGACACGTTTCCTGTCTGCTGGAATCGTTGTCATAATCTTGAGATCACACTTTGTGGCACACGGAGGGCCCGTGCTACGACCTGCTGTGTTTGTCCAGCCTCAATTCGCCCTAGTATTCTACCCCTCTTTTTTTTGTCATCAGTCTGCTTTGATGCGGCCCGCCACGAATTCCTTTTCTGTGCTAACCTCTTCATCTCAGAGTAGCACTTGCAACCTACGTCCTCAATTATTTGCTTGACGTATTCCAGCCACTGTCTTCCTCTACAGTTTTTGCCCTCTACAGCTCCCTCTAGTACCATCGAAGTCATTCCCTCATGTCTTAGCAGATGTCCTATCATCCTGTCCCTTCTCCTTATCAGTGTTTTCCACATATTCCTTGTCTCTCCGATTCTGCGTAGAACCTCCTCATTCCTTACCTTATCAGTCCACCTAATTTTCAACATTCGTCTATAGCACCAAATCTCAAATGCTTCGATTCTCTTGTGTTCCGGTTTTCCCACAGTCCATGTTTCACTACCATACAATGCTGTACTCCAGACGTACATCCTCAGAAACTTCTTCCTAAAATTAGGGCCGGTATTGGATATTAGTAGACTTCTCTTGGCAAGAAATGCCTTTTTTGCCATAGCGAGTCTGCTTTTGATGTCATCCTTGCTCCGTCCGTCATTGGTTATTTTACTGCCTTGGTAGCAGAATTCCTTAACTTCATTGACTTCGTGACCATCAATCCTGCTGTTAAGTTTCTCGCTTTTCTCATTTCTACTACTTCTCATTACCTTCGTCTTTTTCAGATTTACTCTCAAACCATACTGTGTACTCATTAGACTGTTCATTCCGTTCAGCAGATCATTTAATTCTTCTTCACTTTCACTCAGGATAGCAATGTCATCAGCGAATCATATCATTGATATCCTTTCACCTTGTATTTTAATTCCACTCTTGAACCTTTCTTTTATTTCCATCATTGCTTCCTCGATGTACAGATTGAAGAGTAGGGGCGAAAGGCTGCAGCATTGTCTTACACCCTTCTTAATACGAGCACTTCGTTCTTGATCGTCCACTCTTATTATTCCCTCTTGGTTGTTCTACATATTGTATATGACCCGTCTCTCCCTATAGCTTACCCCTACTTTTTTCAGAATCTCGAACAGCTTGCACCATTTTCTATTGTCGAACGCTTTTTCCAGGTCGACAAATCCTATGAAAGTGTCTTGATTTTTCTTTAGCCTTGCTTTCATTATTA